>NC_056729.1:299156995-299485745 GCF_019279795.1 Protopterus annectens
ACCCGAGAAGACATGCACATCAGGTCCTGACCCCAAAGAAAAGAAAGTGTCTAATCTCTCAACATTCATTTCTAGAATTAGGGAACACACTACACGGAATCTTGGAAGCTGAACTTACAGATGAATAGCAAGTAAATCCACTTCAGGCATTCCTACAAATTTGCAATCTGGTGTTAAAACCGAAGTGTTTAGGTACAATTAAAACACTACAGATATCTGTTTACCATGGGAATCCACCTACATGTTCTACTGTCCAAGGAAGGCAGAATGCAGAGGAAAGTAAATTGTGTCTGATTGTCCACTGACAAATTAACATTGCCTCCCCACCAATCTGATAAGACACTGTGTCCCCTTTTTCCTTTTTTGGTTGATATACCACATTGGTGTAGTAAGGTCGATGTCAATCTGCAGAGAGCCTGGTTTAAGACTTTCATGAAAAGATGCCATTACACTTGCAATTGGTCTCATCTTTTCAATCTGAGATGGAGCCATTGTCCCTGTGGAAACTACTATCCCTGTACTGACACAAGATGGAGACATCATTCCTCTGCAGACTTATACCCCTATTCTGATAGTTTTTTGAAGCGTGCACAATATTCATTATCTGAATGGTCTGTAATTAGATGTTGCTGAGGAGATAAACATTCTACAAATATTTCTATGGATAAGTTGTGATGCTTTTGCTACCAAAGAAATTCCACCCATATGGAGTTCAATACTGAAATTTAACTCTCTGTAGAGTCTCATCCTTGATTCTCAATATTCATTAAAACCCTCTGACTTTTCTTCCTACAGGAAGACATATGGTCCAAAACCTCAAAGTACTGTTTTGCTGTTACTGATGGCAGTGAACAGACTTCTTCACAAACATACTTGGCTTTTGTACCTTGTCCGGAGTCAGGAAGACTTTCATCTGTCTTAATGTATTACTGCATTCAAGAAAGTTATAGACTATGAAATAATTATGCTGACCTTGTACGTTTAGAACTGCTCAAAGTTTGGAAAGCACTATTATAATTTCCAAACGTTGTTGCAAAACAACAAGTGTCAGCTGCTATAAGACAGTCATCCAAAGAAGGACAGTGTCTATCTGTTTTTTTTTTTCTGTTACTATGGCAACAGAGCTAAAAAATAGTATAAATAATAATTAGGGCTATGGATAGCCAAAATAAGTGGTAGTCTGAAAATGTTAATGTGCTACCAGGTGCTCTGAATATTTACCATGAGAAGGCCTTATCGGGAAGTAGAGGTATGCACCCTCAATATCCAGTGTTGCCTTAAAGGTATTATGCTATGCAAAATGTACCACAGTTTTCAAAGTTACCCTTCTAAACTATATCACATGTCTATAACACACCTCTATACTTTATATTTCCTTTTGATTAGAATTCCATTGCTGGTAAACTTGAACACAGTGTATAACCTTTTCCCTTATCACTGATTGCATTAAACCCAATATGAGCTACTACTTTATGAGGTCTACTTTGGGAATAGAAAAATGAGTGATGCTACTATTAAAATACAGCCTTCTGACATGGTGTGAAGCAGTACCACCTCCAATGAAAACTGCCTCCTAGGGAGAGGACATGGAAGACTCTCTTCCCAAGGATATGGGTAGGGAAAAGAATCAAGGCAGGGGTAATCAGAATCCTCTCTAGTGCAGGTATGTAGTTTAGCAAGAAACAGGAGAAGATGCTGCAGGTTGTTTTGTTATGCTTTCTGCGAATTGGCTTGCTATCTGTAAAATGGTCTCTTAATGACTGGATAGCTCCTAGAGTACTGTGTCATGGGTGTGCATAAGAAATGCTTCATGGTACTTCTGTAGATCCTGTAATATTTTATTTGCTGGCTTGTCAAATAAGCCTCTGTAATCAAGAAGACACACCTGATGAAGAGGCCCTGAATACTCTTTCCACAAAGTCATTAAGCACTCACAAGCAAGGATATGTTTATTCTGCCAGATGCTGATGTCAGTTTTCCTAGGCTGTCTTTACGAAGAAATGCTATATTAAATTTAGTTTAAAACAGATTACGGACATGCAATCACATAAATTTAATAATTCATAGGTTTGACTGATAAACTGCTGGTTCCACACCTGTCCAAAATTCTACAGTCTCAAACAAGGGATTTGAGGTAAACTCTGCAAAGTGTTTTTTTCTACGGTCTAGCTAAGGACAGTGAATTACCTGTTCTGTTTTCAAATTATTGCAAAAGTCTGGCTTCTCTGGAAGCACCCGCTAGAGCTTGTCTATCCTTTTTAGTTCTTAAGCCCAAGTGTCAAGATGCTAAGAATTTGAAGTCAAAACATCTCTGAAAGTAGAATAGTGGGGGAGTGTACAGACCAGTTAACCGGTTTCACTGCCATCATTTCTATGCATCTCCTTTCTTGAAAGGAAAGCTTTCATGTTAGCCATCTAAAAATTCCATCCTGCAACTGAACGTTTCTCCAACAGAAAAGGAATGTCCTTGGGTGAGGAACTGAATGCTGAGATGATATGAAACAATAGCATCATGTTCGGAATAAGGTTCAGAACCGAATCTGTGTAAAACACTTCTTCCTCCACCAAAGGGGAAGAGGACTTACAGTACTCCTTTTGTCCTTGCCCCAGCACAGATGGCATGAGTGAGGGCTCCTTCTATCACTTTAAGGGAAAACCTGTGCTGTCCATGTGTTGGGCTGCAGTGAAATCACATACTCTTACAATGTTTTAAAATATTCCCTGTTAAATACGTGTTGATGCTTCCTCTCTAATTATTAGGCAAAAAAATCTCCATTTTTGCTGTTTTCTAATGTCAGCTTCTAACTTCTTTTTCTCAGTTAGATACAAATACAAAGTTTTTAATTTCTTTAACCTAGTTGCTTTAACTAAAGTTCAAGCAAAGCTCACAGTATACCCTACTACAATCAAGCTCCAGACAAATCAAGCAATGAGTATGGAACTTTTTAAATGCAACTTTTCTACCACAAGTACACCTGTTTACTAACATATTTATTTATTGCTTTTTGTTTACTGGGAAAGTCCGACTGGTTGCAAGTCCCATTTTCAGCAGAAGCCTCGGGTGAAATGCCCCATTTTACAGAATGAGTAGGAGTTGTACAAAATGTCCATAATAAATGTACACACATACATAAACTAGTAATGCTATGACATATGGTTACTGTCAACAACAGCTTAAAACATACTGATGAATGACCAACATAGCTGAGTGAGCAGCAGTTTCACAAGTGTGAGAAGAAATAAAGAGGGGCACTGCCAGTGCATGCTGCTGTGGGGGATCCTCATATCACTGAGCATCAACACCTACACTTGATGTAAGGTTAGTGTGACATTCATAAAAAATAGCTAGCCAAACACAGTTTTGTTACTGAATAAACTCAGATGTTAAAATTTGTTTTTAGGTTAACCCTTGCCAAGTAATCTGCTCCTATGATGATTATCCTCATGTGACTACAGTATACTACTTTTTAAATCTTTGCCCCTCTATGAATTTTTGCCATGTGAATAGAAGAACAAGCTACTGAGTTACACTATGAGTGAAAGAAAGTATGTAAAATCTTACCATAACAGTAGATGTCCTTCTCTTCACTGTTGCAGTATTCATAACCAAAGGCTAAGGCCAAGGATAGCACATTGTTCAGCCAGTATACCAAAGCCTTTGGTACTTACAGGCACCACACGTCACATGTATTCTCCTTGCACAGGTTGTAGGGCATATAGGTGATATATGGATGCACACATTCAGAATTGAAAAAGCCCCAGGAGGAACACAATGTCCTTAGGGACAAAGAAGAATATTTGCATCCAGAAGGAAAAAAGGGAGAAGAGCCCCTCGGCCAAGAGGGCTAAAAAGAACAGGCTAGAGCAGAAGGGGAAGGAGGTAGGGAGCAAATACTGTAACAGTGAAGAGAAGGACATCTACTGTTATGGTAAAATTTTACACAACTATACTATGTCCTTCCATATCACTGTTGCAGTACTCATAACTGAAGGGAGAGTACAAAAGCTCAAGAGGAAACCTGGGAGGAGGACAGCACTGAAGAGCCCTCCAGAAACCCATGCAAGACAGCCCTGCCCAAGCCAGCTCTAGTCCAGGAAATAACATCCAACTTATAATGCTTGGTGAAGGTATGAACAGAAGACCAACTAGCAACCTCAAGGATGGAACTGGTATCCAGCCCCTCGAAAAAAATCACCAGAGAAGACAATGGCTCTTGTAGAATAAGCCTTTACTGACAAGAAAAGCCACTTACCATGAAAAGAATAACAAAAAGAAATGGTCTTATATATCAAGGAAGATATATTTTGCTTAGAACCTGCTAAACCCAAAGACCTGGGATGAAAGGGAAAAAAAGCTGCTCAGATCTGCAAATAACTTTAGTTTTATCCAAATAACATCTGAGTTGTCTATGCAAATTCAAGGTGTGAAGAACCTTCTCAATGGAAAACTGTGAAGACGGAAAAAAGGAAAACAGAAGAACAGACTGATTAAGGGACAACTCATTGACCACCCTGGGCATAAAAGATGGGTTAGTACAAAGACACCCTTTCTCTGTAGAAAACTAAAAAAGTAGGAACAGCCATGAGAGCCTGAAGTTCAGACACCCTCCTGGTCAAAGTGAGAACCAAAAGAACAGTCTTCTAAATACATTGTTGTAAGGAAGCTGAAGCAGCAGGCTCAAAATAAGCGTGTGCCAACTTTTCAAGAACAAAACTGAGGTCCCAGGAAGGCAGAATAGGCTTTCTGGGGAGGCCTGATATGAAGGACACCTTTAAGAAATTGCCCGACCTTAAATCTAGAGGCCAGAGGAGGAGTCAAGGGCAGTCACGCAGAAACTGCTGACAGGTGAGCTTTATCTGAAAAATACATCAACACACCATGGTGTAGATCACATAAATAAGAGAGAACCAGAGGAATCTCCAAAGATAGGATATCCTGATGGGAAGAGAAGCACCAGACAGAAAATCTTTTCCATTTGGACAAATATTATTTTCTGGTAGCAAGCTTCCTGAAGTACTACAGGACCTGAAGCATGTCCGCAGTAAACAGCTGCATGACAGGATCAAGATTCTAGCACCCACAGCATCAGCTGAAGAGTGAAAAATGAGGATGGATAACAGATCTCTTGTCCTGTGTGAGAAGGTCCAGCTGGTGTGGTAACTTGTGGTGACTGCCCCTAGCCAAGTGAGAAAGATGGGAGAACCAATGCTGTCTGGGCCAAAAGGGAGTAGATGAAAGAGAGGGAAGGTGTACAGAAACATCCCCTTCCAAGGAAAAGACAAGGCTGTCCACATTCCAAGGCAGAGGACTCGGGACTCTGGAACAGAATAGAGGAAGTTGTCTGTTTAGAGGTGAAGCAAAAGATCTATTTGAGGAATACCCCACCATGGAACATTGTCCAGGAACACAGCCCTGTGAAAAAAACATTTGTGAATTTGTTTGCTGGACCTGCTCAAAGAGTCTGACACTAGACTGTACTCTGAGGCAATGTAACCAGCCTGAATAGTCACTTGGTACTGGACAGGTAGATCCCAGATCTGAAGACCTAGTCTGCAAAGATGTCAGGTCCTTGCACCCCCTTGCTTGTTGACACACCACATCACTGTGGTACTGTCTGTGAAAATTTTGAGGCACCCATGATGAAAGAGGGAATGAAGAGCCTGAACAGCTAGAAGCAATGCCCTCATATCTTTTATAATGATGTGGTCTAATGAGGAGGCTAGAGAACCTGAATCTTGATAGAGTTGAAAGAGGCCCCCATCCCCTGCCTAAGGCTTCTGTAAAGAGCTCTTGAGTCAGGACTGAAGCCTGGAAAGGAAGCCTTGGCTTCAGAGAAAGTTGAAGAATCCACCACTGAAGCTCAAGCATGAGACAAGGAAGAAAGGGATTGGGAAGTCCAGGGGGTGGCAATGTTGGAGCCTCACTGACTTGAGGTACCACTGTAGCTTTTACACATGGAGCCTGGCTGGAGGGAGCATGGGAATGGTGGAAGCCATGAACTTGAGGGCCCTGAAAAAGTTTCTGGCTGTGACTGAAGCCAGAGGAAGAAGAGAATAGAAAAAAGAAAGTAAAAGACAGGTTTTTGGGGGCAGGCATAGGCCAAATAGGTGGCTGCCTAGGGCGCCGCTGTAGCAGGGGCACTTTTCCAGTATTTATTTGGTGTAGGTACACCAGGATGAGGGCACCAGATGGTGTGGTGGAGGCACCGTGGAGCCCTTTTGCCTAGGGCACCAGTTGACCTAAGGCCACTCCTGAGCATGGGGATGATCTGAACCCTGCAACCAATGAAAATATGATCCTGAGAAAGGGTCCGAGCTGATTTCTGTAAGTTTATGGTGAACCCCAGACTCTGTAACAGGGAAATAGTAAACTGGAGATTCTGAAACAGATCATCAGGGGAAGACACGTGAATGAGCAGATTGTCTAGACAGGGAAAGATATGAAGTCCTCATATCATGCAAAAGGCAATGACAGGAGCGAGGCATTAGGTGAATACCCTTGAGGCAGTAGAGAGTCCAAAGGGCAAAGCAGAGAACTGTAAATGAAAGGAAGAAACATAAGCATAAAAGTTTCCTGAAAAGTGGATGGATGGGGATATGAAGGTTGGCATCCTTGAGATCTAGAGACCAGAAAGGCCTAAAGTAGAAAAAAAGGAGGAAAAAAAAGAGTCTGAAGAGATAACATTCAAAAGGAAGAATCTTGATAAAGGTGATGAGCTGGGAAAGGTCCAGACTTGGTCTCCAGGTGCCCTCCTTTCTGGGAATGGAGCACCTCAAGGAAAAGAAGTTGTTGTTCCTGAGGAGGTTGAGGGATAACTAAAAAGGATTTCCAAACCACAAAATATCCCTGGCAGATAATGGACAGAATGCAGGAGTCTGTAGTGATCTGTAACCAATTTGGACAAGACAGGGTAAAACAGAGGGATAAGGGAACCTAGCTGGGGGAAAGGGGAAGCAAACTGCCAAATGGAACTTGGCTTACTGTTTCTGAAAGGTAGGGTTTTGAGTAAACTTAGCTGGAGGCACATGTGTAGAATCCTTTTTTTCCCCTTTAGATGGAGGGTGAGACTGCTTTTGAACAAAAGCAGATTTGGAGGTGTAATTCTTCTAAAAGTTAGGAATGGGAGAAACAAAGACATGTTTTGACTACTGCAAGACCTTACCCTTATTCTGAATAGACTTGGAAAGTTCAGCAGCCGCACCAAAATATTTCTATTATCCAAAGGAGCATCAAACAGTTTGGCTTTAATGTCATCAGGAAAAGCCTGAAGACGAAGCCAAGAATATAGAACCAACAGCAGCAGCCCTGGGGGAATCATCAGCTGCATTGTAGCTGCATTTGATAGAGTGAGGAGCAACTTGCAAGGTAGAGCCCAGCAGGAAAAGAAAATGAGAAAACACTTTGGAAACCTGAGAAAGGAGGGCCAAACCTACCTGGTCATATCAGTCTGGTAGTTGATAACCCGAAAGGATAAAGTGGCAGCAGAATTAACCTTTTAGTCCAACCTCTTCATGGCCCTACTACTCTTATCTGAAGGAAGCAATTTGGTAAAGAACAACAGCTTGGAGGGCTTGTCAGAATAGAAAGATTCTACAGAAGGATCAGCAGAAGGGAATTTATAAAGTAAGTTACATTCATTAGGCACCTTGTAAAATCTATCAGGTTTCTTGAAAGCATGGGGCTGAGAATCAGGGGACACAGAAGCTGTTGAAAGGGTATCCAGGCAGGCAGCCAGAACAGTGAGAACAGCTTATGGTTTAGGAGACTCCATCTGTGGTACTAGCAGCTATATGAATATATATGAATATCTGAGACAAGAATAAGCCCACTTAAAAAAGTCTATCAAGTAGCCAACAGTATCTCCAAAGGAGACTGCCTCCGAAGAGGCATCTGGACTAACAGTATCCTCTTCCTCAGAACCATAGTCCAAGGGGGAAGAAATATCAGAAGAGTAAATCAGGGACTCTTCCGCAGAATTCAGATCCTCATCTGAAGAGTCTAGTTTCCTGGGTTTTTTAAGAGAAGTGGAAGACCAGGGAGGGGCAGGCACAGACAACCCTTGAAGAGCCTTTAAAGCATTAAATAAACCAGAATAAAATCCTGCCATTCACATCGGGGCCTTTTAACTACAGGAAAAATATGCTTGGTAGTCTGTTTCATTTTCAGTGGAACATCCACATGAAGCACTCCCATGGAGGGTCAGACTCCTGGTGACATTCAGTAAGCATAGTAGGGATCTCTTGCCTACCCAATATCTGTGGAATCCCCCCTCGGTTCGTCAAATATAATCAGCCGAGGCTCCCCCCTCAAAATCAGGAGCAGATGTTAGTAAAGCCTGCAAGGGCATGCAAGAAGTCAGATCCATGTCAGCCTTCAATGGGGTCACAGCAGAGGAATCCAAGGCAACCACCAGATGATACTCTGAGCTTTCACTAGCCTTGAGAGAGACGTCCGGGGAGGATGGACAGCAGTCCTATCAAAATTAAGTTTTTTGGCCTTTTTCTTGGCAGACAGCTAACCCTTCGGGATGGGAAGACTCTGCTATAACACCTTGAGCCAACACCTTAAGATGATGGTTTTTAAGGTAAATAGATAAAGACGAGAGACAACTAAGTAGAGGTTTGGGGACAAAAGCCTAGCAGATAGAACACTGTAAGGTTGTGGGAAGCATCCAAACAGAAAAGATATTGGTCTTGATGGTCTTTATGGGGAATCTGACTTTCATACTGACATTTTCCCTTTCTGGATAACATGAACCAAACAGCACTAAATATAAAAGAAAGATAAGAAGAAACCCCAGTGGGGCACATATCTGAAACACAGCTTGGTAACCAGTCTAGCAGAAGGACAATCAGACTGATATTCAGGAAATATATTCAGACTGACAGCAAAGAAGTTCTGAATGTGTGCATCCGTACATTACTTTTATGCCCTGTGCCTTGTGTGGGGAGCATACTTGTGGAGTACAGCCCCAAGTACTAAAGGCTTTGGTATACTGGCTGGACATTGGGCTATCCTTACAAGGAGATCCCTTCAGTTATAAATAATGCAACAGTGATATGGAAGGACATCCAGGCTATCTCCCACCCCACCCTCAGTTCCAGGTGGAAAACCTTCTATGGCAAAAGTATCTTTTGCTCTAGACTAATATTCCCATTTGTATTCACCTGTAAATGTGTAAAACAGAAGGACAACTATCTGCCTCACAAATTTCTTTGTCTGACACTGCCCTAAAGATGGGAGCAGAACTACTGATACTCAAATACAGTAGGCCCTAGAAGGATCCTGATGGGATTTAGTTCCCCAATGTACCCCCTCCACAACTTACTAAGGTCAAAGGAAAAGAAAAGACAATCTGACTTATTAATGTTTTTATTTCTACAGACACAGACCACTGGCTAGCTTTCAGGGTACAGAAGGTGCAATACTACCTTCCCTGGAGTCTACAGATGAAGACAAAAATCAAGTAGCTGAATCTCCTGATTTAATGAAACAATTGGCACAAACTTGGGCATGAACATGGGATAGTCAGACAAAGTTACCATGTCCTTAGGAAGAGCTTTAGAGAGTTGAGAAAGTAGTTATGTAAGATGTTACCATAATTGTAGATGTCCTACTTTTCACTGATGCAGTATGCATTACACGTGAAATCTCCTACTAAGGCTAGCCCAATGTCCAGCCAGTATACTAAAGCTTTTACACCCTCCCAGCATCACACATCAGGCATATGCTCCCCTCGCAGGCATGGGGTATAAAGGTAATGTACACACTCAATGCTCAGAAGTGCCCCAGTAGAATTACAGCAATGCCAGAATAACAGAACAACACATGCAACCAAAAGGAAAGAAGAGAAGTACGGCAAGAAAGGCAAAGACCCCTTGGCCAGCAAAGTGTTTCCAACAGAATAAAGAGAGAAAAGGGAACAGGAGGGAATCACTGAATATTGCAACACTGAAAAACAGGACATCTACTGTTACGGTAAGATCTTACAACAACTGTACTGCATTCCTTCCTTATCACTGTTTTAGTACTCATTACATGTGGGAAATTACCAAAGCTACTGTAAAGAATGGAAGGAGAAAGGAACAGAAGAACCATGCACAAACCCATGAAGGATAGGGATAGCTCTGGCAAACTGTGCCTTGGCTCTGGAAATGACATCCAACGTATAATGCTTAGGAAAAGCGTGGACAGAAGACCAAGTAGCAGCTTCTAGGATGGATCTAATATAAAGGCTTTTGTAAAAAGCCCCAGAAGAGGCCAATGCTGCCGTACAGTGAGCTTGAACTGAAGCAGAAAGATATTTACCATGAAAGGAAAAACAAAAAAAAAATGGCTTTAGACATCCAGGAGAAGATGGTTTACTTAAAAAGTGCCACACTCAATGTCCTGGAATTAAAGGAAACAAAAAGATGCTCAGATTTGTGGACAGACTATGTCTTATCCAAATAATATATGAGCTGTATGTGTAAATCCAAGGTGCAAAGAACCTTATCACTAGCAGATTTTGAAGAAGAAAAAAAGAAAGGAGTTGGATTGAGTTTTGAGGGACAACTCACTGACCACCTCAGGCATAAAAGAAGGATTAGCATGCAGAGACAGCCCATCAAAATTCAAAAAGGGAAGTACCGCATTCACAGCCTGAAGGTCAGAAACGCTGAAGTAAGAGCTACCAGCAAAATGGTCTTCCAGGTGCAATGCTGTAAGGAGGAAAAGAGGCCGGCTCAAAAGGAGCTTGACTCAGTTTTCAAGTACAAAATTAAGGTCCCAAGAGGGAGGAACATATTTTTCTGGGGGGCTTCATATGAAGGGTGCCTTTAAGGAATTGTTAGATCTCAAAACAGGAGGTCAATGGCCAGTTCAAGGGCAGACAAGCAGAGACTGCTGACAAGTGAGCTTTAATAGAAGAATATGCCATCATGGAGCAGTTCATACAAGTAAGAAAGGACTAAAGGGACTCACACTAAGAAGGGATCCTGGCAACACTTGAGACACCAAACAGAAAATCTCTTCCATAGAGCTATACAGGATTTTTGGGTAGTGGGTTTCCTGGCCTCCTGCAGAACCATAAGCATGTTTTCAGAAAAGTTGTGTCTAAAATGGATAAAACCCTATCACCCAAAGCATCACAAGATCCATTTGGTGGGATAACTTTTGATGACTGCACTTTGTGAGGTGAAAGAGAAGGGACAGCCAGTGCTGTCTAGGCCAAGAGGGAGTCAGCAACAAGATTCTGGGGGGGGGGGGATTCACCTTCCAAGTCAAAGGGCCTGGGACTCTGGAACAGAACTGAAGAAGTTGTCTGCTAAGAGGGGAGGCAAAAAAATCCACTTGAGGAATACCCTACTGATGGACTATGTTCAGAAACACCTCTCTGTGAAGCATCCATTCTTGAGATTGTGTCCTGGACCTGCTCAGGAAGTCTGCCACAAGGCTGTGTTCTGAAGGGATATAGACCACCTTAAGGGTTATCTAATTGCTGATAGAAAAGTCTATGACTTGAAGGACTAGCATGCAAATAACATAAAACTTTATACCCTACTGTTTGTTGATGTACCACATGACCAAGGTATTGTTTGTTAATACCTTTAAATGGCCTGCAGGGCTTACCTGATGATATTAAGGCCAAAGTACTAAATGCTTCTTTGGACAACCGACATCTTTTTGGTACTGCTGCTGCTGGCCTGTTTAAGACTCTACAGGAGTACGAGGAACTCTTCTCTAACAAGAATCTGGTGAATCCCTCTAGGCCCTTTGGAAATAATCAGCCATGGTTTTCCTTTAATGTCCATGGAGGACATCTGCACAGCCTCAGAGGACATGCAAAAAAACCCCTTTTCCATGCTGGCCTCCAACAGGGTTGCAGCAGAGGTAACTAGTGTCATTGCTGGGTATTCATTTGGGGTTTTTATCCACTACTAGAGAGATGTGGAGGCTGGACAGCAGCAGATTTAGACTGAGACTTTTTACTCTTTTTTTAAGAGACGGCTGTACCTCAGGATGGGTGGATTCAGTCATGGTACCCTAGATCAAAAGCTTAAAACGATTCCCAAAGTAGATGGGCAAGAAAGACAGATGGCTGTGAACAGTTTCTGGAACAAAAGCCTGACAAATGGTACACTGGGTACGGTTGTGCATAGTACCTAAGCATAACAGACAGCTCAGTGAAAGGCATTTAGTCCAACGTTCAACCGTGGCATTGGACTAGCGCCAAAGATGTTCTGAGTACCAAGTATGTGTACATCACCTGATGCTGGGAGGATGTAAAGGCTTTGATATACTGGCTGTACATTGGGCTATCTTTGGCAGAAGATCCCACATGTGAAAGAAGGACATCACATCAACTCCTACAATTTTAAAACCCATATTGCTATAGTAACTGTAAGTAGAGGTGCCATCTTCCAGTACAAAATATTAAGAAAGGAAGAAAAAAGTAAATTCAAAGGGACCTACTTAAAATTTCAAATAAAACTTCAAATCCCAGGAAGGAAGAATAACTTTTCTGGGACATTTGGTCATTTTCTAGATTTTATGAGATAAAACTGTAAGAAAAAGATCCATCATAGGAAACAAAGACAAAGTAAGCTGTCATGGAAGACATTCAGACAAGACAAAACACTTAACAGCAAAATGTTAAGGGACAACATTCAGTAAAAAGGATGGCTTCTTCAACATGGAAGGTTGACTTGCATTGTAATGGGCAACATATAGCTGCTAGTACCACAACAGAAAGGTTTATCATAAAAAGAAATTAGACTTCCTGGAATTCAGTTTTGTAGCTTCACTCAGTCCCTTAGCACTTTTGAAAATAGGGCTGTTTTAACTGTTTGAAATTAAAATGTCAGCAGACACACTGCCAACTGCAAATTATGCTATCAAGGATGTGGAACCCTGTGCTGCTGCTGATCTAGAAAAAAATTTGTGAAAGGTTTCTGCTAGAAACAGGCTTTGCCAATACTAGCAGGAGGAAGAACCATACTTGTCTTGGTCTACAACAAGCTAAAGGATGATCTTTGTTCTTTCCTTTCCTACTTTTAATAGAACCTTTGAAATAAAACATTAAGAGGGAATGCACACAGATTTATCACATAAGATCTCATCCAAAATCTCAGAAACTGTGCACTACACTGCATTCCATGGTGGTGGTGGTGGTGGTGGGGCTCTTTCCATGGCAACGCACATGGAACATAAATCTGTGAATACGATTGGATCTGCCACTCAAGGCTATGAAAAATGTGAATTAAGCTGTCTGCAAGGATGTAATTGCTCCCCAGGAACATAAACTACCACCAAATTAATACTGATGAAGAGAACTAGATGTTACAGTTTCATTGTAAAAATGCACAATTGATATACAGTAAGCATGTGTCACTCCTTTTATAATATTCAAGATTATCTGGGATACCCACTGGCTCAAACTCCCCTTGAATACCTTTACAATGAAAAAGACTGTTATCATTTCCCTAATACAGATGTGAAGCACATGATGAAAAGGAACACACAGACCCTGAACCAACAAAGGACCAAAATGCAGATGCAAGTCCCATCTGAGGTATAACGCATCCTTCTTCAATAACTGAGGAGGGGGAGAGAAGAAAGCTTACTCACATTCACTTGCATTACAGAACCTGACAGTGGACTTTCACAGATACAATTAAGGGCAGCAACCTGAAAATGAAGTCCTGGGACTGATTCTAAAATGTTGGAGGTAGTTTCCTCATAAATAAAATGGCAGTTTAGCAGAGAGGCGTAGGATGTTTTGTTATTTGAACCAGACCACCTGCAACAGTACTGGGTTTCATTCCCACAGCTTCTACTTGTCTACTTTGTGAATCTGAGCAAGTTACTTAACCAGACATTCCTCCCACGACTCCCTAAAAAAGGGACTGTCTGTCCAGGGTTCTTACCCAGTTAACAAGGTAGGTTTAAGCAAACTGCCATTTTGAAGGATAATACCGACAATCATGTGCTAGACTACTAAAAATGATTTGGTTAACCCACATACCTGTTAGGCTTAACTATGAATCACTTGTGATCAGCACCCTCATGCATGATCACATGTGTGACATCTTCCTTTTTTATCTGAAGATGGAGCATGACGCATCTCTGAGAATTCACCTTCTCTTAGAGATAGCAATTTCAGAATAATTTATTTATGTAGAAGGGGGTTGGTGGTACGGAGCCTCTACCACACTGAAAAAAAACACTTTGACAGTGAAATAAAATGTGGTATGATTCTTCCCAATAAAATGCACCACTATATATTTCTATGTATACTACACTGTCTAGAAAGTACAGTTTTGTACCTACCATAAATGTAGATGTTCGAGATTTCCATGCTGCCTACAAAATGCCCTAATTTAGTCCTATATCAAAGCAGCAGAAATATGTCCCACGATTAGTAAAATTTTAGTGATACACACTAGTAAGAGAAATGAGATCCAAAAATATGAATTTAATTCTAACACAGAAATCTAACAACTACCAGAGTTGCGGCTACTCCCTATATGTTTTCCACTTGCCTGGCTTTATGATTAGGCCATTCAGACACAAGAGTTTACTTATATAACATTAAGTGCCATCATTTGTTGTAATATTTGTATGTAGTGACTCCCTTTCTGGATAGGTTTTTGCTAATTGTAACACAAACTTTTCTGACAGATTCTTTCAGAGAGAAGTCTGGAAGACTCTGCAGACAGAGTTCAGAAGACAATGTTAGGCATTTGGTGTTTGAACCAGTGTATAGAGAAATAATTAACAGGATAAAATCTGTCCAATGCATTAAAATGTTCAAGGGAACCTCAGACTGTCAAAATACATTTTCTTCTTAAGAAAATTTCAATTTATTTACACAGCAATGAGAGGGAGAGAATAAAAAGAACAGACAAGAACACTTTCATAAACTCATGAAACTATTGCCTTTCTTCAGAAAGCTGTTCAGTTCTCCCACCTGAAATGGTCTGTCATTAATAGTGGACATAAAAGGAAATATACATCCTTGGGGAGGGATAGTTTACATCTTCTCCATTCACACCCCATTCTGCCTCCACATTTTCTCCATCACATTCTCTGCATTTAAAGGTCAGTGGAGGGACTGGGAACTTAAGGTCTCGTCAGGATATTTTTAATGGAATGCACACAGCAGATGAATTCAATATAGACAATGCTTCTGCATATTTCTGACAAGCTAAAACAGGATATCTAAACAGATTCCTCAGTTTTATCTAAATATGAATATACTGCCTTTTTAAAATCTGAGTAGAACACCAGGACTGCCAAAGTGATCCAGTTTTATCAGTGAATTTACACCCAGAATGTCCTCAGATGTTTTATCATTTTAGATGGGAGATCAACTGCATATGTTTTGATTCCACTTTCATCTTGGAACTGTTGACATAATACAAAAATGTTCAAAACACACATACACACACAAAGCATTACCACAGAACTGCTGAAAATGTTCATTTATGCCACATACTGTTTCCTTCCAGCCAAAAATGTTCAACACAATGTAACTTCAATAACATGCTCTCTACTTTCACCTTCTGAAAGGTACCTAATAAGGATCAGAAACCAACCAAAATGTTAATTAAATGACCTGAAACATTTAAGCCCTAAACAAAGGCAGCCCTGTACTATCTATTGTTTACTCTCGATACGACAACATACAGTTCTCTTTGCCTCTTCTTAGAGAGACTAGAAACTAGCAGCTTTATATATTCTGACTATAGCTAGCTAGCTCTGTTTGATCAAATATCTGGCAATAACTTTGGATAATAAAATCTCCTGATAAGTTAGGCTGCTATTTGTCACGCAATACACTTATTTACACGACTTAAAATAGTTCTTTACATTGTTTCTTTTTCAGTAGGATTAGATAAAAATAATCCTACTTATCCAAGGCCTACATGAACGTGCAATTCTTTATATTGATAAACCAAGAACAGATGTAGAAATCTTTCTTGGCTTGAAAAATCTGAGATATGTTCCCTCCATGTAGGTGGGATAACTCACACCTCCCGATCATGTGATAAGTACCGTGTCAGCTGATATAGCTACCAAAAAGTAACCATATTAATTGCTCAGAAACATTTGAAGCCAGCTTACTGTTCCTTCAGGAGCTCACTAACCATATATTATGAATTACAGGAGTAACATAGATTGCAAAAGTATCACCCATTATATAGTCCTCAGTCACCATACTGATGTCCTTTTCCAGATTACACCAACTTGCTGGAAAAACACACAGCTGCAGTAGTTTTCTGAATGAAACTGATGAAGAACTGGATACAAACCTTGTATCTTTCACTAAGAGACTTCTGCAACCACAGTGTACAATAATGTAAACGTGCATGTCTCCTGACCACTACAAAATGCTACGGCATGAACTTTAGACTCCATTATAAGTTTACACAGCAATAATCATTTACATTCGCACTCTTCACTTGTAAAACAAAAACTCATTAGGTGATTCATCATCTTCTAGCTTTGCTGCTCCTACAGTGGCACTGGTCTGCTCTTACACCCATGTCATCACTGTTCCAGAAAGAAATACAGCCACATCACCCAATGGCTGGAATATAAGCATTCTTTAGCTACCTATGTTCCAAGCCGCTATTCTTTCACCGCAAAGTAACATTTTGTGTACAAAATCAATGAACCTTCTTTTCTGGAAAACACTGGTTTGTCTCTACTGAAAATTAATGGGTGACTGTGCCTAAAGTACATAATATAAAGATTCCTGTAGAATCAGTTTACGTACAGAAACAAAGTGAATGTTTATTCTTTTACATTACTCTGTGCCACTGTAGAAATCACTGTCCATCACTTTTGTCTTTGTTTTCTTTTGCAGCAGTCAACGTTTTGTCCTCAGAATTGCTTTGACTGTTGCATTGTTGATTTTTTTGCAGTTCACTAACTGTGTGCAACAGTGCTGATCGTTCTAATTCTAAAGTTCGAATACACTGCTTTAAATTTGCCTGAGTGCTGTGCAGATTTTCTATCGTAGTTTCAAGGTTCCGAATCTTTGCATGAGCTGCCTAAACAGAAAGAACAACAAAAAGAGAAAAGAGAACATTAAATTTAGTCAGCTCTGAAAAAAAATGTATTTTCTGTTCATGCTAATTTTATTTTTGATACGCAGCTACAACTCAATAAAGTATACTAAGCTGAAGAGCTGTCATATTTAGCTTTGTATTTTAAGTAAAATGCAAGAAGAAGGGACACAAAGGGAATATTCATTTCTACAAACAATAATTACATGCATTCAAAATACCCCAAACAGTGACAGTAGGACTGCCACCCAAGACTATTTTTTTGTATAACAGTCCCAGTTTAGAAGCTTTCCTGCAAAAGAATAAAACATGAAAAATGTCAAATGACCTATTTAAGGAAAAAATATTTTCTAACTTGCTTCTGAATATTTTAAAAAACTGCATTGTCGTTTTTTAAACACCATAAAAATGTATAACACAGTCCCTTTATTTTGACAATACAGTCAATGGTGTGATATTCCCTAAAAAAATCAGATCTTAAGTTTTAGTAAGTTATATCCTACTCCTGGTAGCTACAAGGTGGCAACCCTGTCTCTAAAATCAGCATGGTCTTCCATCACAGTCTATTTAAGGTCCACTAAAATAAATATGTTCTGGTTTATGATGATCATGGTTATTTACACTATGGTTATTTCATACTGTTTTTCTTTAATTTGGCATATGTAAGTCAGCACATTTTCGGGCCAAAAAACTGAACAGGTGAAAGCACTACACTTCTGAACAAAATATGTCTGCTTCAGAAAGCAAAAATGTTTAAGCAATTTTAATACAAATGGGAACAGTCAATGAAGTGATAAGGTAAAACTCGTGAGCAGCCCAGTGGTGCAGCAGTTAAAGCTGCTACCTCACAAAAGATGTCGCTGGATGACTTCCTTGTAAAGTATGCATGATCTCCCTATCCCCACATGGGTTTTCAGTTGAGCTAATGGAAGGGTGAATTTTGACACTGCTACTGGGTGGTTGTGTTTTATGTGCCCTGTGATGGACCGAATCCTATTCAGGACTTAATGCATTTTTTGTTAGACAGATGGGAAAATGATCCTTCTCAGGTTTTTTTCAGCCATGACCAGGACCACAACAGCAAGGGTAAAGTGACATATCTATGGAGAATCTGGTCTTCTCAATCAACCAGCATGTTTTTGGAACACTGGGAGAAATGAAAGTACACAAAGAAAAACCCCCACACAGACAGGAACAACATACAAAGTTTCACAGAAACAGTGATCAGAGGTCAGAAGTAGACCCTGGTCCCTGTAGCTTTGAACCAGAGTCCTTACTACTAAGTCACCATGTTATCTCCAACCGTCATGTTGTCTAGCTTCTAGTACATACTGGAACAGGGTTTTAATCCCCATGATTTCTTAAAAATTTTCAATAATTTTAAAAGAAAAAAATAAATGAATTTTAACTTATGGAAAATTCAATGGAAAGCACTTAGCAATTTAACAAAGGATACAAAATTGGTTATAAAGTAGACTGATAAAAAATAAAAATATAATTGTTATGAATCAATGACAGTACTATACTATGTGATAATAATTTACATGACATAGAGGCTTATAAATCTGTGAATTTATTGGATAATATTAGAGCACAAAATAATTTTAAGGTGTTTGTTTGGGTTAGGTTTAGATAGAGGTGTTCAGAAAAAAATGTTGATGAAGGATGCTACCTTACCCAAACTGTATTTTCTACAGTATATAAGGATTTGTATAATTCACATGGTAGACCTATTATTGCTAGTTGCAACAGTTGTGTGTGTGTGTGTGTGTGTGTGTGTGTGTGTGTGTGTGTGTGTGTGTGTGTGTATATATATATATATATATATATATATATATATATGATAATTAACAAGCATTTAAATGTAGTTAAACTTCCCTCATATATCAGAGATTATAGAGAGTTCTAAGAGATTAAAGACTTTACATGGAAAGTTATGTTTTTGATTTCTTTAGATGTAAATAGTTTGCATATTGATTTTGAACACAGCTTTGGCAATGCATTTTGAAACACTACTTAGGCAAGTCACTACTGAGTTGTTATTTAATTGACTTGGTTATTTTTGTTTACTAAACTCAAAAATATGTTGTATACAAATTTGTAAAAAATAATTAAGGGTGCACATTCATGGGTGAACCATTTGTCCCTTCTTATGCCAATTTAGCTATAGGGCTTACTGAGTTTGAATAAATTTATAGTTCAGAATTTTTTTATTAGATATGTTAAGTTTTACAATAATTACACTGATGATTTAATGTTTTTTCTTCTTTTTTGTAATGGTGGTACCATGGCTGAGGAATAGTTTATTAAATCACTTCAAAATAATATCTTTGTATTTAATTTTTTCAGATAATGTTTTTAAAAACAAAGCTGCATGTTTGGAAATAGAATCAGAAATAAAGAATGTGTGATTTTGCAAACCAAGAGGTGTTTTAGTTATTTGAATAGAAGAAGCTTTCACCAACCCCTACCTTCTTGTCTCACTCCACTATGGCAAGCTATTAAGGACAAGTGGATTTGTAGTATGAGACATGACTTTTTATACAAAGCAAATAAAATCATAAATATGCTTTTCAGGCGGGATATTTTGAAAATGACGGGAAAAAAGTGTGTAAGAAAATTTCCAGAATGTCACGACCTGAAGCCATAGTGGGGCTAAGGAAACATCTAAGAAAGATTACAAAATATGTAATACTAAAAGAGATATTCATTTTGTTATACAGTGTAATATTTTAGTTAATCAGACATTGAAAGTGGTAAAGAAATATTAGAAAGTATTGTTATCTGACTTTGAGGAAAGTATTACCTTTGGCTCCAAACATTTCTTATACTAAAGGTAAAAGTTTAGCTAATTATTTGATAAAGAAAAGTTTGTTTTGAATGAGACAGCAGTGATGAATACTTTTTCAACCTTGAAAATTGGTGCAACAGTGTTTAATTCATGCTGCATTTAAATGTATAATATCAGCATTTGAAGTTATAAAAAGTGTGAGATATACTGTTACTGTAAAATTTCATGCAATTCTGACAAAGTTATATGTGAGGTGTTTTATTCTTGCAACAATTTCTACACAGCTGAGACTAATAGGAAGTTTAAATCTCATTTTAAGAGATATAAAGCACAATATAATTACCAGTTCTGTGGCTGAACATTTTACGCAGTTTCATAATAGTGACCCTACATGTTTAAAAGCAACTGTTTTAGAAAGTTTATGTGAATGTTGGTACAGTGAAGTTAAGAATATGTTTTATTTATTTATTATATAAAAAACAAAGCATGGATGGCAGTTCCAGAAAGATGCCATCAAATTTCTAGCATGTTTCTGGAACAGGTCCCCCCCCTCCATAGTTAACAAGTCTCATTTAAACTGAAAATTCCTGAACTGCTTAATGAAGTGAGTCCATAGCTGTGGTTTTCTTGGGAGTTCAAGCCTGTGCTGGTCCTCAGCTGGTAGAAACATATAACTTGCTTGTTTTATTAATGTCAGCATGCAACCAATCATCTACATTCTGTATCTCCATCAACATACCAAAACCAAATTATTGGAAAATATGACTAGGAATAAAATGAAAATAAATGAATAAAACAAAGAAATAAATAAGCAAAAAATGTCCATTTAGGAAACAAACAATCCACTGGAAAACTTAAACAAGCTACAAGTAAAATATTTTAATGTAAAACACCTTTATTCTCCAGTTGAGCACTTCTGTGTACACCAGAAAAGACTTCATCAGAACTAAAGAGAGAAACTCAAAAGCAAGTTTGAATAAAGTGCAGGAAAACCATCATGGTTAACACATACTAAGTATTATTTGATTTAATATTTGTCTTATTAATTAATACACTCCAACCTGTTTTGTAAACATACTTTCTCAATGTCGTTTTAAATATTTTGCATATTTTTCAAGGTTTTAGATGTAACTGACATATGACAGTTTCCCACATTTTATTTAAACCACACATCTGTCTCCTTAAGCTGCAAGTATTGTGCTGCATAACGATGCATGTCTAAAAACGCCACATAGCAATATATTTTAAAATTAGCTTTGTAGTACTGTGTTTGGTTTATAAAACATTAGTAGGTCAAACAAATAAGTTAGACTTATCTTATTGCAATACAAAGGAAAAATAACTTATGTAAAACATGCTCAATCTGCACTACAAAACTAATTTATGACACTTACCAGACTCTATATCAGAACAGAGCCATCCTAGCAACATTCATTTAAAATGAACTATTTAAATGAAAGCCAATAACTTAATTTAATAACTGGGTTACAAGATCAATGGATGCTGTTTTATTTCAAAACCAGACTTACAAACTATAAATTGCCTACCTGAAGTTCTTCTAAAAGATTAAGGTTTTGTTTTCGTAAAGTATTATTGGTCTTTTCCAGCTTTTCTATCCTTGTGTTATCATTCGGAGGTGGGGAAGAGTCAATCAGTTCCTCTTGAAGAACAAGGTATTCAACATCATAAGCCTGCAACTGCTTAGATATGTCCATTTCAAAGACCTGGAAATGCAAACGACTAAAAGGTAAATGGTAGTTCTAACTGTAATGCAGTCCTAAAGATCTTTTTTTTTTTTTTTCCTTTTTCAAACTACTGTGAGGTATGCAGTGTGTAAACCAGAATTAGATATGAAGGCAGATCATAATCTTTTTCACATATGCAAAAATATACATTCTAAGTGTATTAAAATTTAAATCTAAATTATAAACAATGCCAAAATCTGTGACTGTAGTACTTTGCACATTCCAAGATTAGATGGTCTGCTGCTGGTATGGTATGCTACCTAAATGATGTGGCAAAATAAGACGTGGTTTACTGAAACTTAACAATGCTTATTCTGGCTTGTTAATACATGGGCAACAACAGAAGACTTCTAAAAATAAAAAAAAAAATGTGCATTTAATTTAGCAAAGTGGCAAATGCAGGGAGGCTGATCTTACAACATTTACAAAACAATGAGCTATCTCACAGGCTTCTGCCTTCAGGATACTTCAGTAGTTCCTTGACATATGATTGGCGCATATGAATCAGTCAGTACATATAAATATTTCAGTGTCTCCTCAGGACCAAGCCAGTACTATATGGAATGTCACACTTTCCTGAGGTGAT
Source organism: Protopterus annectens (assembly GCF_019279795.1). NCBI lineage: Eukaryota > Metazoa > Chordata > Ceratodontiformes > Protopteridae > Protopterus > Protopterus annectens. The sequence goes on from NC_056729.1 coordinate 299,179,173, forward strand.
TGGTGCAACAGTTTGTACCCATGCTGCAATCTACTGTGTCCAAAACAGGGTATGATGAATTTAACAGTGCACAAATTACCTGTCTTGAAAAAAAAAGAAGTGTGTGTGTGTGTGTTTGATCCTCAGGTACTGTCTGTTTACTGTTTTTTTCCAGGTACAAAACAATTGGAATTGATATCTTTAGAAAACGGCAGAGGCAAACTACATAGGAAAAATGGAATTGTGGGAACAATGCATACAAGAGAAGAATGAGGTATAAAAGGCGGAAGGACTTAAATGAGCTATGTAATGTTTGAGTGAGAAAGATCAGGTAGATGATAAGGGATGTATGTACACTCTACAATGTTTGCAACTGGGTGTGTCAGCATGGAATGTGATGTAAAATGCTTGCAACTAGGATTGTGTCGGTATGCTTTGTTTTCATTTATATAAATGTATGATCGCCTATGTAGTAAGTGATGGTTTAATAAGGATGTTTCTTATTAAAAAAGGCAGGAATTGAATAATTTATGTAATATTGCTTAGGTTATATGATATATAGCAATATATGTGAAGTAAAATGTTTATTATGTTAATGTAGTTTGATTACTTTTACATGAATGTAAATTTGTCTATGCCACAAGTGATAATTCAGTAAAGGTATCTGAAAAAAAAAAAGAAATAAAGAAAGAACTGCAGCACTGGCCCTGTCTGGAAAGTGACTGCTAGGTGAATACTGTCTCGGTGTTACTGAGGCAGAAACTGTCCCCTAAAGATAGTGTGCCCTGCCAGTACAATTTGTGACTGGGTGCAACTGTCCTTAGTCTGTGTCATGAGTATGAGAATTATTGCATAATCACCGACAGCCATTCTGCTGTTAACATCAGCCTGCTGTGATGACGCACAGGATGTGCTTGTTTTTTAGAACTGACCCTGTGAAGAAAATGCCAAGTTGAATTTAATGTCACCCTTGACAGATGTATTGATTTTTACATAAAAATAGGATAACCACACTTAGCATGCAATATCTGTAGACTTTGTCCTACCTGTCTTACATGTATGATACTTTAAATACTTATGAATCATGCACGTCAGTGTATAACAGAAAGACAAAAAATCATGAGAAGCACAGTGAAGCATTAACACCGAGTTGTGGGTTTGACTATTCTTTGCAAAACTGTCTGTGTTCTGTATTCTTCCACTACAACAGTAAAAAGTATGGCTATAAGTGTTTGTCCTGAGGGTGTGGTACAGTGCGTGTTAACTAACTGCTCATGCCACTCCTTTGTTTAATGAAGGTGGCCTGTCGTATGTTCTTGGGTACTACCCATTGCAAAAGACCATTGTCTTGGTATTGATGTACTCATGATAAGATGCGATAGCTGCATGGTTTACAAATAGGACATGGCAAGTATCATACAGCAACTGGACAAGCAACATCCTTGGTTACAGTCAGGGTGTCCCAAAGGGCTCTGTCCTAGGCCCTTACTTGTTTAGATTGTACCTTTCAGACATAACTTTTTCATCTGAGGTGTTCTACAGTCTATATGCAGATGACCTGATTACATGTGTTACAAATAAGGCATGTCTGTAAAATAACTTGAATAAATTGACCATCTGGGCACAGGAGAATAATATGCTGATAAATACATCAAAAACTAAGCATGTGAGATTTGGGAGACATAAATTGAAAGATGAATATTTAATACAGCACACAATGATTGAAACTGTAGACTCATTTAAAGACATGGGTATATGGGTAGATTCAGCTAAAAAGTTTTTTTAATCATATCAACCAATTGGTTAATGATAGTTATAGAACTATAGGTTGTATAAAAAGATTTATAAAGTCTAGGAAATTAAAATGATGAAGTCATTGTTTGTTAGTTACATTAGACTCAAACTTGAGTATGGAATAATAATATAGAAACCCTATAAGAAAACAAGCATGAGTAAACTGGAAAGAGTACAGCAGAAATATACCAAGGGCATCCACGGATGTGAAAATTTAAGTTATTATGAAAGACTAAAATATCTGAACTTGTACAGTGTCTCTCATAGATATCTAAGAGTAGACCATATTCAGGTATACAGGGCATTTAGAGACAACTACCTCTGGGAATGTTTGGGGTTATCAAAAAATATTAGAGAATCATCAGATAACCTATGTAGAAGATTCTATAGGAATGAGAACTGTACTAACTGGCTCTCTGACAGAGTAGCTGATGCATGGAACAGACCAACAAATGACATTAAAGCAAGTACTAGTTTAGATATTTTTAAGAACAGCCTGGACACATTATGGGAACAAGTGCTTTTGGTATACTGGCAAGCTAGAAGGGCATTAATGCCCATGCTCGAAATATTTGTATGCATGCATGCATGTATGTATGTATGTATTGTCTGCAGTAAGCCCCTTAGCAGGTGCAGACAGCACTGAAAATAACAACTTACACATTCCTAAGCATTTCATGCGTAATCAGAGAAATACTGTATAATTTCAAGTTTTACCAGTAAATACCAGCTAATGTTGAAAGGGTCACATTACATTAAACTGATAACTGCCTTTTTAAAATAATCTCATGCTGTCCCTGATTTTAATACACTTTTTTAGTTCCTTTGCACTTTTCTCTGACTTTTGTGGAAGCTTGGGGCTTGATAATGGTTAAAATGACACACTGAAGCAGGATGGTATAAGGGGGTGCTGAAGCTGATTTCAGATGTTTTTATGCAAATGATGATAAGGAATGATGAGCTCTGTGAACTGTTTTGCAGCACATGTGTACTTAGTCTTACAAGCATAACTGTATTCAGATTGTTGTAGGTGAGCTGCGTTCTGCTCATGCAAACATGAGTGCCATTCATACCTCGGTTGACCTTCAGCATGCCATGCCTTGTATATGGCATGTATGCATTTATAAGATTGTCTATGGCCAGATCTCACCCTGTCATGATGTTGTGATACCAGTTGCCCTTATTGACACTGTACTGTCCTTAACATAAGGAAACTGCATCATGACACACAATGTTACAAATGAAGCCTTTCTGAAATTTTCACCCAGAAATTTTTGTGACTTCCCTGCTAATGTTACAAAAGAACAATTTCAGTAGATGTGAACACCCACAGAAACATGTAAAACACAACAAGAATACCACACTCCACAAAAACATTAACTGCTTTGCAGTGCCTTGGGGTACATCTTGTCCTGATAAATGTCCTATTATTACACAAAACTGTTTCCACTCTTAACAGTTCACTAGGTAGCAACCTTACATGTGCTAGACAGAACTATAGCAAGCCCTAATATTCCTTGTCTCAAAGTTATAAATTTAATTCTGAATTTGGTAATGCATGGCTATGGAATCTGTTAAAACCCAGGGTTGTGCCCCAAGCTGGTCCGATAATCAGACCAAAATACTTCTCTTCCTGCTGCAGGCGTCAAACCTACAAACAAAGGCTGCTGCCAGCAGAATTTGGAAGAAAGGTAGCATCTAGTAGGAGATGTGTGGATAACTTTTAGTTATGTACTTACCATAACTTTAGATGTTTGGGATCCATCTCGCCTACATTCTGTACTGATGGGCTCGGAGCCGATCCCTCGGCTCCGACTCGGCACGCTATGCTATAGAGCGAGGCCTCTTATTGGCTGAGCTATTTCTTATCCCAGGATGCACCACCACTAATCCCCCAGATCTTGTTTGTCCGCATTCATGCACACATGCACAACCTGTTTATATAACATGGTTAGATCTTTCAAGATGAAACAACAGGATTCGGACCTTCTGATATCCTCTGATCTCCAAGGAAGGGGGAAGGAGGGTGGGTTATTAGGAATGTAGGCGAGATGGATCCCAAACATCTAAAGTTATGGTAAGTACATAACTAAAAGATGTTATGTGATCCTATCTCGCCTACATTCTGTACTGATGGGACAGCGTCCCTAGCACCTAAATCCTGGGAGGCTCATTGGAAAACACTCCTGAGCACTGTGGAACCAAATGAAGCTCGTCCTCTAGATGCCACATCCAATTTGTAGTGGGAAATGAAAGTGTGTGGGGAAGACCATGTAGCCGCAGCACAAATGTCACTAATGGCAAGCTTAGAATGAAATGCTATCGAAGTAGCCATAGCCCTTGTAGAATGAGCTTTGACAGAGGTGGTAAGCTCTTTGTTAGAATAATAGGGTAATACAGTCCCTGATCCATTTGGCAATAGTGACCTTTGTGACAGCTTTTCCCAATTTATTGTCTGCAAAGGATACAAACAATTGATCTGTTTTCCTTGTTTGTTTGGTCCTGTCTAAATAAAAACGCAACTGCCTGTGGACATCTAATGTGTGGAATATGAATTCCGCTTTGTTAGAATATTTTGGAAAAAAGACTGGAAGTTCTAACGATTGCTGTAGGCAGAAACTGGAACAAACTTTAGGGACAAAGGAAGGATTTGACCTGAGAGATACTCTGTCTTTGTGAAAAACCAAGTACGGGGGTTTTACAGACAAAGCTTGAAGCTCTGAAACTCTTCTGGCAGAAGTAATCGCCACCAGAAAAGCAGTCTTCCACGACAGAAATTTTAGATCACATGTAGCTGCCGGTTCGAAGGGGGAGGAAGTTAAGGCGCGTAACACCACATCGAGATCCCATGGAGGAGCAGGATGAGAAATCGGAGGACTTAAAAGCGTAGCACCTTTCAAGAAGGTCTTACACAATCTGTTGCTCATTAAGGGTGGGTTTATAGATTTGTGAAAATTGGAAATCGCTGCCAATTGAACCCTGATGGTAGAGACTGAAGAGCCTTGATTGAAAAGAGAAGTTAAAAATTTTAGCACTTCTGCCACAGGAATAGAGATGGGATCCAGGCCCCGGAGTTGAGCCCAAATAGCAAATCTTTTCCATTTGCTAGAATACAGTTTCTTTGTAGCAGACTTATGGGCCGAAGATAATATGTGTACAACCTCTGGATCCAATGTATGACTCCTGACTATAGTCAGAAGAGGAGGAGCCAAGCCATCAATTTTAAGGTGTGCAGGGACTGGTGGAATAGTCCCGACTGATGAACCAAAAGTCTGGGATCTGATCCAGGAACCATGGACCTTCCAGAGCATATTTCCGAAGATAGGGAAACCATACTTGACGAGGCCAGTAAGGAGCAATTAAGATCATTTTGCTCCCCAAGACAGATGCCTTTTGGATCACTCTGGGAAGGAGAGGAACTGGGGGGAAGGCATAAAGCAATCCGGTGGGCCAAGGACGGGCTAGTGCATCCATGGGGCTCTTCCCCGGAGCCGGGGTTAGGGAGAAGAATTTTTTGCACTTCGCATTTAGTGGAGTCGCGAAGAGGTCGCAACACGGAACTCCCCATCTGCTGAAAATCTGACTTGCAACTGTCATGTTCAGAGACCATTCGTGAGGAGAGAGGATGGTTCTGCTCAGTCTGTCGGCTATCACATTGGACTTGCCCGGGATATGAGTAGCCACTAGAAAGCGTTTGGTCGAGACTGCCCATTCCCAGACTTTCATGGTCTCTCTGCAAAGAGGACAGGATCTGGTCCCTCCCTGTTTGTTCAGGTACCAGACAACTGACATGTTGTCTGAGTGAACGGCAATTACGCCCTGAGGGAGGTAATCGTGAAGGGCTTGAAGGGACAGAAGCACCGCCCTCATTTCTAGGATGTTGATATGAAGTAGGGTCTCTTCTGGGTGCCATTTGCCTTGGACTGACCTGCCCAGGGAATGCCCCCCCACCCCATCTGGGAGGCGTCCGTGGTCAAAGTGGCCACAGGAGGAGGTGGAACAAAGGGTCGTCCCTGATCCAAATTGGAGGGCACTAGCCACCAGCGAAGGTCCCGTTTGCATGTTTCCGTGATCCATATGAGGTGACTGAAAGGACCACTGAGCTGAAAGAAGCCACTGGAGAATTCTCATGTGCAACCTTGCCAAGGGGACTAGAAGAACCGTGGCAGACATGGATCCCAATAGCTGCAGGACCATCCTGGCTGGGGCTTTGGACCTGGGAAGTAAGGCTCGAACTTGAGTCTGTATGGTTTGTATTCTGTCTGTAGGTAGATAGACCCGCATTTGGTTTGAGTCTATCTCTACCCCTATGAATCCTATTCGTTGAGATGGCAGCAACACAGACTTTGGCCAATTGAAGGTGATTCCAAGGGAATTGCCCAGTGATATAGTGGCTTGTAGGCTCCGCAGTAGTAGATGCTTGGAGGTGGCAGTTAAGAGCCAGTCGTCTAGATACGGAAACACCTGGAATCCTAGACTTCTCAGGTGAGCAGTCACGACTGCCAAGCACTTGTTGAACACCCTGGGAGCTGTGGTGAGACCAAAGGGCAGCGAGTGGAACTGAAAATGACTGCCTCCTAGGCTGAAGCGCAGATGTCTCCTGGACGCTTGATGTACCATGATATGGTAATAAGCGTCCTTGAGATCTATGGAGCACATCCAAACACCTTTCTCCACCAATGGGAGAATGGTTTGTAGGGTGACCATTCGGAACTTGGACTTTCTGACTGAGCGGTTTAGGATGCTGAGGTCCAAAATGGGCCTCAAGTCCCCAGTCTTTTTTGGCACCAAAAAGAATCTTGAGTAAGTCCCTAATCCGATCTGGTCTGCGGGGGCCGGTTGGATGACTCCTTTTTGCAGCAGCTTTGAAACTTCTGAGGCTGCAGTATCCCGTTGACTGGGTGGTGGAGTGAGAGAAAGGGATGGACTGAGGTGGGGAGTGAGAGAAAGGGATGGTGTAACCTCCGGTGATAATTCGAAGCACCCATCGGTCCTGAGTGATACCTTCCCAGGCTTTCAGGTGCTTCGAAAAACGACCCCCGACTGGCTCCGAAGCTGCACAGTCGGGCAATCCCTCAGGGACTGTGAAAGGCTGAAGAGCCACGAAAGGACTCGTGGTCTCCAGTGTTGTGAGGGCCTCTGCCGCCTCTGGGACGGCGTCTTCCAGAAGAATTTCCCCCCTCCCCTGCCTCTGGAAGGGGGATCATCCTGCTGAGAGGGGTAAGGCTTCTGAGATCTACAGAACCACATTTTCCCTCCTCTTTTAGCCTTGGGATAAGGCCGAAAGGGAGTGGAAAATCGTGCCCCTATGGCAGTCAGAGTCTTACCCTCCTGTTCGCAGCGGGTCAGTGTGTCCTTTACCTTGGGTCCAAACAGGGAGGACCCATCAAAGGGGGCATCGGCAAAGGAAGACTTAAAGGCCTCCGTGAAATGACACAGGCGGAGCCAGGCTTGTCTCTGTAGAGCAATGCCTGTACCCGCCGCTCTACTCGCCCCTTCGGCCGCATAAGAAATGAGCCTCATGGACGAGTTTGAAATGGACGACAATGTAGCCAGCTGAGAGCCAACCGTCTGGGCCAGCACCTCAGGCAGGTTACCCAAGAGGGTATCGGAAAGCTCTTTAATCAGATCCCTCTGAAATCTAGTAAAGTGCGTAAGGTAGTTCAAGGACCTTAATGTAAAGGCCACTGAACTTAGGGTGCGCTTTCCGTACCGATCCATGCTCCTAGACTCCTTATTAGGAGGATGGACGGACGTTGAAGCCTCTGCTACATCTTGCTGGGTAGCAGATGCCACCACCAAAGCATCTACAGCCACACCTTTGGTTAGAAATTCTTTCTCAGGGGGTGCCGAGAGGAACTTATTCGGACGAGCAGGCACCGGTTCCACAGAGTCTGGGTGTTCCCACGCCATTCGACAGATCAAGTCCAAGAGCTCGTCGAAGGGCGGAGACACCCAGGAGGTGGAGGGCTGAGCCCCGAAGGCCTTAAGGAACACCGACTCATCAGCAGAAGGGGGTTTGGACTGCCAGCCGCCTCGTTGTTTAAGGGCTTCCAGGATGTCTGCAAAGGAGACATCATCCGAGGACGACTTAGGGGACCCCTCTGCATCATCGAGATCAGTGTCTGATGTAAGAGACTCATCAGGGGAGTCAACGTGCTTCCTCTTGCACGATCTTTTCCTGGGGGGTTCTTCCGAAGAGGCTTCAGAAGGACCTCCAGGAGGGGGGGGGACCCCAGTGGGGGTAACCTCAGGCCCCGGGGCTCCGCTGTCTAAGGACAGGGGGACTGCCGAAGAGCCAGTCTCGGTATGCAGGGAAGGAGCTGGGGAGACCGTGGAGGTAGCCAAAGAAGATTTGGCTAACGCACTCCTCATAGCCCTGAAGGCGGGACCACCAGAATCCTGGGAGGGTCCCACCTCCGTGGCCATGACAGCAGACGGCACTCCCGCCGCCGATGCACCAAGAGGGAGACTTGGGACCAAAAACATCAATCCCGAAGCATCCCCCCTGGGGCCGACGGAAGAAGTCCGTGTACTGAACTCCGACCCAAGAGCCGGAGTTGGAGTAAGGGTCGGGCCCGACCCTAAAACCTCCACCGGTTCCACCAGCACCGGCTCCAACAGTGCCGAGGCTGTTGGAGGAGGAACCATAGAAGGAAGATGGACCATCGGCTCCGAAGCCGAATGGGCTGGAGCCGAAACTAGCTTTTGGAACACCGGAGACTGGAAAAGTCTTAGGAGCACCCTGTCGATGCCCGAATCAGATATTTTGGATGATCTGGAGGATACCGATCGGGCCCGAACCGATTTCTCCATCGGCTCCAAAGGGCTAGGGGACCGGCTCCGAATGGATTCTACCACTATCGGCTCCGAGAGAGATCTCAAGGCAATTTCCCTTGGTGCCGATAAGGACTTCGGCTCCTTAGGGGAAGAGTCTGAGCCGGTAACCCTCATCGGCTCCAATATCAGTGGAGCCGATGAAGGTGACCCGCCTCTCGATGCCCCAGTCCTCGGCTCCGAAACCAGAGGGGTCGAGACTGGAGGCATCGAGGCAGACCGTTCCGCCCTCGGCTCCGAAGTCCGTGGAGCCGATGGAGAAGTCTGCCTAGGTTTTTTGGCAGTCGGTTCCGACAGACTGGTCAGAGCCGATGCTTTCTTCTTTTTTGAAGGAGAGGGAGACGAAGATAAAGCCTCCTCGAAGGATGGCTTGATTAATCCCTTAAGGATTCATTTGTTTTTCCTCTCCTGGAGGACCCTTGATGAGATTCTTGTAGGTGCTTGGCACCTAAACAGTAAACGCACGAGGAGTGGTCATCCGTTATGGACATCTTAAAACCACACCTCGTGCATTTTTTAAACCCGGAGGGTTTATGCTCTTTGGACATGACTAAATTAGAAAAAGCACACCTGTCTAAAGAGAAACACCAAACTTAAAGTTTAGAACAGAAAATATAAAGTTTTTTTTTTTTTTTTACACAATACAGATGTACAAGAAAATATTCCACACAGAAATAGAGAGAGAGTCAAGACCCTCTAACTTAAACGGGTACTTGACCCACAAATAAAACGCTAAGATAGCAAAGGCAACAGGGGAAGGCCCCTCTAACTAAAACGGGAAACCTTCCCTTGACGAAAAACACAAATTCCTAAACAAAACTGTTCAATACACACTCAAATCACAACAATAGCTGTTAAAACAGCTTTTGGGTTCAAAGCAAGCAAATTCCTGACAGGAAAAGCCTAAATAAATTAGTACTTAGCCCAGCCAAGTTGAGACCACGTCTAAGCTTGTAAGCGGCAAACGAGATCTGGGGGATTAGTGGTGGTGCATCCTGGGATAAGAAATAGCTCAGCCAATAAGAGGCCTCGCTCTATAGCATAGCATGCCGAGTCGGAGCCGAGGGATCGGCTCCGAGCCCATCAGTACAGAATGTAGGCGAGATAGGATCACATAACATCTCATCCTTGTTAACATGATTCAGAAAGATTTTGAAATGCGTAATATTTATTAAATTTGCATTCATGCAAACTGCAATGTTTAGATCATATTTAACAATACACATAAATAAAAACAAAGACATCATTGTAATAGCATAGAAAGTACAGTTATGTACACTTACCATAACAGTAGATGTTTGAATGCATTCACTGTTGCAGTCCTGACTTGTGAGATTTCCTGCTGTGAAAGCCTTCGGCAGGCCTGACTACCAGAGAAAACTCTTTCCCTTCTTCCAGGCTGGCGGACACTCTGACCAATGTCAGTATGCTCTGCTATAAAGGGAGCCAGCCTGCATCATGAATTCAGTATTTTCTTCTCCTCTACCAGGAGGAACCTTAAGTGGACAGGGGGGAACTAAGGAAGACGACTCTTACAGCAGGGAAGCCAAGTGAGGTCCCTTGGCTGATGTAGTTGATTATTAGTAGGCTACGTAGTAGGCTAAGGGAGCATGAGGGAGGATCTACATTTATGGCAAGTGAACACAACTGTTCTATGTTCTTCGCGTTTCACGGTTGCAGTCCTGAATTGTGGGAAGATTTCCAAAGCTGAATTGTAGGTGGAGGGAGATTAAGGAGAGCAGAGGAGAGGATGCTCTGCAGGATGACAGTGGCAAATTCTGCTCTAAACTTAGAAAAGGCTGCCAAGTGGTAGTGTTTTGTGAAGGTATGCACAGATGACCAGGTGGCTGCTTCCATGATGTCCTTGGTAGGGACTCCCTTTAGAAAGGCAGCAGAGGTAGCTGTGGCCCTTGTGGAATATGTATAGTATGCCTTTAACAGAAAGAGATGCAGTGGGAGATCCAGTTAGATATAGTCTGTTTAGAAGCTTGCTTGCCCTCAGAACCAGGGGTAAAGGTAATAAAAAGCTGGTCAGGCTTTTACAAGGTTTTTGTCCTGTCCAGATAAAAGCTGCCTGTGCACATTCAAAGAATGAAGTACTCTTTTCCCTTTGTTCTCAGGGTTGCAAAAGAATGCAGGCAGATAAATGGCTTGATTAAGAGAAGTATCACTGACCACCCTGGGCATGAAAGACGGATTAGTTCTGAGAGAAACCATGTCTTGGTAGAATATAATAAATGGTTCCACTGCCATGAGGGCCTGCAACACAGACACCCTCCTGGCTGAGGTGATAGCCAGCAGCAGGGATGTTTTCCAAGTAAGAAACTGTAGAGGAGCAGATGCTGCAGGTTTGAAATGAGGTAAAGTCAGCTTTTCTAGAATAAAGTTGAGTTTCCATGGAATAACAGGTTTCCTCCTGGAAGGTCTAATGTAAATGACTCCTCTAACAAAACTGTCTAAATAGGGTATGAGAAAAGATTGCAGGAAGAGCAGGAATGTGAGCCGAAATGGCAGATGCATGAATTTTAATGGAGGTGTAGGAAAGACCTTTATCTACCAGATTAGACAGGTATTCTAGGATGGTAGTAATGTTATGTTGAATTGGAATGGAGCAGCTGCTGCTTCTGGCACCAAACAGAGAATCTTTTCCATCTGGCTGAGTACGATCTGCTAGTGCTAGGCCTTCTAGATTCTTTAAAGGTGTCCTGCACTTGTTACTTAGGGTAATGCTGCAGTTGAGTGCTGCAGAATTATCCAAGCTGAAAGGCTGTGCGTCTAAAGGCTGGCGTGCACAATCCTTCCATTGTTTTGAGTAAGAAGGTTTATTCTCTGAAGTAACAGACATGGGCACTGAATGTAGAGCTCAAGGAGGAGAGGATACCAGTGTTGTCTGGGCCAGTCTGGTGTTATCAGTACTGCCCTTGGGCCCTCTTTCCTTACCTTTAGAAGCACTCAAGGCAAATAGTGTAAGGGTGGGGGGATGCATACATGAAGAGGTGAGTCCAAGGGAAGGTAAAAGCATCTGTTTTCCAGGCAGATTTCTGTTTGATCCTGGCACAGACTTTTTTTCAGGTGAACATTTTCCTTGTTGGCAAAGCGGTCTACCTGTGGGATTCCCTAGCTCTGAGTTGTGCTGAGAAAAATTTCCCAATGCAAATGCCATTTGTGGGGGTCCATCAAGTTTCTGCTGAGGTTATCTGCTGGAGCATTTTGAGCCCCTGGAAACTATTGTGCCATGAGGTGCAACTCCAGAAAATGTGCAGCTCCCAGACCTGCATTGCTAGGCAACACAGGGGATAGGACTGTGTGCCTCGTGTTTATGTATCATGACTGTGGTATTGTCTGGTTTTAGTAACAGTACCTCTGGTTCTCATTTTTCTTTGAAGGCTATCAGGCCTTTTTGCCTGCCATAAGTTATTTTCAACTGATGTGTCTGACATTGAACTGAACCTCCCACTTCCCTTGGGGTTGGAGGTTGTTGAAAGTGAGGCCCCAGACTGTCCCTGAAGCATCTGTGATGAGGGTTTGTCCTTGTGGAGTGAAACTGAAGGGAAGGCCCTGATCTTGGGTACAAGCCTGTACCCACCAAGCAAACTCTTGCATGAGACAAGGGATTAGCTGTATCTTGGACTCTAATGACTTAGAGTTCTGGCACCATACATTCTTGACGTACCATAGAAGCTTCCTCATGTTTAGCTTGGCCAAGGGACCCAGTGCTCAGAGAAACTCTCTGGCCAAGATGCAATGTTTCTGCTGGATTTTTTGGAAGTAGTTTGTGAAAAAGGAGACTGTCTGCAGGAAGTAAGTCCTTTTGAAGTGAAGAGTCCAGGAGAGCCCCCAGGAAAACTATCCTTTTGGCTGGGGCAATGTCGGCTTTCTGGAGATTTACTGTGAATCCCAGGGAGGACAAGAGATCTTGGGTGAACGTCAGGTCCTTGAGGAGTTTTGACAGGTCTGTGGCCTGTATCATGCAATCGTCCAGGTAAGGATATATTTGGATCCCACTGGTTTTGCAAAGAGGAACTGTAGGTGCTAGGCACTTTGTGAAAACTCTTGGAGTGGTAGATAAGTGAAAGGACAGTGCTGAAAACTGAGTGTGAATGGAGCCTGTCCTGAAATGAAGAAGGCTTCTGTGAGACTTTTGAATTGGACTGTGCAGATAGGCATCTTTCAGTTCTAGTGAGACTATGAAGCCCTGAAGGGTTATCAAGGGTAATAGCTTGTGAAAAGTCAACATTTTGAACTTTGGAACCAGGAGAAACTTACTGAGGTTGGACAGATCCAAGATGGGGTGCCAAGAGCCTTCCTTTCTGGGAACCAGGAATAGCCTGGAGTAGAATTCTTTGCTGTTTTGATCTTGTAGAACTGGTTCCACAGCTCACTGAGAGTACAAGATATGAATTTGGGCAAGGGCCTCTGATTTTTGATTTTGCGGAACATCTGGACAGCCTGAGTATTCTAAAGGCTCTTTGAAAGTGAGTTTGGAATCATTTGAAATGTCTAGAACTCACTTGTCTGAAGTGATATGGGCCCTGATTTGTTTGAAGAGTGACAGTCTTCCTCCTAGTCTTAGGTTGGGGTGGAGATGGGGGAAGTGGGGTGGATGAGTCATAGCTGCTCTCTGGCAGGGGCTTGGGACCTAGAACTCCCTTGTCTGGGAGCCTCAGATGTCCACTGCTTACTTTTTGCAGCTGTTGCTGCTGCCTATGGATTTTATCCTGCTGTGGTTTCATCTGTCTACCCCTAGGATGGCAGGGAAATGATCAATGCTTAGTTGGAAATTTCCTACTGAATCTAGGAGGCTGCACTTAGAAGAAGTCCTTCACAGTTTGCATAGATTTCACTTTGTCCTCCATCTTTTTGACATTCTGTTTTGCCTTTGCCTCAGGGCGAAAGAGAAAGTCTTTGTCCAGGGGAGTATCTAGGAGATTTGATTAAACATGGTCAGGAAGAGACTGTTCCCTCAGCCATGCATGTCTTCTAATAACAGAGCCAGTGGCAGGTGCCCTGCAAGAAGCTTCCATGGCATCATAACCGCAATGTAATGACAAAGATCTAGGAGCTCTTTGGAAAGGTTTTTATCCTCTATGGGGGTGATCTTCTGTTTGAGCTGATCTAAAATAGTTTGCTGATACTTGATAACATGGAATTTACGTTTTGAGGGCCCTCACAGTAACAGTGGCAGATAATATATCTTTTTCCTGAACCTATCACAGGCCCTACTCTCTTTGTCTGCAGGTGAAAGGTTCTTGGATGAAATGGCTCTAGCCCCTTTAGGGCCCTGGTGTGACCACCTCAGGGTCAGCAGAGGGATTTTTAAAAAGGTATTTGTGGGAGTCCTGTACCCTATAAAACCAGTCTGATTTACATGAGGTAGGTGGAAGAGAATCAGAATTGAAGGGCGAATCCTAGAAAAATTTTACACTACCTCTAAAATGGAGGGAACAGCCAGTGGTTTTGTGTTCAGGTAGATCCAGAACTCCTCAACTCTCTATTTGGACTAGGGATATTCTTGTGCTTCCCACTGTAAATGTTGTCTCATAGCATGAAAGGTCTGGCCAAAGGTGAAATTGGAGGGGTCTTCTTCAGACCCAGGCTCCTTTAGGTCTGAATCTTCATCTGACTGAAAATGGTCTGGGAAAGCTTTAGAAGGTGACACATTCTGAAGAAAATAAAATAGTACAAAAGTATATAAAGCTAGATATATGGTACCACTGATTAATGTAGCACCACACCTCATTTTTTCCAGATCACAGTCATAGCAACAGTAAATAATACATAAAATCAGTAATGTAATTGTAACTGTAAATGTATTATACTGAGACAGAGAAGTGGATGCAAATGTTCTATGACAATAATGACTACCTTGGTAAGAAAAGCATTATCTACCAATGAAACAGTTCAGTATTTACTACTGTAATGCTTCACTGCCAATTTGTTATGATAAGTCATTTCAGAACTTAAAGCAGTGATTCATTTGCATAACACATGAAGCAGTGACAACAATTATCAAGAAGTATTTGTCAGAATTTAGTCATTCATTAGTACTTGCAAGATAGGTAGCATTGTTTAATGGCACTTTCTGATTCAATAATGAAATTATTAATTACATGTTAGTAAAATAAAAAAAAACTGCTTTTTAACCCTAATGCATCATTTCTTGTCTTTATTTCTCCCTTTTTTTTCTCTCCCTTTTTATAATATTTTTTTTCTGCAGGCACAAATGTGCCTGAAGCAGTTTAGCTGCAAGCCTCCCAGGTGCTGGAAAGATCACACCCCCCTCTTGCCAGCCCTGGGACATCTTCACACAGGTGGTGGAAGTATTTCCACCGTTTTGGCCCTAAGGCATGAGACAGTCTGGTAAGCCAGCTCTGTGAGCTTCAGGACCTGATTCAGGCTGTGGTTGAGACAGTTGGGGAGAGACGGTTGGAGCCATCAGTCACTCCTCCTGCAAGTACAACACTAACTGACCAGGTCAGCTACATCCATTAAGTCAACAGAGGCCACCACCCCCACACCATTGGAGTTCCCCCTCCAGAACCCTCAGGAAAGGGGGATAAAAAGAAGTTATGTCTTTGCTGATCTTCTTCCAGTCAGCACTGATGGGTTTGGTTCCAAGCCCTCGGAATCGTGTCGGCCCAATACCAGGCCCGTGTACACCAAAAACTCTCGAGCTAAGCTGCTACCCACAATTCCCTTCTCCCAGTTACCTCAGATCGAGTTTGCATGCAACATGTAGGAGAAAACAGAAAAACAGAGGCCATTTCTGCACCGACATCCTGAAATACCACAAGGACCCAGAACTTCCACCAGGAGCATTTGGTGGAAGGGTGTGATGACTGGAGGAAGATCAACAACTCAGATGGAAAGTTACGGTAAGACATAACGTCTTTATCTGAAGTTGTTAATCTTCTTCCTATTCATCACTGATGGGACAGAATCCCAAGCTACTTGGAGAACCTGGGTGGTCCTTATGGAAGAACATTCCTGAGAAACATTGAACCAAAGGCCGCTCTTCCCCTGGAGACCACATCCAATTGGTAATGTTTGATGAAGGCATTGGGTTTAGCCCAAATGGCTGCTGCACAAATGTCATCCATGGAACCCCTGGAGTGAAAGGCAACCGAAGTTATGATGGCCCTATTAGAATGAGCTTTGATTAGAATCATTTGCAAGGGAGTATGAAAAAGTAATGCAATCTCTGAGCCATTTTGATAAAGTAACTTTTGATACAGCACATCCCATTCTTGGGCCAGAAAAGGAAACGAAAAGCTGGTCCGACTTCCGGAAGAACTTAGCCCTGTTCAAGTAGAAACGTAGTTGTCTATGTACATCCAATGAATGCAGGCAGCATTTTCCCTTGTTGGAATAATTTGGGAGCTCAATGGACTGGTTAATTGAAAAGTCGGAAACCACTATGGGGAGAAAGGATGGGTTAGTGCGAAGGGATATTCTGTCCTTATGGAAGATTAAATACAGGCTCTTGATGCATAAGGCTTGTAACTCAGATATCCATCTGGCTGATGTGACTGCTACCAAAAACAAAGATTTTCATGACAGGAATTTTAGATCACATGTCACAGCAGGCTCAAAGGGAGGTAGAGAGAGAGAGACTGTAGACCCCGAGAGAGATAGGAGGTCTGCTATGGAAAACTCCCTTGAGAAAGGTCTTGCAAAGTTGGGTGGAGAGAAGAGGGATGCCATCAGAACCATTGTGGAAATTGGAAATAGCTGCTAAATGTACTTGAATAGTAAAAGCTGATGCCCCATTGTCAAACAACTCAGAAAGATACTGAAGTACTGCAGCTGTAGGAGTTGAAAAAGGATCTAGCATGTGATTATTAGACCAGATAGCAAACCTTTTCCACTTGTCTCTGTAGAGTTTTCTGGTGGATGGTTTATGGGAGGCCAGAATAATATCGCAAACAGGAGAGGAGAGGGTTTCCTGCCTGGTGACTAACGGAAGTGGAGTAACCAAGCTGTCAGCTTGAGAGTGGACAGATTTGGGGGAGTCAGCCCTTGTGGGTGAGATATCAGGTCCTGATGTGTGTCCAGCATCCAAAGAGGTTGTAATAGGTGAGGTCAGAGGAAAGAAAACACTTGTTGAGGCCAGAAAGTGGCAATGAAGATAACTCTGCATCTCAACCGGATTGCTTTCTTTAGAAATAGGGGTATCAAAGGTATTGGAGAATAAGCATACAGGAGACTCGGGGGCCAATCGTGAGTCAAAGCATCTCTCGGTAATTCCCCATCTGGGAGAAAGAGGGCAAAGTAGCTGCTGCATTTTTTGTTTGAAGGGGAAGCAAAAAGATCGCAGCAAGGCTGGCCCCAATGGCTGAAGACTTCTGCCATCACGTTTGGGTTGAGAGACTACTCGTGTGGATGGAGGATGCATCTGTTCAACCTGTCTGCAGTCACATTGGAGCTCCCCAGGATATGCGTTGCAATAAGAAAGTGGTTGGAAGCTATCACCCAATGCCAAATTCTCATGGCCTCGTGACATAAGGGGTAGAATTTGGTCCTTCCCTGTTTGTTTATGTACCAGACGACAGACATACTGTCTGGCCAGATTGCAATCGTTCCCGATGGAAAAAGCGGATGAAGTGCCTGCAACGCTAACAGCACCACTCTTAACTTCAGGACATTGATATGCAAGTTGACCTCCAAGCTGGACCACATGCCTTGGACTATCTTTTCCTGGAAGTGGCTCCCCCCACTCTATCAGGGAAGCGCCCGTGGTCACTGTGGCATTGGGTTGGGGAGTCTGGAAGGGGTGGCACCAAAGATTTTCGTCTGTTCTCATCCACCAGAGGAGATCTTGTTTGCAGGAATTGGTGATGAGGATCTGTGAGTTTAGGGGATGGAGACTGGATATCCAACGGGACAAAAGGAGCCATTGTAATAGCCTCATATGTAATCCTGCCAGGGGAACAATTGGGATGGCTGTCATCATAGACCCCAGAGCCTGTAGAACGTCCCTTGCAGATACCTTACTTCGACAGAGTATGACTTGTACTTGCAATCGTAATCTCTGAAGTCTCTGAGGAGGGAGACAGACTTGGCTTGTGTGAGTACTGAATACTGCTCCTATAAATTCCAATTGTTGGATAGGATGAAAGCTGGATTTTTCCCAGTGTATTGTGATGCCTAGAAACTCCACCAGTGCCAGAGTGTAGTGAAGGGCCAGGACCAATAGGCGCTTGGTGGGGGTGGAGAGGAGCCAGTCATCTAGATATGGAAACACCTGGAATCCCTGTAGTCTCAGATGAGTTGTTACCACTGCTAGACATTTCGTGAACACTCTGGGGGCCATCGAGAGACCGAATGGCAGGGCTCTGAATTGGTAATGATTGGCTCCCAGCCGGAAGCAAAGGTGACACCTAGAGCGCTTGTCCATTTTGATGTGGTAATACGCATCCTGGAGATCTATCGAGCATATCCACACATCTATCGGGCACATCCACACACCTTCCCGAAGAAATGGGAGAATGGATTGTATCATGACCATGCAGAATTTGGTCTGAACTACTGATTTGTTTAGTTGGTTGAGATCCAAAATGGGTCTCCAGTCCCTGGTCTTTTTTGGCACCAAAAGGAATCTTGAGTAAAAACCGGATCTGCACTGGTCTGGGGGGACTTGTTGGATGACTCGTTTTTGACACAGCTTTTTTATTTCTGAAGCTGCTTCTTCCCTTTGACTGGATGGAACACTGGGAAGGCATTTTGGAGCCTTGGGTAAGAGATTAGAGGGATTTAATAACCTCTGGAAATTATTCCCTGTACCCACTGATCATTTGTAATAGAGTGCCAGGCAGCTTGGTGCAGAGAAAAACGAGCCCCGACTGCTTCCAGAAGAAAGCAATTGGGCAGCACTTCAGGAGCGCTGATAAGGCTGTCCGGAGAAAGAATCCCTGGAGTCCTGATTTTGGGGACCCCCCCTCTGCCCCTAAAGGGGTGTCTTTCATTATTGGAACCCCCTCTGCCTTTGAGGGAATCCTCACCACATGCACTACGGAAAGGGCCCTGAGATTTTTTGTGCCATATCTTTCCATTCCTCTGGTTCCTGGAGAAAGAGTGCTGAGATTTGGAAAAATGTAGGTTTTTCCATCCTGCTCGCACCTGGCTAATGTGTCCTTCACTTTAGAACCGAACAAAGTGAATGGTTCAATAGGGGCGTTCAAGAAGAAAGACTTGAAGGAGTCTGCGAGGTCACAAATGCGCATCCAGGTGTGGCGTCTCAAACTACACCTGCACCCGCAACTCTTGCTGCCCCTTCGGTTGCGTGGGACAGCAACCTCATGGACGAGTTGGAGATCGACTCTAGGGTAGCAAGATGAGAAGCAACTTCATTGCGTGCCCCATCAGAAACTTGATCTGCGGGGGTCCCACAGAGTTCAGAGATGAGATCTCTTTGGAGCCTCATAAAATGTGCCAAATAATTCAGAGACCTGACAGCAGCAACAGTCGCTGAAGCAAACACTTGCTTCCATAATCTGTCCACCACCCAGGACTCTCTGTTGGGTTAATGGACAGTAGGACTTTCCTCCGCAAGGTCCTTTTTTGTGGCAGCTGCCACCACTATAGCGTCTACTGGTAAGCCTCTAGACCATTGGGGGTGTTCCTCTGGAGGGGAAAATATATTGTCTGGTCTCCGGGGAATGGCTTCAACAGTATCAGGGTACTTCCATGCCCACTGCAAGCTGAGCTGGACTAACTCATCGGTGGGGGGGGGGGGTCACCCAAGAAGTAGAGGGCTGAGAGTGGAAGGCCTGCAGGAATACATATTCTTCCGAGGAAGGGTTGGATGGTTTCCAGTCACCCCTCTGCCTCAAAATTTCCAGGATGTCTCCAAAGGAGACATCGTCAGGGGGTGACTGTGGGGACCCTTCCCCATCATCGAAGTCCGTATCCTCAGTGAAGGACTCCTCCGGGGAGTCCATGTGTTTCCTCTTACATGTCCATTTCCGAGATGGGTCTTCAGTGGGAGCATCTGAAAGAGACTCAGAAAGGAGGTTACCTGGTACAGGGGTTTCCTGAGGCTTGCACTCTCGGTGTCCTGGGGAAGTGGCCTGTGATAGCTGCAGCTCATAAGGAGGAGGGGGAAAGTCTGATGTTGAAGGAGCGATTCCTGAAGCAAGTACCCTCTCCATCACACGAAAGGCAGGCCTGCTCGAAGTGGAATGGGAGCCCAGAACAGAGGACGACAATCTTGGAACTGGGGTTACACCCCGCTCCGCATGGGCTGCTCCCGGGGACAGAGCCTCAAGCAAAACTAGGGCGGGAGTCTCCCGCGGATCTGAAGACGGAACCGATGAAACAACTGGAACCGTACCTGGAGCCAGGGGTTCTACCTCCAAAGCATGAGACTGAGGAAGGGATGGTTCCGAAGGAACCAAAGCCCAAAGGGGCCTCGGAGCCTCACAGAAGGTCACTGTCAGCGGCAAGGAGAGAATTCCCCCCAAAGACGTTGGAGCTATGGGCCTCGGAACTGAAGGGTCCAAGGGAGGAGAATACTTGGGAGTCGAGGGGGCAATGGACCCAAACCCCGGAATGGGATGGGTTTTATGAAAATATGTAATCTCTCTGGCTGTCAGCAACTGATCGAACAGGCACACTACATCCAATTCAGACAGACTCCTGGGGTGGAGTCAGGTCGGTCCAAAAAGGGGCTAAAGGCTTGTCCTGAAAACAGACCCAAAGACGGGGAGCACTGGGTCCATGGTGTAGGAAGAGTCAGCACCGAGGATTCCAGTTTCGAAACAGGCAAAAGGGGTACTATTGATGCCGAGAAAAAGCTCGGAGCCGAGGGAACAGCTGGAGTGGAAGTCAATATCAGTTTTAAAGAAGTGGTCAGTACCGATCTTGAAACAGAGATGGGCGACGTCAGTGGCGAGGTAATAGCAGGCAATAAGGCTGGAGCTGAAATCACACTTGGAACCATGGCAGTCGGTGCCGAGGGCAGCGCCGATGTAAAAGTCATTGAGATATCAGCAGAGACCACTGGAGTAGAACTCGGAACCGAGGTGGTCTTAGCCGAGGAAGCGATCTTGTGCTCCGTGGAAGACTTGTGGGCCTTATGCTTATGAGGCTTTCCCTTATCACCAGCCGGTGAAGAGGGGTCAGAATGAGGACATTTGTTGTCCTTTGATGGAGGGGTTGAGACCTCCGATGCAGAAAGAGCCTCAGAAAAGGGAGAAGAAAGCAGGCCTTTCAAAATAAGTTTATTTTTCCTCGCATTCAGTGTCAGCTGACTGAAACTGATAAAAATCTGACAGGGAGGTTTCACAGATAAGTGGGAAACCCCCAGACAACATACACAATCATCATGCAGGTCACTATGGGGAGTTTACCATTGCAGGAAGTGCAATGCTTAAATCCTGAAGTCCCTCTCTTTTCAGACATACTGGGTATATCAACTAAACAATACAAAAAAACAAGAATAGAGAAAGGAAGGAAAAGAGAAAAATACCAACAATGGTATTAAGAATACCACAAGGGTAAAGAAGGGCATTTACCAACAATGGTAAGAAGAGGATACCCATGGGTAGAGCTAGTTGAGATAATATGACAGGGAAGAGTTTTTAGGAGAAAAAAATTAGAAATACAGTAAATTTGAAGAAAATACAACACTTAGCTGGAGAGCTGGGTGAAACGCTGCTATATGGCTGTGCGGCAAACAAGATCTGAGGTAAATGGGAGAAAGGCATTGTGGGTAGCAGCTTAGCTTGAGAGTTTTTGGTGTACGCGAGCTTGGTATTAGGCTGACTCGGTTCCAAGGGCTCGGAACCAAACCCATCAGTGATAAATAGGAAGAAGATTAACAAATTCAGATTTAAGGTCCTCTGGACCAGGGTGGTGCCTGCCTCACAGATTTCCTCATGCCCCCTTTATGTCTGTCTGTCATTTGTATGTCTTGTGTTTCCCTCAACATCAGCCCACTATAGTATTCCTGTCTGTCTTTTAGGTTTATGACTTTAAAAATTCCTTAACTCTTCCCTAACACTCTCTCCTATATCATCTACCCTTACTCCTTCCCCAACTTTCTGTATTATAAATGTGGAAACTGG
Organism: Protopterus annectens; assembly: GCF_019279795.1. NCBI lineage: Eukaryota > Metazoa > Chordata > Ceratodontiformes > Protopteridae > Protopterus > Protopterus annectens. The sequence continues at coordinate 299,200,850 of NC_056729.1, forward strand.
TGGTTTTATCCATACAAAAGCATAGTGCCCCTCCTCTCCCACCTCCTCTAGCACAAATCCTCTTAACATGCTCCCTTTTGTGATTTTTTTTTTTTTGTTTTTCTCTCTTATTTCCAACTTTCCTATATTCCCCCCTTTCCATCTTTATAAAAACCAAAAAAGCACATCCATATAAGGACATCACTTAAAGTCAATGGAAAAAAAAACTTAAAACAGTGCGAGCATGCTGAGGTTCAGCTGCACTCAGCTCAGCAGAGGTTCCTGTGGAAAACCTCACAGATCCGTATAGGCTCATGCCTGCAGCCACCTGCTGAAAATGCCAAATACCATTCATAATATAACATATATACAAACTATTCTGCACATTGCTGCACTGGTTTCTACTCACTTTATACCCTTTAGACGTGTGAAACTGCTGTGTTCATTTTGCTGCAAGGCTGAAAAAACATTTGTTTGTGCTTTGCTTATTTAAATACAGGTATAGCAGCTCACTTAGCATATTACCATCTGTGAATTGTGGGATTATGAATACCACTCAATCCTGTATGGCAAACCTCACATTCTATGCTTTATTAAAAAAACTTTTGAGTCTGTACATTCTGAAATGCAACCATCGTTAGCACAATCTACAAACTATCATTTTGGGACAGCTATAAATTTTAAACTTCATTTAGTGAACAAGGAAGTAGTTTTGCCATCAGTGCCTTTCACTCAGGATGTCAGACACTTTGTTTAAAGATGTGCATGCCAGAAAGTGATTACTCTTGTTGAGAAGCAATGCTGCTTCATATGAAGCTTATTATATTTCAGTATGCAAAACGCAGTCTTTAAGACAGCTCCTAAATTACAAAATGTAACTTGGGCCAATACAAAAAAAATGTTGTGATCAGATATTGTCAATCCAAAATAAATTATATTTTCATGAATGGAGTTCATTTCTTTGCTCCTTAAATGAGTTACTTTTTACTAATTTTGAGCACATGAGAGGACTGGATCACAAAAGCCATTTTTTTCAGCATTAACTTGGTTAAGGTACATAAGAATTAATGTAGTTACAAAGAACAAAGCAAGACTGTGCAAAAGGCAAAACAATAGGAGTTAACATATAAAAACCTACAAACACAAGCAAGCACACAATCATATACTAATAAAATTAACAGAAGCTGCTTATGAGAATAGAACACTGCATTACTAGATTGAGACTCAAATATTCAGTAATGTAGATAACAAAAGTAATGAGAGATAAGCCAGCAACACCACAAGTCTCCTTAGTGCACTTATTAGACCAAAAGCTTCTAACTTAAAGTTATCAATACTGAACACACCTCTCAACTGTTCAGATTTTCGTAGGATGTCCAGACTTTTCCCTCATATTTTAGGTCTGAACCTCATAAAATTTGTGGTTTTCTGGCAAATCACTGAGGATTGAAGTCAGCAAGTAATGACATACAAACTTCATATCCTCAGGAAATGCATACAAACACAAATCATGTTATTCTAGTAACCTTCTAAGTTCGTAAGGGTGATATTTAAAATCTATTGCGATTTTTGGGCCTTTGTCCCCCATTATTTTAGGCTTTGTCCAGATTTCTTGCGCTAAGAGTTTTAGCTCTAGTTTGTACAATACTGAATATGACGCACAGCTGCTCACACAAAAGGTGGGTTATATGAACTTGAGCTCCTTCAGGAGGAAGGGGGGCAGTTATACTCAGAAGCACATTCTGGCTCTTTTATATTGTTAACCTAGCTTAGCTGGATAGTGCGTTACCTTGTTTTAGTTCAGAAAGGTTACCCAAACCTGTGCTAATTGCTTTGAGGTAGAAATGACAATGAGCCACTTGACTGTTTAGATGGTTAAGGGTGTCAGGTGAGTGGCATGTAAGGGATTAAAAGACCCTTAAAAACTAATTTGGTGGGGAAAACTGTTGGAAAGTTGCTTGAGAAGGTAAATCATTATGTTTCACTGCAAGGTAATATGTTGATTTTTCTGAATTTCCTGGAGAGTTAGTGGCTATTTGACTGCTGAATTATATTTTTAAAAGCTCATTTTTTAACTCACAACTTAATGTTTATAGTCATGATATTAATTATATCACATATTACTTGCTATGACTGTTGTGGCATGATGATCATATTAATATCATTGTTTTCTATTAGTTAACCTTAATTTTCATTTTTATTAGACCAAAAATTTTCCAGAAAGAAGTTAACCATTTAAAAGCTAGGCAAAGTCTTGCAGACACAATAAGCTCTTAATCCTCACTAAACAAAGTGAAAAGAAAGGAACATTTGACACCTATCAGGCCAGAGGCTCTTACTGGTCAACCAGCAGTGACATTGGGATGGTATGCTGGAGAGCTTGCGCTTGTGTCCCAAATTAAATTTAATACTATACTTTCATTTCTGTGAGTCAACGCAGAGGGCTTTCTCTGCATTTGTCTGTGCAGGTTTGTAATTTAATCCTAATCACTAAGCTGAGAGTCCCCCTGGCTGAAAGGATAAGGCTCTAAAGGGTCAACCTGACAATTGCTGGAACTTTAAATCCCAAAGCAGTGCTGATGCTATCCTTTCACTTCTATTATTCTATCCAGCAAATGAGTGAAACTGCTAATGCAGATGATATGTACAAATAGGGGTAGTACACCAGGAGAGTGCACTTTCATCCCAACTTCCATTTTGAGAGAGGCCTCCAGAAGACTTGCTTGAGGTTTTTATGGGATGAAAAATGTAGTGCCAACATAAAGAAATATGAGCTAAAAATTTGACTTTTTTTTCTTTCTCATATCAAACTTTCGGCACCTCTGAAAGCTATATTTGAGATCTATTTACTCTGCAATATGTGTGTTTCCTGTGTCATGAAATGGTGAGTCACTTTGAGATCTTCCTATGAATGAAAAAAGGAGATGGAAGCAGGATGCTTGTACTGGAAGTGTAAAATATAACTTGCTTCAGTTTCTTAGGAAGAACTTAATTGTTTGTACATTATTACGTCATGCAAGGGCTTAAGTTAGGAAGAAAATGGGCCATAGAAATGTAATTACAAGACTCTTCACATAAAGCAGTCATTTGTATTAAAAAAATAAACTTTTCCATTGTATGTGAAGTTTATGACTGCAAAAATGTCTTTGCTTTCTAGTATTGCTCTTCTATTGTGGAAAAAAGGAAGGATGAAATCTAATGTACTGTGGTCTGTAAGAAAGCAGAACAAGACAGAGTATATAATTAAAGCTGAAAGCTTAGTCTTGCTTTGGAAATCTTGGCACATCATATGTAGGTTTCCGTTTCAATTCTGCATTGTGTAATTTTACCAGCTTAGAATAGTGAGGTCCAGTACTTGCTCAGTAGGAGACAACTAGGATATTTATTTACATGTAAATGACATTTTTCTTTAAATATTCTGTGTGTACAACTGACTGTTACTTTTATATTCTCTGTGCACTGCCTTGACCACTGCATACTTAATGTGTCTCAGCACTGTTTTGACTTCATTATTAAGTAAAGTTTTTATGTACCCACATCTAAGATCGTGTAGCAGGTATTTAATATTTCTGTACTATTATTTACCATCTGGGAGGGGTATTATCTATCATTATAGGGTGGCAAAGTTGTGGTATCTATCACAAGATGCCAGATTGCTTGAGCATTCTACAGTGAGATCCATTTTTATCATTCACATTTTCACTAGAGCAGGATAGCTATTTTGTTCTCTAACCAAAACTATGGTGCCAGTACCACTATGCTAGGAAGAAAGCGATGGGGAAATATGAGAATTTTCCCAGCCTCTACTGGGAAATTTGCCTATGAAAATAATTTGCTTGAAGTGTAATTACTATGGATTATGGGCATTGAGACACTATGGTTTTCAGAGACACAGTCATAGGTTCATAGGTTCATAGGTTCATACTAGGCTATCTGCCCGAGGGCATTTACAAGCCTAGCCCATCGTTTTGTGGCTTACGTCACCCCTTTAGTATGGGGAACTATACCCCTTATTTTGCTGTGCCTCTGTTGAGCAGTGACACTGAGGTAATCCCTGGGGTATATCTGCGATCTCCCATCCATTGGTCAAGATTTCTCTTGAACAAGGCCAGCGAGGTGCTCTGCCTCACATGTACCGGGGGATTTTGTTCCACAGCATAGGGAGTCTTTGGGTGATGAATCTATCCCTCCAGCACGTCCTATTAATAGCCGTGTCGAGGTTTAAGTCTCCCGCCCTTGTGGCTCTGATGGATCTAGATTTTTTGAGGTGAAGCATATTCATCAAATCTGGGTATGACATGGCCTTGTATGTTAGGCAAAGGTCACCTCTGAGCAAGCGGTGGCGACTGAATAGAGCTGGAGTTCTTTCAGTCGGGCAGCATAGGACAGATTTTTGAGACCCTTTATCCTTTTGGTGAGGAACTTTTGTGGCCTCTCCAGCTGCTGCAAGTGTCGGGTCAGATACATTCCGAATGGGGCATTGTACTCAATCATTGGTCTGATGAGTGATGAGTAAAGGGAGACTATGACCTCCCTTGATCTAGATGAGAATCCCTTCATGATAAGGTGGGCAATGTAGAAGGTCTTCCTAACTACTTTAGCTACATGGGTGTCGAATGACAGACTACTATCAACCTGGGTCCCCAGGTCCCTGATAACTTCTTCTGTGCACAGTGGATTGCCACCTATTTGGTAGCTAGGGGTAACCTTGTTTTTCCCGAAGGGTATGACTATGCATTTTTTGGCATTTAACTTTAGGCCATGGCTCTGGCACCAGTTATCCGTTTCTGTGAGACCCTTCTGAAGGATATTCTCATAAGAATGGAGCCTAGGGTGTTGAGCTAAATATTCAGTGTAGTCCTAGTCTGGGTGTGGGTGTTGAAAGCACATATCCAGGACAGCAGTGTACATTCCTTTATGCTCTTGTGGCCAGGTTTCATTTAGTGAATTGGTCATTACATCAGACCTGTTTTCACTTTTCCTTTTTTTACTTTAATATGTTGAGTGCCAGTGGTTTGACTCAAGAGGAACCATCCATCTGGTTGCAACACAGTGGAGAGGACCCAGGGACCTTAGCTCTGCCTTACATACCCAGGTGACACCCTGGTTGGTAGTGGAGAGATTTAAATCCTCTCCAGTGCCAGACTTATCCTCACATATAGGTGGCAACTGGTGCCATCTGTGACAGGGCTGATGGGTTGTTTATGTAAAACTGAAAAACTCATAGCACTTGTTTCAGAAGAACAGCCAAACTGGGTAGGTAAGGTTTTTGCCAAGCATCTAAATAAAAGTGATGCTGCTTTGGTGCACAGTCTTCAGCTGCAGAAGTAGGTCTCTGGTTTATACTTTTTTCCACAGTGCCAAATACTCTTGCATTTGGTGGGACATGCCAGCATTAATAATTGCCATGGTTTGGGTTCAGCAAAGTCTGTGTATAAGTAAAAATGAACCCATTCTAAATGTTATATGGCCATTTTCTATTTTTGTTTTTAGCCATTTCATACCTTTCTGTTGAGCTTGAAATGGGCCTCCTGGCTTTTTGCTGCTTTATGGTGCTAAAACTGAATAACCAAATAAATAAAAAAAATGGTGATTTTTTTTCTTTCTTCTGTAGTACTGAGTGTTGTATAAGCTGTCATGAAGAACTTCTGTTATACATTGCTGCTTCTCATTTTCAGCACAGAATGATGCTAAAATAAAATTAATGAAGATGCAGTTACACTGGCACTTCTTTCTGAAGTCTGTATTTCTTCTTATTTCACCTTCATATGCATGTCTTCTTAAGCTTCAAAATAAGAGTTTGATGGTTTGCTACAATGACATGCATATGGTCATTATGAAATTGCCAGGCAATTCTAAGTGGACCACTAATTTCAGAGTATGGTCTGCATTAATACACTAATATGATTTTTTTTTTGGGGGGGGGGGGGCACTGGGACATTCTTGACTGGGTTAATGAGAAATGAATATTCTACAAAAATTAACATGATGGGTTAGGGCTTTGACCGTAAACTGTGGTCTCTTTTCTTAAGTGGTGCATCTGATTGATGAATTTGCAATTTTTCTCTTAAAACTTTGAATTAACATCTATTCTTTTTCATATTTTGTTTTAAATATTTGGCTAACTAATCTTTTATCATTCTCTTTCACCCATTTAAGAATTTTATACAAATTTAATGATGCCACTTTATCAGTCCTATTCCCCTTTCCTGCTTGGGCACATATAAAGTACTTCTTTTACTTGGTTAAGTTTAGATCCCCAAATGAAAGAAAAAATACTACGTACTTCTTTTTCATAGTTTAATGGCAAACCAAATACACTAGCAATGCATGCCATCTTTGCTACTACAACAAGATTTCTTAAATATGGTTTTATCTGAAAAGATAAACCAAACATTTTCCACAATCTACATGTATTATGTATTCAATCTATTACCTTTAACCACTGTCTTATTTCTTGCCTAACAAAAATCTGTACCAGTATTCCTACTTCTTCCATATTAAATTTAATGCCTTCTATATGCCCTACAAAACCCAACCCTTTATTTTTTTTATTCAAAGACATACTTGCAAAGTACAGATATTCACTTACTCATTTAAGTACATGGTTCATGCCATTTCTATCTTTTGCAACCATTATGATGTGTCATTTGCATATAATAACATTATAGAGGTTTTGATACATTGTTTAGTTACATAACCTACATCTTTCAAATTATTTTTATTACTTAACCACTATATTTATCAGCAATGTACATAATATATTACTGAATGGACATCATTGCCTTATATCTCTGTTTATACTTACTTCATCACTCAGACATCCATTAACAATCATCCTTATAATCATATTTTTATATGTAGATATACATTTATTATGCTCTCACTTATATTATACAATTGAAGTATAATCTATAAATTGAAGTATAATCTATAATGTTTCATGATGAATGGTATCAAATGTTTTATTCAAGTCTCCCACTAAACATTTAACCTGTTCTTCTCTATTTATATCTAACAGTTTTCTTATTAATAATAATTCTTGACTATTTATTCCTTTAATGCTATATACTGTTTTCTGCATTCTTTTATTCACTTTCACCTCCATCCTTTGCTGCAAAACTTTCAGAAGATCTTATAATCAGTATTATTCAATACCACAGGTCTCCAAATCTGTATATCTTCTCTGTCATATTTTTTCCATATAAATTTGATTATGCCAGCTCATAATTCTTTATATTGAAATCCATTTTCTAGCCATTTATTTAAAATTTTGGTAAAATATCTTTTCTGCCATCAAACATATACTTACAATATTTTACTCCATCAGACCCTACTGCCGACTCTGAATTTAATAATTTCAGTAGTCCGTCTACTTCCTCAATTGTTATGTTTTTTTTTTAATTCTCCATTATCCATTCTCCTAAGGACTTTTACCTTCCATTCTTATGCCTGCACACATCTCTTTAACATGATTCACTACTACATTCATTATATCTCTTTAATTTTTTTATGTTATTCCTCACTTATCCTTCATCTCTCTCTCTCTCGGTATCTTGTCTTCTTTTACTATCATACTCAAATACAGAGCTACTTCCTCTTTTTACTTGTAAAAAATACCTTTGTTTGAATAATACACTTGATTTTTTTATTCATCTCATACATTTCTTGTTCTTTAATAAAATATGTTTTCTCATTCTATTCTAAACTCATAAATGCCTCTTCCTTATTTATGTATGTTATCTTCATTCTTTTTCTCTTATCGGATTGCCATTTTAAATAACATTTCTTATATTTTCTTTAAATATTGTCCAGCATTCTGACCAATTATAATAATATCTCATGCTCAAATGATCTTTCCACAGCTGACTTATTATGATCCTTCCTTCTTCATCCAATTCTTTTTTGTTTATACTTTTAATGCCTTTATTTATTATTGCATTCTTCTTTTTCACTTAACTCTGTATAAACTGCCCTATGATCTGAAAAGCCTGCTTCTATTATTCCTTCCTCTTTAATTTGTAATCCTGCCAATACTGGGAAGTAATCAATTTCAGTCTTCAGCTGACCTCTACTATTTGTCCATTTATCCATTTTCCAAATATTTGATTGCCCATACTTAATTACCTCCATTAAATTATTCACATCACTATTCTTTTCCTGAGATTACAGTTAAACTCTCCTACCACTATAACATCTATATTTAAAGTTACACAATCCAGTGTCTTTCGGCTATTCCTGGTTACGGGTCGACACAGCAGAACTCCGGTCTGCTAATGATTGGCAGTGGATTTTTATGGTGTTGAGTTGCTAGCCCGGCACCCAACCTTCAAAGCAGGCACACCCACATGCACGCATGCATGCACCTACCTGAATGTCTTTAATATTCCCTCGACCTCGGGGAGGACATGCAGACTCCACACAGAAGGAGCTCCAGCTGAGAATTGAACCAGAGAACCTCTTGCTGTAAGGCAACAACGCTAACCTCTGCACCACCGTGGTTCTCTATTTAAAGTTACACAATCCAGTATTCTTATAAGCATATTTTCTCTCTCTTTGCTTGTTATATATGCATCTATAGCAATCATTCAATATACTTTATAGTTCCATCTAAAATCTAAAACTGCGGCCCCTACCATTATAAGCAATATCACACCCAAAACTTCAACTGAATTTTTACACAGAATCCCAATGCCAAAGCATGTTTCTTTACCTAAATTCCACACAATGTTATCTCCGTACAATAATTCAGTTTGCAACTTATATGCATTTGATGAAAATCTTATATTTTCCAAAACTACAGTATCAGAATCAAGCTTTTTGTACCATTTTAAAATATTTATTCTCCTTACTATATTCTTTATACTGTTTACATTCATGACTACAATTCTATACAGCGTTTAAATGTTTTTGAAGTCTCTTTTTCTATATCAGTTCTGAACTGAATATATAATTTCTTTTTAGCTTCTCTGTTAAATACTTTAAAGACGTACAAGTTCCAAGAATGGCAGTCATTTTCATATTCTCCCTCAAAAAATTCCATTAAATAGCCATTTTCAAAAATAATGTCACAAAAAAGGTGTCCTTATTCAAATGAAAAAAAGCCCTTGACTCATATACCTTTGTGCCCAAAGGTAAAATACATTGTCCCATACCTTGAATCTTTCTATCACATTTTCTTCTTTATTATAAATCCTTACTGTGTACTTCTTTTTCTACTTACTGCATGAATTAGTTTCCACCTTTCTCTCAATAGTCTTCTTTACCATATCCGCATAAGTTTTTTTCTTGTTTGGTCCCTTTCCTTGTATTTTCTGTGCTTCTTCTTCTTGTATTTTGTCCATAATGTCCCCTCATGATAAATCTCTCCCACTTTCTGGATTGCTTGCCAAAAGCATGTCATTAATAAATCACCCTGCAACACTCCCAACTGGAGGACTGCAGTAACACAACCATAATTTATTCCTGTATTCTCCTTGAACAACTGATGCTGGAATAAATCTTCCGAATCCCTGAAAAGCTTGAATGCCTTTGCTTTCTTTACCTCCTCTGTCTTCTTCTCCAACTCTGAAGACATTCACTCTTCTGCTGGTCAGTGCTCTCAATAAATAAACTGTTGATGAAGGCTTGACTGCCTTCCTCATAGCATTCAAATCACTGCAACAACATCCTGTAGGTTCCAAAGACATAACTGTCTTCAATTTTTCCTCCTCCACCTCCGTATTCATAATATAATGTTTCACTGGCTCAACTGTTTGTACAGCTTCAGAATCAACGCAGATATCGCCTGATGGTTCAAACACACTTTGTTCCCGCTTTTCCAGGTTCCACTGCACCCAGAATGAAAGCCAGAAGTGGTATGACATTCAGAGTCCCCTACTCACACAAATACAAGTAGGTCGTTCCCCAGTGCCTTGAGTAAATTTATCCTTGTAGTCTCATTTACTCAAATGGAGTTCAGGAAGTTTGCTCTGTAACTTCCAATGGGTGGAGCCGAAGCCTTTTGACAGAATCAAATTATGTTCTCACATTTCAAACAAATGTTCATATTTTTGGAATCACATGGGTTATCAAAGGAGTACAAATGGCAAACCCTTCAGCACAAACTATTTTTATAGTGATAGTATTCTTTAGGTTCCAGGTCTTAAACTGAATTTTATAAGCCACAGTAAACACAGTAACTATTATGTTTGCAATATTTTGCAAACAACTTATAATATCTCAGCAATCACTCAGGTTACACACATACTGTCAGCAGCATTTTATTCGTCTAGCTGAGGCTAAGGAGTTGTGTCTGTGTTACTTGGTTGTTGAAATATTTAGAAAAATGTGAAAGTTATATCTATATAAATTAATATCATAAAAACATTTAATATCTCTTTACCTGCACCAGATAGAGGTCAAATATTAATGCAGTTGAGTTTGCCATTATGTAAGCTTTAAGATGAAATATTTTAAAATCTTGTACATAGCATGGTTTTGGAATTATTGATGCAAATATAAACAAGCAATATTTGACGCCTACAGGCCTCAGTAGGAGTTAATTGCAGATGCACCTGGAGGCGTCACTCAGATGTAATGAGATAAATATCACCTCAGGTCTCCACTGAAAAGAAGCTACTAGCCTAGTGAAACTAACCTGGTCAATAAAGAATAAATATCCTTGAACTCTTGCACATTCTAGTATCTACAGGCAAGCCCACTATTACATAATCGCCAAGTACAGAAACCACTCCATGTCCCCCCAATCCCATGACACTTACCTTTTCGAAATGTAGTCACCTCTACAAGGCCAGCCCTCCTACTGATCCTGGGAAATACTGGGCAATCATCCATGAACATGCAATTATGGAACTTATACATAAGGATATTGGCAGCTTACTAGCCCTACACCCAAACCTGACTTTGTAAAGGACAGATACTGCCTACTTAACTTGGTGGAACTCACTGAAAAGGTCAATTTAGGCAGTGGAAAAAGGCAATTCTATGGATTACCTACTGGGATCTGGCCAAGACCTTCAGTACAATTTCTCACTCTAGCATTATACAAAACAGAGTTCAATTTAAACCCATACGTAATTCAGTGGATGGCAAACTGGTTTACAGACAGAGCCTGCTGGTAAGTACATTATGAGCTGTTAATGAGATGCTTCTTGTAATCCAGGCTTTGATTCCGTCAGCTTCTAATTGCCTACTGTGTGACTCTGGGCAAGTCTCTTAACCAGACAGCACTCTGGGGTAATTCTGCAAGTGGCCTAGACTCCTCAGTGGTCATAGGCGCCGGAAGCTGTTGAAGACTGGGTGGCGGAGGGCAAGAGGGGCACTTATATCCACCTAGTATTTTCAACCAATATATATGTATATAAACACACACACACGCGTGTGTATATATATGTGTATGTGTGTGTGTGTGTGTGTGTGTGTGTATATACATATATGTATATACATACACACAAACATACATACAGTTGATATAAACCGTGTACACACCCCTGTTAAAATGCCAAGTTTTTGTAATATAAAAAAAATGAGACCACAATAAGTCACTTCAAAATTTTTCCCACCTTTAATGTAATCTATAACCTGTACACCTCAATTGAAAAACAAACAAATCTGTTCAGGGAAAAAATATTAAAAAAAAAATTGGTTGCATAAAAGTATACACACCCTTAAATTAATACTTTGTTGAAACACCTTCTGACTTAATTACAGCATTCAGTCTTCTTGGGTAAACACCTGCCATTAATTAAAGAAACTCTGATTAACCCCTGTAATTGTGGTCATCTGTAAGAGTACTTTTAACTGCAGAATCTTACTTGACAAATTTTCTACTCTCACCAATCTATAACTAACATTTTCTTCCTATCTTATGTCCTATATCCTCCTTTACCTGTAGTCTTTTATTAACTTCCTGTTATGTTACTATGCTCAGCATACATGATGTAACCTGTTTTGTGTAGTATGCTAGATGTAAAGTAATTTGACATTGTCTCTTTACCTATGTTTTATGTATTCCTTACCTGGACTGTTTTACAAATTTTCTTGCTATATGACTATGCTCAACATACATGATGCAAACTATTTTGTGTTTTATGCTATATGTACTGTATTTTATATAACTTGATGCTGGAGCTTTTCTCCCCAGGCCTCCACTGAAAATGGACCTGGTCCAGTCGGAATTTCCCGGTCAACAAATAATAAATGAAATAAAGTTCAGCTGTCCTAGTAGGATTTTCCTGACACTTACTCAGTTGCCTGCTACAGCAAAGGCCATGGCTCACAGAGAGCTTACAAAGCATCAAAGGGATCTCATTGTTGAAAGGTATCAGTCAGGAGAAGGGTGCCAAAAAATTTCCACAGCATTGGATATACCATTGGACACAGTGAAGATGGTCATCAAAAAAGTGGACAAAATATGGGACAACAGTGATGTTGCAAAGAACTGGACATCCCTCCAAAATTGATGAAAAGACAAGACAAAAACTGGTCAGGGAGGCTACCAAGAGACCAATAGCAACACTGAAGGAGCTACAGGAATTTCTGGCAAGTACTGGTTGTGTACTACATGTGACAACAATCTTCCATATTCTCCATATGTCTGGACTATGGGGTAGGGTTGCAAGACAGAAGCCTTTTCTTACATGGAAAAACATCCAGGCCTCACTAAAATTTGCAAAACAATACACCAAGCATGTGGGAAAATGTGTTATAGTCTAATGAGGCCAAGGTTGAATTTTTTTCCCACAATTCCAAAAGGTATGTGTGGTGCAAAAACAACACTTTGCATCACCAAAAACAGTGGCGGCTGGTGACTTCAAATCAAAGGGGGGCTGCAGGAGACAGCTGAATGGGTGGGGGCCAATGGGAAGGGGTGTGTCCAACTATAAAGGGGGAGGAGCTATGTTCAAAACTATAAAAAGTGGAACTATAATTAAAGAGTAATATTAAAAAAATGCCCCTGAATTTAAGACTTTGTGCACCAACTATTTTTGGCTTTGCCCCTGATTCTTGAGCAAATAAGTTGAGAGCTATGGTTCTGTCCCTATAAGACTTATCCCACACCTGATGCAAAATTAATGGCTTGAATTTCAGCCTTAATGGATCTAGCACAGTATCGTTTGGAAAACAGGTGGCCCTTACCATCTGGTGCACTGAGGTAAAATCTCTTACGGTAGATTCTGTTCTTACATGTATAGAGACAGTCATACATAGGGATGTCACCACTGATAATTACGTGGAAAGAAAGGCATTTAGTGTGATGCACATGATACTAAGTGGGACTAATAGCTGTTCCAGGGAAGTCATCATTGCATTATACACTTTACTTGTACTAGTCATAGACCTATTCTGTACTGTTTTGGGCAAACATCTGGTTCAACTGGAGAAAGATTGGAATTTCCTCACTAAAGATAAATAGTCTTGGCAATGTGAGATACTCAAATGGGGTTTAAAACATGTCATCTTTCTTGGTATCACACTCTTACTTGAGTGGGGGAATATATTCTTTGTTATCTATGAAAGATGAAATCAACTCTCTAGCTTGTCCCTGGGCTGGTAACTACACAATACACATCTCCCTAGCATCTTACTTCATCTAGAATGCAGGCTATATGGGGGATTTTTTTGTATGGCCCTAGCCCACCTGATGGCTGATATGTGCACCTGCATCACCTCTGAGATATCCTACTGCATTCTTCCTGATGAGAAATACTCCAACATACATACTTCATGATCATTAGAAGAACTAGCATGGATCATCAAGATCATGGTCCCTGGTCTACAGCACTACTTGCATGCAAGGCTCCACTTGCATGGGATCAGACAGATAAGAGAAGTTACCATCATTCCATTCCCCCAACACATGCGTGCAGACACACACCCACACACACACACACACACACACACACACACATACATACATACATACATACACACACACACACACACACACACACACACACACACACACACACACACACACACACACACACACCTTTCTTGGTGCAGTCTCTGTACCTCGGCAGCAGCTAAATCCAGTCCTGAAGCCATGCAAGGCTAACAGCTGGTTTCCTCCTTGGCAGCAGCTAAATCCAGTCTTCTTCACCTCCTCAGCAACAGTCCTGAAGCTGTGCAAGTCTAATGTTTGGTTTTCTTTTTGGCAGCAGCTAAATCCAGTCTTCTTTACCTCCTCGGCAGCAGTCCTGAAACCATGCAAGGCTAACGGCTGGTTTCCTCCTTGACAGCAGCTAAATCCAGTCTTCTTCACCTCCTCGAAAGCAGTCCTGAAGCCATGCAAGGCTAACGGCTGGTTTCCTCCTCACCAGCAGCTGGTTTCCATTCTCTTGGCATGCAAGAGTAGGCTGGAGGCTCCAGCCTGCAGGTGATGCAGTCCGGTGTTCTTCCATTTTGTGCGGTCATCACCGCACAGACATCTGGGCTGCAGGGCAGAGATGACTTTTTCCTCTATCCAGACTGCCTAACACAGCAGTCTGGAGTTCTGTGAGTACCAGGAACTCCAACCACGCATGGGTGGAGTTCCGGGACTCGCAATTGTTTTTTATCTTCTTTTCATCCTTCGTTTTACAGGTGGGGGGGCTGCAGTCCTGCAGGCCTATAGCACGAACCGCCCCTGCCAAACGAACACTATGCCCACGGTGAAGCATGGAGGTAGCAGTATCATGCTCTAGGGTTGCTTTTCTTCAGCTGGAATTGGGGCTTTAGTCAAGGTAATGGGAATTATCAACAGTTCCAAATACCAGTCACTTTTTGCCCAAAACTTTCAGGTGTCTGCTAGAAAGCTGAAGATGAAGAGGAATTTCACCTTTCAGCAAGACAATGATTCCAACCATACATCCAAATCAATAAAAGAATGACTTCACCAGAAGATGATTAAAGTTTTGAAATAGCCCAGGCAGAGCCCAGACCCAAATCCAATAGAAAATCTGTGAGGTGACCTGAAGAGGGCTGTGCACAAGAGATGCACTCGCAATATGACAGATTTGGAGTACTTTTCCAAGAAAGAGTGGGCAAATATTGCCAAGTCAAGATGTGCCATGCTGATGGACTCCTACACAAGAAGACTGAATGTTGTAATTAAATAAAAAGGTGCTTCACTAAAGTATTAGTTTAAGGGTGTACACACTTATGCAACCAGCTTTTTGTACATTATTTATATTTCCCACCTAACAGATTTGTTTGTTTTCCAATTGAATTGTACAGGTTATAGGTCACACTAAAGGTGGCATAAAGTTTTGAAATAATCTACTGTGGTCTAATTTTTTTTAGAACACAAAAACCTGGCATTTTAACAGGTGTGTTTACACTTTTTATATCCACTGTACAAACACATATACATACACAAATACATGTATATCACATCACACAAACCAATATACATACACATATGTGACATCAACCCACATACACAACATTTCACAATAATAAAAGTTAGTGTCTACATTTGCACAAACTAGCAGTGAAGACAGACTCAACAGTAACACGGTATTAATATATTTTTTAATCACAACTCTATAAAAAAGGGTAAGAACATCTTGACAGTTTCATCTGATTACTTTCAGCAAGGTTCTGCTGTTATGGTTTTGCTGTCACTATAGACAGCACATGCTGTTGTTAATATCAAATGATTTTATTGTAAGTCTGTTACTTCTGAGGGTAAACAAGAAATATGCAGAGCAAAACTAAACTGTCTTTAGTTCCACTTTAAAGCAGAAGCAAATATATTGCATATCTTGAGCAATATACCTGAAAGAGTCCCTCATTGTCCCTCGTCTAGGAATGCAACATTAAGTTTAAAAACGACAAATAATAAAAAAAAAAAAAAAAAAAAAAAAAAGAAATCCTGACAGCAATCAAGTATAGTCTGAGTAACAAATTAACTACACAAGTCAGGTTCAAAAGACGACTTTTACTGTGTGCTGTCAAGAACGCTAATTTATCTTTAGATAAGTATACCCTACCCACCATGCCACCAATGCAGCAAATACCTTCACATCAAATCAATAACCTTAAAGTATACACACGTATATCAATTTATACAACTACCAGAAGGAACTTCTTAAAAACAGAAAGTTCTTAATACGCATGTTTTGCCTTTTCACTTCCACTTATATTCTGTGTGAAAAATATAAACTACCAGACAAGCAAACCTTAGAGAATGCCGAGGGCATCACATAGGTATTTTCCAAAGACACAAAGCTAATATCTAGGTATCAGTAATATTTTCCATCACTACCCACACCTCTTAAAGTAACCACAACTATTCGAGACTGTTTTAATAGTTTATGTTAGCCTCTTATTATTATGCTAAGCTTATAAAGCACTTGCTCCCCTTATTGCTCAAGCATTAAATATCACATTTTGCTTTCTGAGCCACGTAATACAGTTTCCACACAACATATCGTTGTTCTGATAACTAACATTCCTCACCTGAGAGCACGTCCATAGGATAACAGTAACTCCCACAAAATAATGGCAGTGTAAAGCAGGTGACTATACAATGGCCCACGCCTAGGCTGTTAACTTCATCTTCAAATCCACTCTTCCTCCATGTTATGAAGAAAGTCTCTTTCTGACCAATATCATTACCACTTCCTGTTGCGACAAGTGCTTTTCATCTCCTGGCTGAACTAATAATACAGGTTGATAAAATATACGCATCTTAAATTCCCTTATAAATCAAATTGTGTTGCTTTCGTTTTTAAGGGTGCTAGTTTATGATTAATATTAATTTTTTTTTGTTCTCAAAAGGATAACTCATGTTTATATCTTTGGGGAGGGGATAAATTAATCACTAAAACATAAAGTTAATGACTTATGAACTTCATAAGTAAACATAAAGTACACTATTATGTAAACACGAGAAGTTTTCATGTTTATAGATATCTGTTGGCTTCGTAAAAGTTTACGGTACTCAAACATTATGACATCATCTTTATTAATAAGGCGCTATATTTATAAGACAAATGTGATGCTACAGTGTTCACGTTAGGCAAAACTGGTGGGTTTTCATTTCTTTTACATTTAGATTTATAGCACTGAGTGCTCACCTTCAGTTTTGCACAGGAGTGGGTGTGTTCCAGATGATTTGCTAACAGATTATTAGAACAAGGAAACTATGGGTATGTTTATGCTCACCAGCTTGTAAACAAGATTGCACAATCGCACATCGGACATGATCACACTATATAGTGGGGGAGGGAATGGGGATCAGGGTTTATTTACCCTTTCTTAATCTTTCTTTATTTTCTCACCCTCACTGTTAGTAGTGCAATCTCGGTCGGAGAATGATTGTATACTGTGTGACTGTGACCTGGACGGGTGTGGGACTGCGGGTCCTCCTCCTCCTTACATGTAAGTTGAAAAGACAAGTTGCTGGATCTGCTGCAAAAGTGGGGGAGGGACACCCTTCCCCCCTTGCTCTATAGTTCTGGTGCCCACGTCAATGGTCTTCTGAGTGGCATGCCAACTACCTACCTACCTATAAACCTCTAAACTGACTCAGTCAGGGCTGGTGGCAAATTTCATCTAAAAGTTGCTTTACAAATGATGTCTGCTAGGGTTCTGTGTTGTAACCACTACGCTTTGGCATCTACTGTGTCAGTTCAAACCACACATTGACAGCCTCTGCTTGATTAAGTTTGCTGAAGATTATAAACTCTGAGCTGTTGTTAGCTCACTTCAAGACATCCACATTCAAGGTGCCAGGATCATGGACTAAATCTAAATACAAAGAAATACAGCAGTATACTCTGTGGGAAAGAGGAACATCCCTGCATTTACTACATAAACAACACCACTCTTACAACAGGTACCTTCATTACAGACTTGGGAATATTTACGGACAATGAATTCTCTCCTGACCACTATGTATGGACTACCATTAGGAAATCTTTATCTAGCCCAACTTATTACTAAAGGTATATCCTCAAAGTCAAAAGATAGTTCCTTTATGTGCCTCTTTCTTCAGGATCATTCTTCAATACAATGCATGTATCTATCCTGACATATCATTCAACCAGAACATTCTTGATATTGCTATAAAAAGAAAATCTCCAGTATGAGCTCCCTAAGCTCCACAGAGTGACTAAAAGCTCCATCTCTCTATTCTGACTTTGACATACTTTTGTGAGGTGACCCCTTCCTGGTCTAAAGGGCATCAGATGACCCTGCCTTGTACTAAATCTCTCCCAAGTTCATAAGACTGGTATCATCACAAATACCCACTCAAGGAACCTAAATGTACATTGTAGCATAAACTGAACTGTTGCTATGATCAATATCTCTCCCACAGAAACAGCTTCATCGCCCCAACAAACAAAGCAGATCCTTAACTATCTTTAAAAATAAGATGGGAATCTGTAAATTCACTGTTAATCTCGACCTCCTTTTAATCATGGATAAGGGATCAAGTAGTAGGATGTGCAGTAGCTAGGCTGCAAATGGTCTACTTGCCTGGTTGCCTGGTATATACCTATGAAACTTTTTAGATACCTACTTAGATTATGGCTTCACATTTACTAATACCTACTTAGACTATGGCTTCACATTTACTAATAACTAATTATTCATCACCCAAGCTGGTTAATATGTAATATGTAAACAGATGCTATCAGATATTGCAATGGTTCAAAACAAACTTCAATGACATTTGTTAAAATATACAACTATTTCAGATACAGATCAAATCCATTTTAACTTCTTACTTGACATGCAGCAGAAACAAGTACAATTCTTGATAAAGATTGCTGTAGCAGAAAAGGATCAACTGGTGTGTTTTCAGGTAGTGGAACATGCTGCCAAATCAATGAAACCGTACACTAATCTACAACATTTTATAATGCCTGCTTAGAAACTAATGGTAAAAACAACAGGAAGAAGATGAAACAACTATTACAAAACTGCTGATAAATACAATCTCATGATTAACTGATATAAGGTCTGATAACATTAACAAACAGTTTGCTATCTAGTAAACATTTTCAGGTGGTTTGCTTTATAAACTGATAATTCTACAGACACTAACAGAAAAGCAGAGTGGATGACTTTTTATAATTTACTAATGGTATAAACCTAACAGAACATTTCTGTTTTGCAAAGACCTTACTCAAGCTAATGGATAAGACATATCCAACTGCATTTTATTATTATTATTTTTCACCCACAGTGAGTTGTTTTAGGAATGCAGCAAAGCTGTTTTCCTAAATGGTGCTCCTTCAATGACAGGAAGTATATGTGGGTTTATTTTTTATTTTTTTATCAAATTTCCTTTTATTAAATATTTTTTCACAAAGTATGCAAAAGAAGATAAACAAGACATATACATGTAGTACAGCTGATGTTACAGAATGCATACCATAAGCAAGTAATAATAGTTATTGCACACTTTACTAATTAACATTCAAATTAGACAGAATTACAACTTTGTGTTACTACGAGGATATGCTTATATTATGAGTTAGGCCAAGAACTTTTATCATACAGCAGTTCTCTTGTACATTATTTTACAACTGCGAGCAATACTAGAGGTATAACATCAAGCTACAGAATGACAACAATTTACTCTACTCTACCTTATATACAAATATGTCACCTTAATTATTGTTGTTACTAATCTCAACTAAGTGATGCGTTTACTATCCTTATACAATTAGCATTTAACTTACTGTTTATGATAGAATATCAATCAATGCTTTGCAGTACCTCTGATAGTAGGTTTGGTTCTTCTGACTTTTTGTATAAAGCTTCTTGGCCAATATATGTTTTTCCGCCATGTTTTTATATTCTTTTTTTTTCCTCAAAAATCTTTTTATTAAATTATGGAATATAACAAGACATCAACCAACAAACATTGTATATATAGTCAATTAGGAGTTGATTTAAGTTATACAACATTGTAAAAGCACATTTCAACTCATGAAAGTGAAAAAAAAAATCAAAAACAACAACACAAAAACAAACTTTATATACAATATATACAAATGGTAACCAGGATGCAAATGATAGAATGAGACCACAATCATATCAGAAAATAAAGTAGAAGAATAAATAAATCCCACACTGTACAAAAGATAAAAGTTTATGATCTAATATTCATAATTAATAATAGAAAGGACCTTTTCTAAAACTTTATTATTTAAAGCCATTTTTTTAGGACTTTTCAACATAGTTTTTTGTGCTGAAACTTACAAGTATGCCATTGTTCTAAAGGCATTCCAATTCAATTTAGTACGGTCAAGCCAATTTCTGGAAATGTAAAGTTTTATAAGAGAACAGATAAATATGAGTACATGTGTATCTGGTTTAGACAGATGTATCTTAGGTATGTGTAGAATTGCAGTCTCCCAGGAAAGAGTTGACTTGTGATACCCCATTTTCTGTAACCTTACTTTCAAGGAGGTCCAAAGTTTATGAGAGAATTGGCAAAACCAAAAAATATGTAAGAGGTCAGCATTAGGAGAGAAGCATCAAGGGCAGGAAGGAGAGTTATTTGCATCAAAATTATTAAGTCTGGAGGGAGTATGATAAGCATTATTTATCATCAACTGAGTATAAAACAATTTCTTGAAAGGGGAGTGTTCCAAAGTATTTCTAATGGCCAAGAGTTTTTGTTTCTTATTTAATTGAGGATTATGTTTGTCCCAGAAGTTAGAAAAGAGACATAATGAGTCTTGAATTAATTTGTTTATCAAATTATAAGATTTTGATAACCTTTTCTCAGGTAATAAGTTTTAATAAGTCCTGAAATGCTTTGATCTTATGTTTTAGAAAGTTTGAGATTTTAAGTGAATTCAAAATATCTAAGGAGATAAATGGAATGGCAACAGGGTTTATGTTTTTGGATAAAATATACTGATGCCATAACTTCATCCAAATTGGACATTGATTATAATGAATGATATTCAGTTTAGAAATGGACAGTAGTTTGCTAGCCGAAATAATTAAATAATAGAGATACAAATTTGGTAAACCTAAACCACCCCATCTTTAGAAGTTGATAATTTAGAGTAAGAAATCCTAACTGTTTTAGGGAACCACAAAAATTTAGCTAGTTCTTTGTTAACTTTATCAAAAAAAGATTTAGGAATGATTTGATCAGAAGAGTTGAATTGATAAAGAAATTTGGGAAGAATATTCATTTTAATAATTGCAGCTTTGGAAAGAAGTGATAAGTTGAGAAGTTCCCATCTACGCATGTCTAACATTATTGATGTCCATATTTTAAGTAAATTATTTTGAAATGAAGACAGATTATTATGATCTATATGTATACCCAGATATTTAACCCCAAAAGTAATATGATAATAGGAGAATGGAAATAAATATGGTTTATGTGCCAGATGGTTTACGGGGAATATATAAGTCTTTTGGGAATTAATGTGCTTGTCCAACGCTAGAGAAAATTTCTCAATGGAATTAATTATTTTTTAAGATCTGTAATAGGAGTTTGAAAGTATATAACTAAATCATCAGCAAAAGCAGAGAAAAGTAAATTATTGTTTAAAATCCTAGGAATCCTATGAAACGTGTTTTGTGCTAAGTATAAAAGTAATGGTTCTAAGTATACATTAAAAAGAAAGGGAGATAAGGGTATCCCTGTCTCGTGCTACTAGTAATCTTTATAGAATGTGATGTGGATCAGTTAATATACAATTTGGTAAAGGATTCTTTGTAAAGGGTTTTGATAAAATTAATATATGTGATGGGAAAATTAAAGCAGGACATTGTTTGAAAGAGGAAATCCCAACTCACTCTATCAAATGCCTTCGATGCATCAAGAATTAATGCATATATTGGGTTGTTGTCAATTTTTGTAAGATGAATAATGGATTCCAAAGAGAGAGTGTTATCCCATACATGTCTGTGAGACATAAAACCTGCTTGTTGTGGGGAAATTATTGAAGATAGAACCTTCTTCAGTCTGTTGGCAAGAATAGAGGATAAAATCTTGATATCTAAATTAATTAATGAGATGGGTCTATAATTATGACGGTCTGTTTTATCTTTGTTGTTTTTTAAACTTAAAATAGTTTTTGAGGTGTTCCAATAAAGATCCGAAATGTCATTTATTTTTATGTAGTTATAAACTTTAAGAAGGAAGGGTGCAATTACTGACTTAAATAATTTAAAGAATTCAGAAGTAAAACCATCAGGACCTGGGGACTTACCAAGTTTGCGTCTATCAATTGATTCAGATATTTCAAGAAGACTTAATGGGGCCGAAAGAATACTTTGCTGATTTTCATTCAAAGTAGGAAATGTCACAGATCTAAGAAAACTGTTTATATGACAATTTACTAATAAATTAGAAGATTTGGAATAAAGATCAGTATATAGTAATGTGAAGAGTTGCATAATTTCCTTGTCCGTGTTGTATAATTTATTTTTGAATTGTACGGGCGATATTTTGGGCCTATCAACATTATTTTTAATTATTCTAGCTAAGGTTTTCGAAGGTACTTGAGCCCATTCAGAGTAGGTAACTAATAATCTTTGTTCCTGTATTGAAAGATTATTTTGATGTAATAAAATCAGATCTTTTTGAGAATTTATAATTTGTTTATAGACATCAGGATCAGAATTTAATCTATATTGATTCTCAAGAGACTGAATTCTTAGTTTTAACAATCTTTCTATTATTGAATTGTTTTTTAAGGTATGAGGCCTTACCAATAAACATACCCTTAACTTTGCCTTACACGCTGCCCATTGAATATCATAGGGAATAACTGTTGAGTCTAAGTTGTTTTCCATCTCTTGAATTATTTCTATACACAGTTTACTAACTTCTTTATTAGAGAGCAAGTTGTTATTCAAAGTCCAACAGTTCCATTTGAATGCATAAGCAAATTTAAACTCGAAATTCAATTTTAATAAAATTCTAGAATGATCCGAAAGAAATATGGGCTCAATAATAAAATCCAAAACTAACTGTGTAAGAGAATTAGATAAGAGAAAGAAATCTAACCTTGACCAAGAATGATAACATTTTGAATAATAAGTGTATATATCTTTTTTCTTTGAGTATTTAATGTATTGTAAAGGGTCTATAAGGTTATAATCCATTATTAAATCTTCAAGAGCAGAAGATGCTTGGTAATTATATGAAGAGGAAGAACTAGTTCGATCAATGTCAGGGTTAATTACAGCATTCCAGTCTCCGCCCACTATAACATAATGATCTTTGTAATAAGAGAGGATATTATATATTTGTAAAATAAACAAATGCTGATGGTTACAAGGACTGTATAAATTTAGAACCAAAAGTGGTTTATCAAGATTGTATATATTAGAAGTAAAGTAGCACCATCTACCCTCCTTGTCATATTTTTCTTCAATAATAATCCCTGAAATTTTTGTTTAATTATAATAGCCACCCCTGGAATTAGAGGTATCCCCGAGGCTATTATTTTTGATCCATTTTTATTTTTATCCTTGTACCAATCATCTCTAGGTATATGTGTTTCTTGTAAAAACATATATGAGCTTGAGATTTATAGATTAAATGAAACAATAAAGATTTCTTGTCTTTATTTTGGATCCCTCTTACATTCCAGGAATCTATTGTTAACAGATTAACCATACGTCAATCTAAGGTCCATTAATATTGATGGAATAAACTAAATAAATTTATAAATAAAGAGAAGATGAAAGAAAGGAACAAACATAACTTAATTTTGTTAAAATGATTATTCTGAGTACAGATAAGTTTCAGTATAGGATTCATTGTAGTCTCATTTTCTTCCTTCTTCCCTAACCCAGTGTCTATCCACCTTAACCTAACGAAAGAAGGAAGACAAAAAAGTCTATACAAAAGAAGTAAGTACATGGTCACCCTTAACATCAAAATAAAAAAAAGAAAATTATGTAAAGTCCTAAAAGGACTATAAACAAGTTATCAAAACTAAACATATTTACATATCTATCAAAACACAAAATGCCCGGCATACACATTCCCTATTCATCTGTATATTCACAAGCTCCTATACAGGTAAATATGATTGTAATGAATGTAAATAAACCATGCTAAAACAGCATTATGATATGAATTTGTAAGGAGATATAGTGGAACATAAATATAGTTAATAAAACAATAATATGGCTAAACACTGATAATCATAAATGTATATGAAGAAAGGTTAAATGTATGTCATAAACCTTAAAAATATATGTAGTTTAATAAAATGGAGTATTGTCAGTTAAATATAAAATTGTAATATTTTTATGTTAATAATATATCTAAACAGTTAACACTAATTAATCTTCTTCACTTAGATTAAATTAATTAGTAAGGCTCTAGTAAATGTGGTGTCTAAATAGTAAGAATACTAACCAAACTAGTCTAAAGTCCTACTATAAAAATGACATCACGTGACATCTAAAATCCATTCAAAAATTAATAAAATATATAGCATGTTATTATAAAAATAAATGAGAGCCTCTTTATGTATCATGTTGTTCTTATATTCTATTATATATAAATTTATCATTCAGGTGTTTGAATCATACACATTAGAATTTATAACAAAGGCATCATATAGCCCTTAGCAACTATGTCTAAAAATATAAATTCAAATAGTACAAGTGACATATAAATTCCTAAACTTGAATAAAAGACTTATTATTTGTTTATAATGAAGGATCAACAGCAAATAACGGACCCCTAGTTAGTTAATCACTATCCCAGGTTCAGTGTGAAACAGATAATAATAAAATAAAACACATTTAAAATTATGCGCCTAGAGCGCTAACTAGAATATATGAAACAATATAAACATGAATGCTTGACTCAATGCACGAGATACTGAGGTAATGGAATATGTAAAGAGAAGTTAAATCAGAGTCAGGCAGATAAATAGCCTGCTTCACAGGCACAGAGGCAGCAAAGCCTCCGCACGTCCGTGGAAGGCTTCCTGACCTTGTAACAAGCTTCTTGCAGTGGATAAATCAGAATAGCCATCCTGAGCGAGAGAAAATAACTTACTTGCAAAACTTTGTGATGGATTAATCAGTTGCAGTCAACTGCGCAGAGTCTTAGCGGTTGTCATCAGGTACAACAGTACGAAACCAGGAAGACATTGTATTTAGTGATCGGAATATTCAGGGATTCAAATTACAGTTACCGATCACCTTAGAAGCAAGCAGTTAAGTTACAGACAACGTAGCGGCACTCAGGATGATTTCAACAGGACAAACATGTCACAGTTTCCTTGGGAATCATAACGTCATCATGCAAGCAAAACAGGAGGGAAAATAATTTGAGACTATGAACAGAAAACAAAACAACAGAACTCTAACCAGGTTGGTGGCGCTACTTTAGCACAAGAGTCTAGAAGATTTTCCCTCCATTCTGTTTGGGTGATATTTCATACAGAAAACCATATATCCACATAAACAAACTATAGTGGAGTTTCTCAAAAAATATGGCACCTTCATATATTGGAATCATCTCTATAAACCAATAAAAACAGATATTACACACTATAAAGTCAGAGTGCTTATTCGTGTGGTAAAGCTTGTCATAACTTCTGTTATTTAAAGAATATTTACAATGTCATGTAAAATCACCAGTTAAATTCCAAAGTACTTACAATGGTTAGGAGAATTACTTTTGTATGACTGTGTCAGGAAGGATTTTGAATAATTTCAAAAATATATCCTTAGCTTCTTGAGGTTCTGAAGCCATATAACTTCTGTCATTATAACTAAAAGAAAGTGTGTTTGGATACCTCATTCGAAATTTTATTCCCCTTTTGATTAGGTCAGCACAATAAGGTGATAATTTTTGTCTGTTCAATTTTATTTGTGGGGGTAAATCCTGTGAAAAAGTCAGCTTATATTTATTCCAGATGAGATATTTCTTACTCTTGGCTGCTTCTAAAATACTTTGAGTGTCCTGGTAATTTAGTAATCTTGTATAAATAATCCAAGGTAAAGTAGAGTCTTGTCTGGCACCAGGGCTCTATGCACTCTTTCAACAATTAAGGTGTTAGTAGTTGTCTCAAAGTTAAGTAATGCATCAAATATTTGTTTAGTCACTGAAATTAAGTTTTGGTTTTCATAAGATTCCGGTAATCCTCTAATTATTATATTATTCCTGCAACTCCTTGCCTCTAAATCCAGTAATTTGGCTTGTATTTCTGTAATGAGAACATCTTTGGATTTTAAATCATGTTCTATGGAGTCTGCTCTTATTTCCATATCCAGATTTTTATTTTCAATTATGTCCATTCTGTCATTAATCTGTCTTAGAGTTTTACCAAAGTCAGTAAATTGTTCAGAAAAAGACTGAATAGCACTTTGAATGGGCTGTAGTGCCATTTTCAAATCATCTAAATGAAAATTGGAGTCATTTTTATCTTTAGTACTTACTTTAATGTTCTCAGTAGCTTGTTTGGTGGTTCTTAATCTTTTAGAAGCAGAGTCCTTTTCTGGAGAAAGCATAGAGGAGAATTTGGCCTTGGTTGTCTGCGTCTCCATGGAGTCAGAGTTGCCAGCCATGCCCGGAAAAGAGGTGTGAAAACAGGAATACTGACCCAGATAGGAGCTTCTATAGTGCACGTGTCCAGAGACTGTTGAGGCCAAAAGATAGTCTGAGGTAAAATAATATAAAAGTTGCACTTTTTCCAAAAATGAATAATCCCAGAATGAAGAAGATATACCAGAGATACTTTCTGTAGAAAAAACTGTGGAAAAAATTCTCTTAAAAGTTATTAAAAATTGCTGGTAGTATCAGAGTATTGAGGAGCTCCGTGAATAGGGAGCAGTCTATCCGGCAACCATTTTCGTTATCTCCATGTTTTTATATTCTGACCAGGTTAGTTTTGATCTGTCTTATCCAGTTTTTTTGCTATGTAAGCTTTTAATAGGGTGCATAGTGTCATTATAATGTGTTTAGAGAAATTATTATTATTGCATTTGACTATATACAGTATAACTGTCTCCCATGACAACGTGAATTTTGAAAAGCCTGATTTCTCTAAAAGGAATCTTAGTGCAGCTCCAAAAGATGTGAAGGATATCCGCCTCTTTATTAGGACAAAAGTACAATAGAGTAACTTGGATGGGTTGAATTTGTTAAGGTGAACAGGGGTATGGTAGGCATTGTTGAAGATCATGATCTGTGTGTATAACTTTTATATGGTGTGAGTTTCATAGTGTTTCTAATAGCTAATTCCTTTTGATTTTCTGCTATGGTGTTATCATTTCTTTCCCAAAACTTTGAAAAAAGAATTGCATTTTGATATTTAATATTTGCTATTAATTTATATGTATTTGATATCATTTTCTTTTTACTTAAAAGGAATTTTAGAACTTGTGCTAAATTGACATCTTGCTCAACTACATTGATATCTTTGGTTATACTACTTACTAGGTATAAGATGTGTTTAATTATCAGTTTATATTTATTGCTTGCTTTAAGTAGTTTCATGATATTTTCCATTGAAAGGTTATTTAATTGGTAAAAATCCCATACTGTACAATTTTTTATTAAGGGATATTTATCTAGGTTTACCATAGTGTTTGCTAGTTTTATATATGGTTTGTTATGTATTGGTTGTAGAAGAGTAATTGTGTCTTTTAAATGTATCGATATCAGTAGCTTCTTGAAAATTTCACAATTGTTTATTAAGATTGGTGAATTTGTGTTGTCTTAAGAGTTTCTTGCTTTAAGAAGGGAATTGTTTTTGGATTAACTTTATATGTTATAATATTCTGGTGAAATAATTTAATCCATAATGGGTACCATTCATTACGTATTGGGTCATGATTTGGTATCTGCATGATGAGACTTGCATTAATAATTTCATAGTACAACTGAAAATCAGGAAGGCTTAAGCTTCCTTTTTCTTTTGAGGGTATTAGCTTATTATAGCCAATTCTTGTACTTTTTGGGTACCATATGAATTTTGCCAGTCGAACTTTTATCTTGTTGAAGAAGGTAGCTGGAATTTTCATGGAAGCAGCATTTAGATGGTAAAAAATCTTAGGCAATATGTTCATTTTTACAACTGAAGCTTTTGATAAGGTAGATAGTTTAAGCTTTTCCCATTTATTAATGTTATCGACTATATTTGACCAAATTTAACTATATTATTATTATTGAACATATTTGATTGTGTATGGCTAAAATTTATACCTAAATATTTCAAAGTATATTTCACTTTAACATTACTCTCCAGGAAGTAAATTCCTTATGTCCCAGCAGGTTAACATGATAAATAATTGAATTCTTAGGATTAATTTCATAGTTGAATACTAGGGAAAACTTATCTATGGATGATATGATTTTATGTAAATCAGTATTAGGATACTGAAAGTAAATACTGAGATCGTCTGCAACAGCTGTAAATTTTATTTGAGTTTTTGATACTGAAATAAGATGATGGTATGTTCTCTGGGTAATTTGCAGTAGTAATGCTTCTATATAAAAATTAAATAGGTTTGGTGAGAGTCGGCATCCCTACCTGGTTCCATTCACTATTTGTATTGCATTAGAAGTTTTCTTATTAATATAAAGAGTTGTAGTTGCTTTAGTATATAATGTTTTAATCATTTTTATGTATTCTTTTGGGAATCCAAATTGATAAAGTACAAAGAGGAGGAATTTTTTAACTGACTCTGTCAGAAGCTTTTGTTGCATCTACTGATAATGCGTATTTAGGGGATTTGTCCTCAGCACATAAGTGGGTTAGGGCATCAATGGTTAATGTGCTGTCCTTTACTTGTCTCTGACTCATAAAGCCTAGCTGTTCAGGTGCAATTATAACTGGGGCTACTTTCTGTATCATTTGTGCTAAAATTGTTGAAAACATCTTAATATCCATATTTATCAAAGCTATGGGTGTATAGATGTTCGGATTTGTGGAATCTGTATTTGGTTTTCGGATAAGTATGGTTTTGGAGTTGTTTAGATAAAGGTTTGATATCCCAAATTTTATTATATAGGTGAATAATTTTAAAAGTACTGGTGTTAATCTGTTGCTTAAAATGTTTATAAAATTCTACTACATACCCATCAGGACCAGGAGCTTTCCCAGGTTTTAATTTATCAACAACCTTATTTACTTCCTCTTCTGTTAATGGACTTTTGAGATTATTAGATTCAAAGTCATTAATATGAGGGAATTCTAAGTTAACCACAAAGGTCTGGAATAGGTTGTCATTAATATGATCTTGTGGACCGTAAATGGTTTGAAATATTTCTTTGAAAACCCTTAATATTTCAATATCAGAATTTTGTCTTTATATTTTATATTTATTTCTTGTATTTTACATGTGGGGTTCCTTACATTGATAAGTATTGCTAACATTTTGGAAGGGGTTTGAGCCCACTCTGCATATTTGTGTAGGATTTCTAAGGTCTGTAAATGTAAACTGTTGCTTTATAATCTCATTTAACTGTTTCTGTAAACTTGCTATCTGTTTCTTAATAGTAGGAGTGTAGTTTCTTTGTAGCTCCAGTTCAAATTGTCTTAGCTTACTTTCTATTTTACTAATATTTTCCCTTCTTTGCTTTTTGTAATATGATGCTTTTTGGATGAGGGTATCCCTAGCTGTAACTTTAAAGGCTGCTCGCTGAATACCTAAAGGGATATCACTGTTTGCAAAGTTTTCATTTAAGTGAATAAGAGAGTTTATAATCTCTTTTTCCACTTCTTTAATTTTCAACAGGTTTGAGTTTAATGTCCAGTTTGATGTTAATGTGGGCAGTAAAACCAGTTTAATTTTGTGTTACTGTTAGATTTATTTTTGAATGGTCTGATAATGGTCTAGGTTCTGAGTTATACTGTAATTCATAATGAGCAAAGCTTTGAGAAATTAGAAATATGTCAATTCTAGACCAGGATTTGTGGTATGGGGAAAATATGTGTATCTGCTACCTAGACTGTCTGTGATGTTAAGTTCAAAGGGATCTGTTAGGATGAAATCTTCAATTAGTTCGGATAAAATGTTGTGGCTTGGGAAGATTGAGTATAATTTTTGTTCAATCTATCTTTGAATGGATTAATTGTTATATTACAATCTCCGCCAATTATAACCAGATGATCTGGGTGCTTAATTAGTAAGTTATAAATTTCAATTAAGAAATCAAGCTGATAATTACAAGGACCATAAACATTACAAAGTAATACAGTTTTTTTTTGTATGTTGGAAGCAAAGATGTGAAATAGCACAATCTCCTTTTAGTATCATAACTATGTTTAATGATGTTCCCTTTAAAAGATCTCTTAATTATTATAGCTGTTCCTCTTGATGAGGTACTGTCCTCAGCAGCTATTATGCATGGGTTTATTACGTCTTGACAAGCAGCAAGATGCTCACATAATTACAACTCACTGCCTCATACAAAGAGAGAGATTATACTTTCCAAGGCACTGTGGGCAAATTTGAAGATGGTTTTTACATCAAATGACTAAGACAGCAAGCTTTATCCCGTCACATCCAGCTAAGGAACAGTATTTTAAAGAAATGTGCACAGACGAGGGTGCTGATCCTTACCCGTTTTCAATGCACAACTTCAAGAGATCTTCTGAATGAAAAATATAATGACACTATGTAACACTGTTGACTGATCCATCTTGGTGTAGTAAACCTTCAACTACCTATGAACCTATACCTTGCTAACATTTTTGAAATTTTGAACACATTGAACTAAAGTATACAAAGTAGATGCAAGTTAAGTACTTAGCATAACAACACATTTGTGTTGTCTTATTTTCATCTGGTTCAACATGTGGGATGTCAGATCCAGTCAGATGCAACCTCAGTGCCTTATACCAGAGTACTGGATCAGAGAGTTCTGACTGCTTCCCTACCCACAATTCCCCTGTCCTGTCTGAATTATCTCAGCTCGAGTTTGCTGCCAGATTTCAAATTGTCTCAAATAATTAAGAAAGGAATGGAGAAAAAGAGGGGATTTTGTTAGGAAATTCACTATAGAAGAAAGTGGAACAAAGGAGAGACAGGGTCCAAACAAGGTCTGGTCAACCCCCCAGAAGAGAAAAAAATTGACAATCTGGAAGGGGAAGGAGAAAGGGGAATCGAACCAGATGAAAATAAGACAGCACAGATGTATCAGTATGCTAAGTACATAACTTACTTATCCAATTTTGTCTATATTCGTCTGATTCAATATGTGAGACAGACTCTCAAGCTACCTAAAAGGGATCTGGGTGGACTCAAGAAAGGACATTCTGACTATGGCAGAGCCAAAGGAACTATGATTCCTAGACCGTACATCTAGCTTATAATGAGATACAAAGGTATGAGTTGTAGACCA
This sequence comes from Protopterus annectens, assembly GCF_019279795.1. NCBI lineage: Eukaryota > Metazoa > Chordata > Ceratodontiformes > Protopteridae > Protopterus > Protopterus annectens. The sequence goes on from NC_056729.1 coordinate 299,232,129, forward strand.
AGAAACTGCAGCACATATATCACTAACAGGTACTCTCTTTGCAGATGCAGTAGAAGTTGCCATCACTATGGTAGAGTAAAAGCCTTAGGTTTAAAATGTAAGGACAGCCCTTTTGACTTATAAATGAAGGAAATGCAATCTGCTAGCCTTTTTGAAAGTGTAACTTTAGACACATGTTGTCCTAGCTTTGTCTTGGAAAAGGATGCAAACAATTAACTGGCCAGACTTTCTGAAGCCCTTAGTACGGTGTAGACAGTAACTTATTTGTCTATGGGCATCTCAGGTATGTAGGGTGTATTCTCATTTGTTAGCAAAGTTTGGAAAGAATACTGTCAAATCAATTTGTTGGTTCAGGTTAGATTCCAAACCCGCCTTAGGAAGGAAGGAGGGGTTTGTCTTCAGTGAATTCCTGTTCTTATGAAAAATAAGGAATGGTGGTTTGCATGAAAGTTCTTGTAATTGTGCACATGTTTTGCTTATGTAATGGCAACCAAAAAGATAGCTTTTCCCAGAAAGGAACTTCAGAGCCAAATGAAACTGCAGGTTCAATGAGGTTTTTAGGTCAAAGAATGAAGAAAAATTGTTACATCCCAAGCAGGGAGAAGATCACAAACTGGAGGTCTCAATAAAAAGGCTCCTCTAAGAAAGGCCTTGGTCACCTTAAGAGAAGCAATAGAGAAATCATTACATCCTATGTGAAAGCCTGAAATGGCGGCCATCTGGACTTTAATTATGGAGTAGGTAGAGCTTCCAATAAAAAGTTCAGAAAGGAACTTCAGAATCACTGGTGATGGGGCTGAAAAGGGGTCTAATCCCTTTGAAGATGCTGATACAGAAATTCATTTCCATTTACGTTTGTAAGTCCTTTTGGTTGAATTATTCTCAAAGGAAGAGATTATATGGACTACCAGGGCAGAAATCCTGGCATCTCTGGCAGTCGTTAAAACTGCAGAAACTATACGGTTAGTTTCAGGGACTGGAGACAGAGGCATCTCAGACAGGTGACTGATGAAATCTGGGGTAGTATCCAGAACCCATAGTGGGTGCAGAAGATGTTGCCAAAGGAAGAGGAACCATGCCTGCCTAGACCAAAAGTGGACAATGAGGATTACCCTGGTTTTGCATTCTGTGGCTTTCTGAATAAACCTAATGATGGGGGGAATTGTTGAAAATGTGCAAGAGAAATCTGGGAGCCAAAAATGGATTACAGCATCTCTCTCTCAGTACTGTCCCTCAGAAGAGATGAAGGTGAAGTAACTGCTGCATTTGTTGTTGAGGTACAAAGCAAAGAGGCTGCAGCAAGGTTGGCCCCAGCAGCTGAAAATGTCCTTTGCCACTGTTTGAGAGACCACTCATGAGGCAACAGTACAGTTCTGCTCAACCTGTCCACTAGTATACTGGATATCCCAGGAATGTATATTGCTATTAGAAAGCAGTTTGAAAGGGTCTACCTGAAAGGATTGAAACACCACATCATCGAAGACTACTTTCATCGAGATGACATTGCAGAACCTCTAAACATCAAACACCCAAAACAATGAAAAGTAACCCTAAGAAGAAAACCACTTGGCCACCATGGTGAACCATATCCTTTCCCCACTGTAGTGCAATCTCGGAGTTGGTATATTTAGTTGGGGGGTGTGGTGGGTTTTATTTGCTGCACCGTTGGCTTTGTTGTCATGGTGGACAAGTGGTTCACTTCCCAGGGTTACTTTTTGCTGTTCTGGGAGTACAATGTTTAGAGGTTTTGGCGATGGCTTCTCGATAAAGTGGTCTTTGACAATGTGGCATTTCGATCCTTTGAAGTAGAAACTTTTGAAGACATTGCCTACTGCCAAATTCGCATGGCTTCCCAGCAAAGAGAGTACAGAAATGTTCCACCTTGTTTCTTGATGTACCAGACGACTGACATGTTATCTGAGTGGATGGCAATCACATTCTTGGGTAGACAGTCCTGAATAGTCTGAAACATTAGGGGAAACACCCACAACTCCAAGATGTTGATGTGAAGTTTGGCTTCTGTTGACCACATCCCTTGAACTAGCTTCCTATGTAATGCCCCCCCAAAAAACCCTGGAAGGAAGCTGTCCATTCTGACTGTGGCTTTGGGAGTAGGAGGACAAAAGGATCTACCCTGAACAACTGTCTGGGATATAATCCACCATTGTATATGATCCCTACATACCTACATAAGATGAATTCTGTTGTTTAGATGGTGAAACTTCTGTGACAATTGAACTGCTAATGTCACTGTAGGACTCTCAAGTGATATATCTCCAAAGGAACCAGAGTAATGGAAGAGGCCATTAATCCTAAGAGTTGTAGGATAAGTCTTGCTTGTGGCCAAGGGTGTTGCCACACTTGAGAAGGCCATGGACCTTAACAAGTTGACTCTTGCAAGGGAAGTTTTTCAACCTGTTGGACAGTGTCTATTTGGCAACCTATAAATTCTATGCATTGACAGGGATGAAGTTTGCTTTTGTTGTAGTTAATTTATACTCCTAAGAGAATTGCTAGAGATAGAAGGACTGACTGGTGCTGTAACAGTAGATCCCTGGGGATAGCAATTAGAAGCCAATCATCTGAATATCAGAAGACCTGGATCCCTTTTAGCTGGAGATAAGCTGCTACAACTGCCATTATCTTTGTGAACACCTGGGGGGGGGGTCTGTGATGAGACCGAATGGCAGTGCCCTGAACTGATAGTAACTGGCTCCCAGCAGGAAATGGGGAAACCTCCTGGACTGTCTCTAGATCCTGATATGATAGTAGGCATCCTGGAGACTGATACAGCACATGCAATCGTCCTTCCTCAAAAGAGGTAGAATGGACTGCATGGTGACCATCCAGAATTTTGTTTGTTTGACATACTGATTTAGATTGCTGAGATCCACTATTGGTCTGAGGTCCCCTGTCTTTTTTGGAACTAAAGAACCTGGAATAGACTCTGGACACTAGTTGGTCTGTGGGGACCAATTGGATAACTCTTGTTTAGCAACTTTGAAAGCCCTGCTCCTGCAGATTCCAACTGATTGGGTGGAGTATTGGGAAACTTTAGTCTTGCACTTGGGGAATCCTAACAGGGTACTGTATAACCTCTGGTGATAATTCTTAACACCCATGAATTGAAAGTTATGGTTTGCCAGGTAAGAGAGTGTAAAGAAAAGGGTCCCCTGACTGCCTCCAGAGTGCAGCAATTTGGCAAACAATCAGGGACACCGATAAGGTTTCTCAGTGAAAGGCCCACAGACACATTGACTGCCTCTGCCTTTTGGGCAATGCCCAGTCGGACTGCCTCCTCCTCTGCCTCAGGGAGGCCTATCCCCAGGAGTGCCTTGGGACTTTTTGAACCACATTTTCCTACCTCCTCCCAGATTCCTAGAAAAGGATCTTTGAGGAGTAGAAAAACTGATTCCTCTGACAGACAATTTCTTACCATCCTGTTCACTCCTGGTAAGTGTTTCTTTCACTTTTGGTCCAAATAAGGTGGAACCATCATAGGGGGAATTTATGAAGGACGTCTTAAAGCTCTCCGTGAAACTGCATTGCCACATACAAGCAAGATATTGCATTGTAATAGCTGTGCTGGCTGCCCCTGATGTAATATAAGCTGAGTTTGATAACAGTCTCATGGTTAAATTACAGGAAGACTTTATGGTAGACATTTGGGCATCAACCATTTTCTGAACACCAGTAGGTAAAGCTACCCAAAAGAGAACTGGAAAGCTCAATTTGTAAACATATCATGTGTGCCTGATAGGTCAGCATTCAAAGTGAAAATGTCACCGACACATATGCCTGTTTCCCCATTCTGTCCAACGGCCTTGACTCTGTTCAGGGGATGGACAGAGGAACTTTCTTCTGATAGTTCCTTTTTTCTGACTAGTGCTACCACCACAGAATCTAATAAGGGACCATAGGACCAATGTTTCCTATCTTTAGGGGCAAACAAAATCTTGTCTGGCTTTTTTGGGATAGGTAGTGTCACACCAGGTTCCCTCCATACTTTATGAGTGACAAAATCTATTAAGGTATCAGGAGGTGGAACCACCCAGGACGTCTAAGGGCCAGACCCAAAAGCTTCAAGAAACACTGACTCATCAGAAGGAGGAGCTTCTGTGGACAATCCCTCTCTATTTTATCAGTTTCAGAATGGCTCCAAATGATGCGCCTTCGGGGAAGAGGGGGATCTTGAGAAATCTTCTCCATCATCTAAGTTGGTGTCCTCAATGACACAATCAGGAGAGGAGTCTATTATGCCTCTTCTTTCAAGTGTTTTTCTGGGGAATGTGCCTCAGGGCCTCTGAAGGAGACATCATGGAGTCAGATGTAGAGCTCAAATATCAAAACAGTCTCAAAGCTGACTGGAGCTGTCACTGTCAATCTGAATGAAAGAAAGAAGGTACAGACTCCAATGGGAGTCAGGATGGATCCAAACTCTATGGACACACCAGTTTTCTTGGTCCAGCCAAAGTCCTCTCCACAGCCTTGAAAGCAAACTCAGCCAACAAGCCAAGGAAGAACCACCCATAGCAGCAGAACTGGTAGCCTTCTATACTGCAAAGGCAGAAGGCTCTAAGCAGGACCTTGGCACTGAGCTATCTAGAGATGAAGCACCAAGACACAGAGATGGCTCTAAAAACTTCAGAGCTGACTCCAGTATTGGAGATCCTACTCCAGTGCTCTGGCTCCAGGACTCTACTCAACCTGAATGCAATGGTGAAAGTGAGGGAATACCTCAAAGCTGAGATTTTGAGGGCTATCGGATCTGACACTGGTACGTGTGGGGGGGGGGGATCAGACCCATATGTGTCAGCTCCATAAAGGAAAACAGCACTGGAACAAGTATCCAAAAACGTACCACGGAGCCCTTGTACCAGCAACAACAAGTAGGTAGTCTTAACGAATTTATTTATCACAAACGTTTTCGCCGCACAAAGGTGCAGCTTCCTCAGAGAAACAAATTAACAATGAGGTAAGTGCGCCTTTTATACAAAGCAAAAGGAAATGACAATAAGGTGTCATTTCCTTTGCTTTGTATAAAAGGCGCACTTTTACCTCATTGTTAATTTGTTTTCTGAGGAAGCTGCACCTTGTGCGTAAAACGTTTGTGATAAATAAATTCGTTAAGACTACCTACTTGTTGTTGCTGGTACAAGGGCTCCGTGGTACGTTTTTGGATTCCAGTTGTTCTTGTCTTTTGCATTTGACTGGAACAAGTATGACCAGTGTTCATGGGTCCAATCCCAGTCCTCTCCATATGGATGGAGATGGAGGACTCCCAGCTGAATCAGTGTTCTCAGAAACACGATCATCATCATACAGTCAACATCCATTTCGGTTAGGCTTCTAGTGGATGGACCAGATCTTAAAGAAGCTACTGACTGAGATCTTGACAGTAGCGGTTGAAGTATCAGGGAATGAAGCCTGGGGCTGATTGGCCCTGGAGAAAAGGAAGGTTTCGGGGAGGGAGTCTGGATCCCAGTTGCAATTGTATCTCACTGCCTTGATAATTTAGGTTCCAGACCTGGAATTGTACTGGGATCCAAAAACCTTTTCTTGTCGTTTTTCAGATCATTTTTCTTTATGTTTTTCTTCAACTTGTCTTTCTCTCCTTCTTTTTCCTTAGACTGCTCCCTCTCTTTTTGTCAGTAGAAGGTGAGGTAAAGGGTGCCTTTGGCTAAATGGACATTCTGGACCCTGCCTGAAGGAGAAGAAGTCCCTTGTGTGTAAGTTTTTCTTTCCTTACCCGGAGAGTACTTGTGCTGACGACAGCACAAATACAACTGTCAAACACAAAGGAAATGTGGGTCTTGGGTGGTATCTTGTGTCCACTGGACGAACACTTTTTGAATCTGGTGGACTTCTCAGATATCAGAAAAAAGATTCTGAATACTTATAAATCATTATCAGACTTACATTACTAACCACTACCTAAAAGTTTATTAAAGAACTACATCAATATTTTAATAAAACAATAATAATAACAATCCTAGACATTTATGACAGTTAGCAGTATGCTATACATGTTTAGCTATTAACCTCCAAGAACACCGGGAAATATACTAGAAAGTTCTATGAAAAGTACACACAGAAAACTCTATTATAAAGATACTTTACTCACTAACCTTCCTAAATTCCTAGTAGTATTATAACTAACAACACTAAAGGGAGGAGGAAAACAAGAAAATTAACAATAATCTTCACTTATCATGAAAAAAGGTGGAGCTCTTGGCAATCATGTCTGGTTTGGCAGGCTGCAAATGAGATCCGAGGTAATTCAGACAGGACAGGAGTCAGAGCTCTTGGATCTAATACTCTGGTATAAGTTGCTGAGGCTGGATCCAACCAGATCTGACATCCCACATGTTGACTCAGACAAAAATAAACAACATCGGATCAATAACATTCTTTCCGTTACTGACGAGCTAAAAGCCTTCTGCCATAAAACTGACGAGCTAAAAGCCTTCTACCATAAAACTGTGATGTTGAAGCAGAAAATAAAAAGAATAGGTTCTATTTCTATGTTAGTATAAGCATATTTATTTAGTTATTGCATTTGTTTACCAGGAAAGTCCACTGGGCTAAAAGAGCCCATTTTCGGTGGAGGCCCAGGGAGAAAAGCTCAGACAAGAACACAGATGCAAAAAAAAAAAAAAAATAAACATTAATTGGTACAGAAGAAGAAACAGTGTTACACATAGTGGTTACAGTAATATATACATAAGTCAGGAATTTAGTTGGTTTCATTACAGTAACATATACAGAATATATACATCAAAGCAGGAATTTAGTTGGCTGCCAGATGAATTCAGAGTGGTAAAAACGGAGATAAATTCATCAGCATTATTGTACCAGTATCAACAAGTGATGAAAGAAAAAAAATAATAAATATGGAGAAAGTATCATCAGTCACTAGTAGTAAAAAGCATAGGAATTTAGTTATATTATAAGGAGAAGGAAGAGGTTTGGTTATAGAGCAGGTACATAGCCAGGAAGAGTTGAGATGATTTTTCAGTATTTGTTTGAAGGTGGTGGTGCTGCCTGTGTTTCTTATAGAAGGAGGAAGCGAGTTCCATATTTTGGAGACGGTGAAGGAGTAGTTGGCTTTTCTACTTTTAGAAGTAGATGATTTTTAGATCTTAGTTGCCTGCTGGGTTGGTATCTGGCAAGTAGAGTTGAGAGAGAAGGACAGTCTGTGGGTCTGTAGATTATTTTGTGTGCTGTAGTTAGCTAGGTGAATGAGAAATGGTGGGGAGTTCCAACCAGCCTAATTGTTTCAGTGAGTTACAGTGGTGGGATGAGAATTTGGCATGGTGGCAAATTAGAAGTTATGTCCTTACCATAACGTTTCATGTGGAGTGTTCATCTCGCCTTTGTTCTTACACCTGGGTTCGGAGCTGATCCTCGGCTCCGTGTCGGCCGCTTGCAAGCTCTGCATCGAGAAGAAGCTCGAGACCAACCTAACTCCCACAATCCCCCTCTGCCTTTACCTCAGATCTAGTTTGCAAGCAAACCAGAAGTCAGAGAGAGAACACATTCATGCAAAAACAACATAACCGTAAGAACACTTATCCATATATATATACAAGATATACATATATACACAACCACTGCAAATAAGCCAGACCAGGCACCAAACTGTACGTTCTTCCTGAGGGTGGGAGGGTGGGAATGTAAGAACAAAGGCGAGATGAACACTCCACATGGAACTTTATGGTAAGGACATAACTTCTAAATGTGAGAGTGTTCGATCTCGCCGTTTGTTCTTACACCTGGGTAGTGTCCCTAGCTCCATGTTCCTGAGGAACTCACGGGAGAACGTTCTTGAGCACAGTGGAACCAAAGGTTGCCCTGTCCCTAGAAACCCTGTCTACCTTGTAATGAGAAATGAATGTATGTGGTTTAGACCAAGTGGCAGCTGCACAAATAGTGTCTAATGGTAAGCGAGCTGCATGAGCCAGGGATGTAGAAAGTGATCTTGTAGAGTGCCCCTTGGGTTTGACAGGTAAAGTTTGTTCTGAAGAATCATAAACGAATATAATGCAATCAGTTAGCCATTTGGAAAGGGTTCGTTTAGTAACTGCTACACCTTTCCTGCTGTCAGCAAAAGCTACAAAAAGTTGATCAGATTTCCTGTGATCCTTTGTTCTATCCAAGTAAAATCTAAGTTGTCTATGAACATCCAACTTGTGTAACATATACTCCAACTTATTGGAGTGATTTCTGAAAAAGGTAGGCAGTTCAATGGATTGATTAATGTTATTAATAGAGCAAACTTTGGGGAGAAAGGATGGATTAGTGCGAAGAGATACTCTGTCAGAGTGAAAGATCAGATAAGGGTGTTTAATGGAAAGAGCCTGAAGCTCAGACACTCGCCTAGCGGATGTAATGGCTACCAAAAAGAGGGTCTTCCACGACAAATACTTCAATGGACAAGAGGAGGCTGGCTCAAATGGAGGTAACATCAATTTAGATAATAAAAGGTTTAGATACCAAGGAGATGTAGGAGTTCTAACTGGTGGTCTAATATGGAAAGATCCTTTTAAAAAGGCCTTACAAAGTCTGTGAGCCATAATAGGTGCCCCACATTCTTCCACATGAAAGTTGGAAATGGCAGCCAATTGCACTCTTAAAGTGGCAGGAGAAGCTCCTTGGTGGAACAATTCTGTTAAAAACTCCAAGATCTTGTTTAAAGGAGCTATAACAGGGTCCAAATGCTGTGTATTTGACCAGAACACAAAACGCTTCCATTTACTAGTGTAGGTCTTTGTAGTGGAAGCTTTATGAGAAGCCACTAGTATATTCTGAACTGCAGGTGAAAGAAGATCAGACCTGGCTAAGTAGGGAAGCGGAGCAGCCAAGCTGCTAGATGGAGTGACAAGAGCGAGGGGTGGGGAGCCCCTGACGAGTGGGTCAGTAGATCTGGCTCCGGGTCCAGGATCCAGGGTCCCCGAATGCGGTGTGCCAGAAGAAAGGGAAACCAAATTTGACGAGGCCAGAATGGGGCAATGAGGATAATCGTCCTTTGCAGGTTGTTGGCTTTCTGCAGAAACTTTGCAATCAGGGGAAAGGGAGGAAAAGCGTACAGGAGACCCGGGGGCCAATCGTGAACCAGCGCGTCCCTGGGGACTTCCCCTGGAGGGGGAAATAGGGCAAAGTAGCTCCTGCATTTGACGTTCATTGGAGACGCAAAAAGATCGCAGGAAGGCTGGCCCCACTTGCGAAAAATCTTCTTCGCAACTGACTGTTTGAGGGACCACTCGTGAGGCAACAGGATTGCTCTGCTCAGCCTGTCGGCTATGACGTTGGATGACCCTGGGATATGCGTTGCGATCAGAAAGCGACCCGTGGACTCCGCCCATTGCCAGATTCTCATGGCCTCTCTGCATAGCTGATAAGACTTGGTTCCCCCTTGTTTGTTTATGTACCAGACTACGGACATGTTGTCTGTCTGAACTGCAATAGTCCCTAGAGGAAGAAGGGAAGCAAAGTGTTGCAACGCTAGAAACACTGCCCTCAACTCTAGAACACTGATGTGCAGATTGTACTCTAAATTGGTCCATTCGCCTTGGACTGTCTGCCCCTGAAAGATGCCCCCCCACCCTATCAGGGAAACATCCATGGTCACCGTAGCTGTCGGCGTGGGTAGCACAAATGGTCTTCCGCTGGAAAGGTTGCAAGTCTGAAGCCACCAGGCTAGGTGTGATTTGCATATGTTTGTGATCAGAATTTCGTGTGTCAGAGGTAGCTGTTGGAACGACCATTGTGCAAACAGTAGCCATTGTAGAACTCTCATGTGCAGTCTTTCCAATGGTATCGCAATGAGAGAAGCTGCCATGAGACCCAAAACCTTCAGAACCAGTTTTGCTGGGGATTTTCTGGATGACAGAAGGAGAGATATGTGGCTTTGTAGTGAGGCTATCCTTTCTGGAGGAAGCCTTAGAATTAAATGATGCGTATCCAATTCTGCTCCTATGAATGAGATATGCTGTGATGGCTGTAGTGAAGATTTTTCGAAATTTACGGAAATTCCGAGGTGAACACAAAGCTGTAGTGTGTAATCCCTGGCCTGAATCAGTTGACGCTGGGTGGTGGCAGAAAGGAGCCAGTCGTCCAGATACGGAAACACCTGGAATCCCAGGCGTCTCAGGTGAGACGCCACCACTGCCATGCATTTGGTGAAAACCCTGGGGGTTGAGGTCAGACCAAAGGGCAGGGCCCGAAACTGAAAGTGGCTGGCTCCCAGCCAGAAGCGCAAGTGATCCCTGGACGCCCTGGCCATTTTGATGTGGTAGTATGCGTCCTTCAGATCTATTGAGCACATCCAGTCGTCCTTCTGTAAAAATGGAAGGATCGATTGAAGCGTGACCATTCGGAACTTTTCTTTCTTGACAAAGGTATTGAGGTTGCTTAGGTCCAGAATCGGCCTCCAGTCCCCTGTCTTCTTTGGAACTAAAAAGAACCTTGAGTAAGTTCCGAATCCTCTTTGGTCCGCTGGGACTGGTTGGATGACTCTTTTTTTCTAGCAGCTTTGAAATTTCTATAGCTGCCGGGTCTCGCAGATGGGGCGGTACATCTGGGAGTCTTCTCTTCGGAATGGGGGGCAATAGGAAGGGTATTCTGTAGCCTCTGGTAACAACGCTTTTTACCCAGTTGTCTGATGTAAGATTTTGCCAGGCCTGAGGGTATAAAGCTAAGCGACCCCCGACTGCCTCCAGAGCAGGACAGTCGGGCCTCCTCTCAGGAGTGCTGGAAAGGTTTTTCAGGGGGTGTATCCCTGTCACCTTGGTTTGGCGGACCCCCTCTGCCGCCAGGGTGGCGTCTTCCACCTCTGCCCCCTCCTCTGCCTCTAGAGGGGGCATCACCCTGTGTGCCTGGGAAAGATCCTTGGGGTTTTCGAAACCACATTTTTCCACCACGTTGCCCTTTGGGGTACGGTCTGGATGGGGTGGAAAAACGGACTCCGACAGCAGACAGAGTCTTTCCCTCCTGCTCACACCGGGTAAGGGTCTCCTTTACTTTGGGGCCAAAGAGAGTGGCACCATCAAATGGGGCGTTAGTAAAGGAAGACTTGAAGGCTTCCGCAAATGAACATAAGCGCATCCAGGATTGTCTACGAAGAGCAATCGCTGAAGCTGCTGCCCTACTTGATCCTTCGGCTGCGTATGAGATCAGCCTCATGGACGAGTTCACAATGGATGTAAGGGTATTGAGATGTGCTGTAACTTTTTCTGAAACAGCAGCATCTGTAGTACCCTGGAGGGTATCTCCCAACTCTTTGATTAGATCCCTCTGTAGCCATGTGAAGTGGGTCAAATAGTTCAGGGATCGCATAGAAAAAGCTGCTGAACTAAAAATGCGCTTCCCGTACCTGTCCATAGTCCTAGAATCTCTGTTAGGCGGATGGACAGATGAGGAAGATTCCGACATCTCCTTTTTCATGGCCGCTGCCACCACCATAGCGTCCACTGGCACTCCCTTTGTTAGATAAGCCTTATCCTGAGGGGCAGTAATATACTTGTTAGGCTTTCTAGGGACTGGCTCCACAGTGTCAGGCGTCTCCCACGCCCTTCGAGCAATCAGCTCCATCAACTCATCGAAGGGCGGAGTGACCCAGGAGGAGGAAGGGCGAGCACTGAATGCCTTCAGCAAGACTGACTCATCCTCAGAAGGGGGGAGGGATTGCCAATCACCTCTCTGCTTTAGGATCTCCAGGATGTCAGAAAAAGAGACATCCTCTGAGGGTGACTTTGGGGACCCTTCTGACTCATCCAAGTCAGTGTCCGATGTCAATGATTCTTGTGGAGAATCTAAGTGTCTCCTCTTACACAATCTTTTCCTAGGGACTTCTTTGGGGGGAGCATCCGAAGAAGCCTCCGAGGAAGAGGGGGCACCCTCCAGGGGTGGCTGAGACCCAGGTGCTCGACGCTTAGATGTAGCTGTGGGTGCAGAGGAGGATAACGGTCCTTTATGGGGAGGAGAAGCTGTTTCTGCTGATGTGGTTGTCTGGGTAGACAACACCTTCCTCATGAGGTCGAAGGCCCCCGGGTCCCGAGTCGAGGTATCTCCCGGTTCCGAAGAAATGGGAAGAATCCCCGAGACAGGCACCGAAGGCATCGACCCCGAGGACGGAGCCGAGTCGATCCGAGCCGAGGCCCCGAGAGGGAGCGTCGGAACCGAAACATCGGTCCGACTCTCGGTCCCGGAACCAAGGATGGATCTTCGGCTCCGAGACTCCGGTACCGGATCTGACGGAGTCGAGGTGAACGGAGCCGACCGAGAGAAGGACGGTTCTGGCACCGAGGGCTCCACAATCAGCAGATCAGCCTCTTCTGGCTCCGAAGACTGGACGGGTCTCGGAGGAGGAACAGATGGAGATAAGGGAAGGCCTTCGAGTTTCGACACCAACTGAGAGGAGACCGAGATGAGTTTGGATAAGGCCGTATTCTCCATTAACTTCTGCACCACGCGGTCTACATCGGTGTCGGAGAGGGGTCTGGAAGAGCGCGTCGAAGGAATCGAAGATGGAGCCGACCTCAACAGTGTCGGGGGAGGGAACTCCGTCACCAGTTCCAAGACTCGAGGCTCGGAAACTGACAACAGTTGAACACTCGGCCCCGAAGTCTGTGGAACCGGTGATCGAACTTTAACTGAAGAGCTCGGAGCCGATGACCTGGGCTCCGACGTCTTCGATTCCTTCAAGGATTTGGATGCCTGGTCTGAAGCATCCAGAGCCTCTTGAAAGGTAGGTTTTAACAGACCCCTATCCATAAGTTTCCTGCGCCTATCTGTCATGACCCTTCCACTGAAAGAATGACAAATTGAACAGTCTTCTTGCAGATGGAGAGGGCCAAGACAGTAGACGCAGGAACTATGATTATCAGTCACTGACATCTTTTGCCCACATTGGCAACGTTTAAACCCAGACTTAGCTTTCTCAGACATCTTAGTTAAAGCTAACAAGATAAAGTTAGTAAAATGTCAAGTCCAGTAGGTATGTCTAATCCGGTAATTTAGTCAAATCCAGTAAAAAGGTCAATCCGGTAGTCAATCCAGTAAAGGGTGGGGTTAGGCCCCGAGGGAAAACTCTAATAAAGTTTAAATAACTTTATATGGAACCGAGGATTCCTCGAAACACTATAACACACACACACAGTCACTTAGATAACTTTTTAGAAAATAAATTCTTAAGAAATACAAGAAAAAATATATAAATCTTAGCTTAAGGTTGCTCGAGCTCATCAAACTGATGCGAATGCTGCAGCGGCAAACTAGATCTGAGGTAAAGGCAGAGGGGGATTGTGGGAGTTAGGTTGGTCTCGAGCTTCTTCTCGATGCAGAGCTTGCAAGCGGCCGACACGGAGCCGAGGATCGGCTCCGAACCCAGGTGTAAGAACAAACGGCGAGATCGAACACTCTCACATTTTGGCTATTCTGTTGTAACACATATCATGTTTGGATTCTGTAGAATTTTGGATATTAGCGGGGAGAGGGGAACCATAAAGGAGAGAAGGTAATAAAAATGTACTTGCAAGGGTGTCTAGTAGAGAGGCTAAGAAAATGTTGGAGCCTGTACAGTACACCGAGTTTTAGTGTGTTTTTTTGATGTTACTGTTTATGTGTAGGTCAAAGTTTATATTTTTATCTATAATAATGCCTAGTAATTTAGTGTGTGGGATAACTTCTATAGTGGTATTGTCTTGGGCTTGTATACTGACGAGTTTTTTTTTTTATCTAGGGAAGTGGTTTTCTTAGGGGTAAAAATTACTAGTTTTGTTTTTTTTTGTATTTAGGGCAAGATGATTGTTAGGCATCCAAGATTCAGTAGAGGTGAGGGCATTCTGGGTGATCTGCTGGACTTCAGAGCTGGAATTTGCAGTGCACATTATTGTAGAGTCATCAGCACACTGGATTACTGAGCATTGTGGGACAGTGGTGTGAAAGTTGTTAATAAAGATGTTAAATAAGACAGGAGCAAGCATGGAGTCTTGGGGTACCCCTGTGGAAGTACTGAGGAAGGGAGAGTAAGACTGTTGCCATTTGGTGGATTGCTGCCTATTGGAGAGATAGCATATGAAAGAGGTGAGCCCAGCATAAGTGTTTCTAACTACATTCTCTTTTCAGCTTTTCCCGGTCAGGGGTCGCCACAGCGGAACTCTGGTCCGCTAATGATTGGTAGTCGATTTTTATGGTGCCGAGTTGCCAGCCCTATGCTCAACCTTCAGTGAAGGCACGCCCATTCACACATGTCTTTAAGAGGCCACTCGACCGTGGGGAGGACATGCAGACTCCACACAGAAGGCACTCCAGCCAAGAACCAAACAAGAGAACCTCTTGCTGTGAAGCAACAATGTTACCGCTGTACCACCACAGCTATTACTACTGAATATCCACCACATCTGGAAGAGCAAACACAGCTACATTTCCAGCCGGGATGCACCTGATAAGAAATGGATCAAGGATACATTTCACAAACACTCAGCAAGTCCATTAATGAATGAGAAGAAGGAATTTATTGTCACAGATCATACACTACAGCTGACATTTGCAAGCAGTAACGGAACTAGGGATGGGCGATGGGGGGGTAAACTGCCCCGGGTACAAAGGGTTGGGAGGGAGACAATCAGTCATTCTCAATCTCTCTTTAATGCAATACCAGCTTTTAAAAGATAGTATTGCATTTGTGGTCAAACCTGAGCTCTGTGCCATGTGCGGTCTAAACTGTAGTAACTGCTTGCTACATTGTAAAAAGCAGTTCGCTGCAGTTTAAAGTAAAATAAAAATATATTTTTTTAACTACACGAGCATTGTAGTTGTTCAGGTTAATTTGAAGGAATATATTGACTCACATTGTTTTACTTGCATAAGAATTTTCAGATAAGGGAGCGCTGCTAGGTGATGAACCTAGATCTCCATCACATTCTAGCTATCACACGATAAAGGTTCAATGTCTCTGGTTCTAGCAATAATCAAAACACATGGTAAAAAGGTCACAGAGAAACTCCACAAAGCCAAAAACAAACAGAAAGACCACATATAAATCAGAATCTTTACTGTGTAATACCTTAAACATCCTCTGAAGGAGGCCACTGGAATATATGTAAACAGCCTCAAAATTTGAAAGTGCCAACTCTGTCTTCTAAATGCCCACTCACTTTTGCATGTTTTGAAATGATTTAGGAATACATTTATACCTTAAAGACAAACCCAGCTAGCTGCAGATATGACATGTTTTGCCCCTTTTATGGGTTCATCCTTACAGCATAGGTGGCTAGTTTGGCTATTCCCTGAAGAATCTCAGTTTATAAGGCAATTTGATGTCCTTAACATTAGCATGTCTGCAAAATATTTCTAACAACAATTAAAACAGTGAGTAGAAAGATAACAACTTTACTACATAATAAGATAAACTTCTAAAGAAAGCCCATGGGATATATAAAAATGGGACAGATAAGACCTGATTTGGGCTGCAATTCTAGCATTTTCCATGAGATTCTTCAACACTTGACATCATGGCTAGAGAAGGAGAGAGTAGAGCTCATTTTAGAACAGGAAGGTGGTGTGTGAAGGGACACAAATATTTCTCTATCTCCGCCATCATGAATTACATCCAGAGGCTTCTATAGGAGGGGTATGAAGGGCCTCAGCATAAGAATGAAGCCTGGAATTGTTTAGCCTATGCGTGGAATAAAAGTGTCATCAGTGTTACAGTAACATGAGGAGTGGCAATCCTGACCTCTTGTGCTGATAGGAGAATAAAGTTAATCAGCAGGCACCACTTACGTACTGCTACTTGACCTCTTATGTTAGCAATAAATTTAAACCAGCATTGCCTTCCATGCAGAATTATTACACAGTGCTCTTTTTATGTGTATAGCCCCTGAAGGTATCAAAAGGAACAGATAGCTGCACAGGAGAAGACTGAGGCTGCTAAGAAAGTCCCAGGGTTGAGTATACAAGCATCAAAACATTTTGCTTTTAATGTTAACAGTAGTAGGGATTCTTTCCAAAAATGTATGTATTTGATACACCCAGTGTTACTTCTGTCATTACTGCCATAGCACAAAGGTAGTAGCAGTATAACTGTCCAATGTTATTAATGTGTTTGTGCAGGCACCCTCTTGTATATGTGGACAAGTGTGTCAGTATGTTGAATCTCTACTCCCATACTGTGAGGATGCCTGAGGGTTTATTCCCCCAACAGTTGTGCTATCATGAAAAATATTTAAGGTTTATTTTTTGTCTCATTATTACACCTGCAGCAGTAGATGGTGCATACAGATCATTGTTATTGGTTAGGTGGAAATATTTCAATATAAAAGAGAAAATGTTTCCTTTGCACATCACCTGTGAGTGAAATGCGTGTCTGAGCAGCATGTTTTAAACAGCTCATCGTGTTAATCCTTTATCTGTCAGACTGCAGATGATGATGAGTGTTAGTTCAGGCCCCCCTCTTAGTTGAGTATTCAAATAGCCTTGTTAATTTGGAAGGGATTTTGGTCCTACAAGTATATTATGCTTAAGTGTATGATATTCAACAGTAACAGCTTCAGTTTTTCAGTGTATTTGTTACTCACCCCCTCCCCATTGCTACCCTGTTATACACATTTCATTATTTTGCTTCTCTCCATTCTTTTACTATGCTATGCAGCAGCACAATGACAAGCACCCACACCTCCGGCAATGCCTGTAAGGCCCCCAATGGTGGCAGCAGCATTGCCACTGCAACCATCAACACCCGGCACACCTAGGTCTCAGCCTGCTACAGTTGCCTCCACACCTCTTGTCCTACCGCTTGTCCTACCTGAATTAACAACTAAAGGTAGCCCTGTGCCATATACTGACACAGTCCTGCACACCGTAGCAGTGCAAGTGTAGGTGACTCCTTTGTCACCCACACTGGAAGCTGGCAGACATTGTGTGGGGAGATTACAGACAGCAGACTGAATGTCCAACTCAGTGAAATGGAGAACCTCCTATGGTGACTCATTGAGTCTCTTCCCTGTTCAATACTGTCTCCACCATTTAAGACATGGCTCAGTGGTGACAGCACCCAGGATGGAGAGTAATCTCCTACTGGGTCTCAGCTGGCAGAGAGTGCAGCTATGAATACCTCTTCCTTTCACCCAACCTTGTGTTCACCTCCCTTTTGTGTCTATGCCCATCCCATTAGTTGTTCATTCCTTTCCTCATCGCTGTCTTTACTCTGTCTGATGTCTCCTTCACCATTGTGTCCTCCTGTCTCACTGTGATACCACACACCCTGACAGTCAAGCTTCCCCTACTACCTAACCTAACCTTCTTTTCTTCCTGTTTCTTACTCTCCTTCCTTCCCCAACTTCTCTCTTCACAAATACAAAATGTGCATCTACTCCACAAAAAAAATATTTTCTGCCGTCATCACCTCCAGCATGATGATTCCTTATTTGCTCACCTTTTGTTCTTCCCTCTGCTTACTTCCCTTTTTCATCTCTTTAATCTGGTCAAAAATACATAAATACACTTCACACATGCCCGTGTAGGGCACCAAATCATCCATCATTTGTGATCATACTTTGCATGATGAATTGCAAGAAGCAATGTTGATGCCCACTGTACAATCCACAAGGACTGGCACTTTTCATTCTACAGCAATGATGAACAACAACCAATGTCATGTACTGTGTATATTAGCCTCAGCAGCCACTGAGTACTTGAGTATTAAGCTGGGTATCAATGAGTGGAAGGCTGCGTATACAGCACAGGATGAAGCTGAAACCTTTAGTGTGACTGCTTCTATGGGTCAATCTGTAAATGAGGTGTTTCACAGAATCTAAGTGAAGAGGACTGAGGATTCAAGTTACCACAGGGTTTAATACTTTTTGTTTCATTTATACTTCCATTCTGTGAATGTGTAACAAATCACCAGCTATGTGCTTCACTAATAACTTCAGTGTGACTGCTTCCATGGCTCAGTTTGTAAATGAAGAGCTTTGCAGAGTGTAAGTGAAGAGGCTGGGGTTTTAAGTCCCCTCAGGGTTGTATGGGTGATACTTTCATGACATTTGTATTACAGTCCCAAGTAAAATGATCACACTCTGCTAATGTGATAACTGCTTTTGGTTGCTATATCTTGTTACCTTTCTGTTACCCACCTAGCATGTCAGTTTTTTTTATCTTTTTAAACTTCAATTACTTGAGATGAATATCTGTGTGTATATGTATCATACCCCCATCTTCATTGCTTTCTGCAGCCCTGATTGTATCACAAACTCCCTTTGCAGTCTTGTTTATGCTCTGTGTTTGTTTATGTGGCTCTACAATCTCCTCTACTTTCATACATTAACCATACTTCCCTTGCTGGCCTACACAAGTTTTTCCTCTGCGCACACACACACACACACACACACACACACACACACACACACACACACACACACACACCAGCACACAAGCATTACAACCGTGTGTGTGACTTTGGGCAAACTACTCTCACAACTTAAACAAACTGTAGCTGGTAGTCAACTGACTGAAAACATTTAGAAAAAAATAAATAACAGTTACCGAAACCAGTGCAGTTAACCGTTTATTGCAATCCAAAGTACTTGCAATTCAAACAACTAAGCACTTTCGCCAGATAATCCAAAGGCATCTTCAGAGTTGTTTAAATATGGTCTCCAAACAGGTTAAATAGTAACAGATACTGTTTGTAACTACACAAGCACCCACCCACAATTTTTCCCACCCAGACTTTTAAAAAGACAGTACATCTATCAAATGCCTATTCTTCTTAAAAAAACATACTCCAAAATTTTTGACATTGTAACAAAATACTTCCTAATCATTCATTAAGCAACATACTAAATCTACTTGAAATTATTAAAATTACATTCTGCATGATTTTTAAAATAAATCCTGAAAATTAGATATGTCAAGCAATTTGGTTAAGTCTAATCTTCAAAAATGGCTTAATGGAAATAAAATCATTTAAACCAGGTTCCGTAGAAGCGTTTAGCTTCAACTGCCATAAAGATTCTTTACTTTCCAATAACAGATCATTGTCACCTCCATGTTCATTCTTGAAAACTCTATCTATCACAAAAAACACAAACTTTTTAAAATTAATGCATCTTTCGGAATGTATAAAAAGAGCATTATGTATGTCTTTATTCCTTATAGCCCTTACATGTTTGCCTATCCTGTCCCTCAATCTACGAATGGTTTTACCCACATAGAAACCGGGGCAGGATAGGCAAGTAGCTACATATACTACATGCGTTGTGTTGCAGTTGACCCTACCTGGACATGAAATGGAAATGTCACTGCCCTGGATAAAGACATACGGTCCATCATTTATATATCTACAAAATTTACAATTCTCACATTTGGACATGTAGGATTTGTATACAAATTTATTTATTTTAGTCTCTAGTATATTCTTTATATTTCTCCCCCTACTAAAGACTATTTGGTGTTTTTTTCCAAGAACTGTTAACAAGTCCCCCTGGAAACATAATTCCCAACATTGATTGATAATGCCAACAATCTTGGAACTGCTATCATTGTATTCCAAAACCATGGCATTAGTCATATTGTTCTCTTGTACCAAATCTTTATTTTTGTCTTTAAACTGCCACTCAGACAACAAGATAGGTGCAAACATTCGTTCCCTTTTCTTATTAACTTCTTTTTTGATATTCAACAATAATTTTAAAGGGTAACCCCTTTCCAGAAACATTCCTATAAGGTTGTACATTTCTGTATGGAAGACTTCTTCACTACTAATTATTCTTGATAGTCGTACCATCTGCCCTTTGACTACACTACGTTTTTGATAGTATGGATGGTTACTATTAAAATCCAGCAGTGTGTTTGAATATGTAGCCTTCCTATATATTGCACTTTGTAAATTTTCCTCCTCATTTGATAAACTGATATCTAAATAGTTAATGTGATTTTTGTTCCATGTACTAGTGAACTTCAAAAAATCGGTAGTTCCATTACGATATTTCACAAATTCATCCGCTTCTTGCTCATCCCCTTTCCACAATATTAATATATCGTCAAGGAATCTACTATAGGACAAAATTCTCTCATTATATTTTGTTTTTAAAATACATTCAGTTTCCCAATCAAATAATACTAGATTGGCAAAAATGGGGGCACATTTTGCCCCCATTGCCACTCCTGAAATTTGATGAAAAATTTCACCTTCGAACATGAGAAAGTTATTTTTTAGAACTATCCCCATGAAATCAACTTGTACTCTGACTAAAGCCGTATCTGAAACTCCCAAACTAATAATACTATTTTGAAACATCTCAATACCTCTATCATGTGGTATCACAGAAAATAAATTAACTACATCGATTGTCAAAAAACTATATTTAACATCATTGATATTTCTAAATTTTGACAATCTACTCAAACAGTGCCAAGAGTCCTTGACTATGTGGTCAACTTCATTTAGCAAATGTTTTAACTTGTTGTCAATCCAGGCTGACATGGGTTCAGTTTTAGATCCCCTTGCCGAAACAATTGGCCTAAAAGGTGGCTCCACAACAGATTTATTTGTTTTAGGAATGCCAAAAATCGTTGGCAAGACCCATTTTTTCACTGTTAGAAACACTATTTCCTTTTCATTAATTTGTCCTTCTAATGACATCTGTGACAGAATTATGTCTATCCAAGAATATGCCCTATTCAATTCATGCCTTGATGCTCTTGCATAAGATAATTCATCATTTAATATTTTCTCTATTCTTATAACATAATCAATGTAAGGCATAATAGCAATACCCCCTCCCTTATCGGGGGTCATGATCCTTAAATTCTTGATTTTAGCTAAAGTCCATAACAAGTAATTTTCTTCCTTTGTCATATTATATGTTCTTGTACTCTTAATTTTAATTTTGTTTTGGTTAATATTACCACTATTAATAACCAATGTGCGAATTTGTTTTTCGCACATTCTTTCAAAAATGTCTATTTCAATATTATTTGGGGGTACAAACGTGCTTTTACGCCTCAAGGCATTAATTTCAGTTTGTTGCTCATTTCTATCCTTAAAGAACATTTTTAAATTCATTTGTCTAGTGTACATTTTTAAATTTACTAAAGTTCTAGCAACATTCACTTGTGAACTCAGAACAAATGACATTCCCTTTTTCAACAACGTGAAGTATTCTTGACTTAAGTCCAAATCAGAATAAATTATAAATGGTGAAACCATTCTGTTGTACTGTCAGACAATTTAACCCTCCTTCCTCAACCCACACTTCACTATCAATGCTGTTTAACCATGTATCAGAGTGTACAAATCTGTTAGGAAAAAACATAAAAAATAAAAAACGCGCAATACGCTGGTTGCATAAGTGTGCACTCCCTTAAGCTAATACTTTGTTTTGTGTGCACACCCTTAAACTAATACTTTGTTGAAGCACCTTTTGATTTAATTACAGCATTCAGTCTTCTTGGGTAGCAGTCTATCAGCAGGGCACATCTTGACTTGGCAATATTTGTCCACTCTTCTTTGCAAAAGTGCTCCAAATCTGTCAGATTGTGAGGGCATCTCTTGCGCATAGCCCTCTTCAGGTCACACCAAAGATTTTCTATTGGATTTAGGTATGGGCTCTGGCTGGGCCATTCCAAAACTTTAATTTTCTTCTGGTGAAGCCATTCTTTTGTTGATATGAATGTATGCTTGGGGTCATCATCGTGTTGAAAGGTGACATTCCTCTTCATCTTCAGCTTTCTAGCAGACGCTTGAAGGTTTTGGGCCAAAAGTGACTGGTATTTGGAACTGTTCATAATTCCCTCCACCTTGACTATAGCCCCAGTTCCAGCTGAAGAAAAGCAACCCCAAAGCATGATACTGCCACCACCGTGCTTCACCGTGGGGATGGTGTTCTTTTGGCGATGCGAAGTATTGTTTTTGCGCCAAACTATCTTTTGGAACTGTGGCCAAAAAGGCCAATTTTGGTTTCATCAGACCACAACACATTTTTCCCACATGCTTTTGGGAGACTTGATATACTGTTTTGCAAATTTTAGCCAGGCCTGGATGTTTTTCTGTGTAAGAAAAGGCTTCCTTCTTGCAACCCTACCAAATAGTCCAGACATATGGAGAAAACGGAAGATTGTTGTCACAAGTAGTACACAACCAGTACTTGCCAGAAATTCCTGTAACTCCTTCAGTGTTGCTGTAGGTCTCTTGGCAGCCTCCCTCGCCAATTTTCATTGTCTTTTCATCAGTTTTGAAGGGAAGTCCAGTTCTTTGCAACGTCACTGTTGTCCCATATTTTCTCCACTTTTTGATGACTGTCCTCACTGTGTTCCATGGTATATCCAATGTTGTGGAAATGTTTTTGTACCCTTCCCCTGACCGATACCTTTCAACAATTAGATGCCTTTGATGCTTTGTAACCATGGCTTTTCCTGTAGTAGGCAACTGAGTAAATGTCAGGAAAATCATACTAGGACAGCTGAACTTTATTTGGGGTTAATCATAGTCTCTTTAATTGATGGCAGGTGTGTACCCAAGAAGACTGAATGCTGTAATTAAATCAAAAGGTGCTTCAACAAAGTATTGGTTTAAGGGTGTGCACACATATGCAACCAGCGTATTGTAAGTTTTTTTATTTTTTATATTTTTTCCTCTAACACATTTGTTTATTTTTCAATTGAACTGTACAGGTTATAGGTCACATTGAAGTTGGGAAAAGTTTTGGAATGATTTATTGTGGTCTCATTTATTATATCACAAAAATCTGGCATTTTAAAAGGGGTGTGTACACTTTTTATATTCACTGTAAGTCCCCTTTTTCATGATTTCTAAAGGCCTGAGCATCACACCCTTTAGCAATATGTATAGTTGCTGCTACAACCACATCTGCCTCACTTTGCTCTCTTTCATATACTTTCAACCTCATATGTTACTGCTGTAACTGCTATTTATTTTACTTGTATTACGCGTACAGTCTACTCAATGTGTTACGTTTGCCTGATCTGACATATGGCATTGTAAATGTTCATGTGTTACTATTCTTTCCTCATATGAATGAATGTTTGTATATTATTTTTACTTATGCAGACTACCTCAAAGCCCTTTTCCTGTATTCTGTTTCCTACAGGCTATTGAGGGGAGATCTATGCCTGGCATACAATGCACTGTCAGACCACAATCTGATGAACCGCCTGCATATCTGCAAAACAAACAGCACCAGAATTACTTGTTCTAAAGACTTAAATCTTACCTGTGATATAAACAGGACCTGCTGGAGAGACAGGTGTATATCCCAGAGATTCTCTGGAACAGGCTCCTTACCTAAATGAAGCAAAGCTCCTCCCTAATCCAATTCAAGTGTAAGTTGGAAACCTGGATGGGAAACCGAAAATTCATCCCTGGTTTGGCAACTGTGTCTCTAATGGACATAGGCAGCCTTGTAAATGGTCCATCGCCCAGGCCTATGCTTACAAATGCTTTATCTCCCAATCCCCTGCTTACACTTGTCAAGGGTACCAGAACTTGTCTGAGAGTTGGGATGCATGGCTAGGCTTAAAAAGGCCCCTATGGTCATTAGCCTAGCATGCATACATATAAACCTCTAAAACATCATTGAGTACACTACTACCTTTGGAATGTACCTAACCAGACTGTTGCAATTGGAAGAATACACACAAAGGTGCCTTACCAGGACAATTCACAGCATGAAAACCCTGTCCTACATGGATCAACTAAAGGCCCTATCTCAGTACTCAGTATCCTACAGGCTGCTGACAGGCAATCTTTGCCTGGTTTATAAAGCATCCTCAGATCCAGCCTTGATGGATCTTTTGCACATCCACAAAACAAACAGCAGATGAAACATTAGATTCAAGGATTTGAACATCACTTGTGCAATAAAGAGAACACTCTGAAGGGACAGATATGTGACTCAAAGGATCGACGTTATGGAATATGCTCCCCATCCATGTGAAGCACTGTTCATCCCTGACCCTATTCAAATGAAATCTTGACCACTGGATGGGAAACCGCAAATTCACTGCCAGTCTGGCTCCCATGTCTCTGATGGACACAGGCTGTCAGTATAGTAAAATGTTCTTCAATTTCCAACCCCCTCCTCAAATCCCTTAGCTACCTCCTTACTAACATACTTCCCTCCTAATAGATGCCCAAGTAACTTTCGGACAAATTGGGTTGGTGTACGCGGTTAGGCTTATAAAGGCCATAGTGGTCTTTAGCCTAGTAACAACCTATGAACTTATCTCGGTATTTTATAAACACTAATAATTTATTGTCCTCCTTTTGTGCCGACACCTTTTTACTATATGACATTGGCAGAAAAGGGTCACTGGAGCAGTTCACTAACCTGGTTATCTAATGTTAAATATATAAAAAAATAAGGACATATCCATGGTTTAGTAGAGAGCAAAAAGAGACTACTGAATACAAAGAACAGACTCCTTGAAGACAGACTCAAGAAGTCAGTATGTATAGTTTACTTCTGAAGCAGGAAAAGTGAAAGTGGGAGAGTAAGAAACATTTAACAAAGCATCTCATTAGAACTAATGAACTCAGCAGAGTGAAGATTAAGAAAAGGCTGTAAAAGAATAAAAACACACACTTTAAAAACAAGACTGATAAAGTAAATGTAAGTACACTTTCCCATAAAAGAGAGTTGAATGATGCTTAAAAGTCACCCCAAGGTGGTAAAAGGGTAAAATTTGGTAAAAGGTCTCAAGAAAGCTTGCAACAGGTAATGAAAATGTAGTAAAAGGCCACATATCATACCACCCAAAGCCAGTACTTGGAAATTTTTGTAAGCAAACAAAACATAAAACAGTATCTTCTGGGTGTGTGTTTTATGTTACTCTGCCATACAGGAATTTCTCAGTGTAACATCTTTCTGAGAGAGAAATCAAAACAAGCAACTGGTTATGCAGTGCTACGTACTCACTTCATAACACACATTTCATGTTAAGAAAGTGATAATGTTTTCCAATGACCAACATCTTGCCCTTTCCTGTATTAGTAATAAATAATCTAAGTCTTTCTCTAACTTAACCTAACAACGTTAATGGTTGGAAGTTTACAGAGTCAAGCAAATGCTGAGTTTTGATTGTTTACACAGGCAAGTGATAACGCTTTTGCTCAATACTGTGCAGACCCACAAAAAAGTTTGTGCATGACATGAGTGTTATGTAGAAACTTGAGAACCCAACTAAATGCTGTGCATTTTCAGGTTCATAATAAATAAAAAATAAATTATATCCTAAGCACCACATTAAATTTAAAAATGAGAAAATGAAAAATAAGATGAACTTGCAGTGTGGTGCATGTAAACAAAAGCTCAGATTCATAAGTCTAATACCATCCATCACTAATGCATTGTAAGACAATATGTTGTACTGTATCCTGGAAACTCTTGATTTCAAACATGCTTACACCCACCAGTATATGTGAACTGCTTGTTTATTCCACGCTTTCTTACTGCAGCACAAGTCGTGCTACAAAACATAAAAGAGCTGCAGGCTGGTATGATACTCCGACATTAACTGTTATCTTCCCTGTCATGAATGTATAAATGCCTAGTTTCGCATCACAATGGCTCCTTCTTTGAGAATCTGAGGCCTCTAACATCTTAGAATATTGTTGGCCCAAACTAAATACCATTTCTACTGCATTTCACTTACTTCACATATATTTTGCTACAAAGATGACAACACGTACAAGAATGTTTTGAATGATCACCTTACCTTTCAAAATGTCCACATGCAGCCCTTATTTATGTGTGTTTGTACAGAAAACTTTATTGCTGAAGTCAACAAGACTAGCTCAAAATTAAGCAACAAGTCATTAGACACACCCAGTACTTTCAGTAGCCTGGGTGGAGGTACTCAGACTGAATACAACGAGCTAGTTGATACTTGCATATCACAGTTTACAAATGCATACCTGTGCTTCTAGCACAGCTAGAAAAACTCCAGGGCAATGTTTTTCCACTCTGAGTGAAGCACATCTGATGTACATTTTATTGGACAGCACAAGTTTTCATGACGTAAACTGAGGTTTCAATTAGTTTGCAAATCAGACAACAAAGTCAGTAACTATCTGTTAACATCAAACTAAAGTGCATGCATTCCATCAATAATTCTTAATACATGTCCTTTAAGTTTCCAGATTGAAAGAACGTTATCCAAATATGCAATACTTCAGTATACATAGATTCATTTAGTAATAGTTTAAGTACAGCAAAACGAAGAGGCACCAAAATTTCATGAAAGCATGCTTCAGAAATGGATGCTATCCAGTGAGAATTATTACAAAATCAGCATTATTAAAAAAGGAGTTCCCGAAGGGGATCACTTCTCAACAGACTGTCATGGTTATAGGGCAAGAATAAGCACGTGCACACTCAAATTTCTTGTGAGTTGTACAAGCAGCAATATTGTGGGATGGAGTGGTACCCATATGTGCTGCTGGAGGTCTGAGTTTGTAAGCAATTTTAGTCCACTGTTGAAGTCGTCTGTAGGGGACAGGATGAAGAGGCCAACAGCAAGCTCTCCTATCCTGGGGGCAAAGGTTTTGGGGGAAACCTGAAGCTTCCCTCTACAGATGACAAGAGGCCTCAACAAAGTATATTGCTTCACATTAAAGGAGCAGAGATAACATCATGATATCACTGTACAGGACGCTTCAACTTTTAGGAATTTTGTCTCACTGCCATCTCTATGAGGGCTCCTGCCTCTGTACCACTGACTCCCTATTGGATCCTTTACTCCTTGGGGCTGTAAATGAGCTACTGTAGAGACTGATGGGCCCACCTGGCAACGCGTTCTATGTGAGGGGATCAGATAAGGAGCAAATGAGGTATTTCCATGGTAAAGTGGGCATGAACACCTGGAAGAACAACTGGAAGCTCAATGGGGGTTGCTGTGTGGGGGAGAGAAAAAAAGTACAGTTGTGTAAGATCTTGCCATAAAAGGAGATGTCCTATTTGTCACTGCTTGCAGTATTCTTTACTCTGGATATCCTGCTGAAGTTAGCCTAATGTCAGGCCAGTACACCAAAGCCTTTATATCTTCCACGCATCATATGTCAGACATATGTCTTACTTTCAAGACTTAAGGTACATATCCAACATACGGAAGCCTAATCCTCAAAACTCAAGTGCCCCAGGTGAACTGCAGCAAACTCAGAGAAAGAAATAACATACAAATCCAGAAAGGGAATAAGAAGGAGATAAGGCTAAAAGAAGGACCCCTTAACCAGAAGTAGAGCAATAGAAAAATTATATGGGGGCAGGGGGGATGGACAGAATACTGCAACATTGAGAAATAGGACATCTACTGTAACGGTAAGATTTTACACAACTGTAGTACTTCTTTCCTTATCACTGTTGCCATATTCTTTACTCTTCGAAGAGTGCAAACGCTACTGGAAAGTATGGGAGGATGAGGCACACAGGAGCCCTCCACAAACTCATGAAGGATGGCTCTGACAAAACCTGCACTGGCCCTGCAAATGACATCCAACTTGTAATGCTTGGTAAAAGCATGAAAATAACACCAAGTAGCAACTTCCAAGATGGATCTAGTGTCTAGACCCTTGAAAAAAAGCACCAGAAGAGCCACTGCCCTGGTAGAATAAGCACAAACAGAACAGGAAAGCTGGTTGTTATGAAAAGTATAACAAAAAGAAATAGCCTTAGAAATTCAGAAATTTCAGGGGTTTGCTTAGACACTGCCAAACCAAATTTCCTGGCATGAAAGCACATCAAAATTGCTCAGATTTTCTGATGTGTTTTGTCTTATCAAAGTTATATCTGAGCAGGCTATGCAAATCCAAGGTGTGTAGTACCAGCTCACTAGAAATCTGTGGAAAAGAAAAAAAAAAGAGGGAAGATGAATGAACTGATTCAAGGACAAATCATTAGCCACCTTGGGCATAAATGAATGACTGCTACAGACAGACACCCTGTTGTGAAAAACAAAAAAGGAGGAAATGCCATGAGTGCTTGAAGTTCAAAGACCATCTTGGCAGACGTAACAGCCATCAATAACAGTCTTCCAAATACAATGCTACAGGAAAGAAGAATAGGCAGACAAAAGGGGACAGAGTCATTTTTCAAGAACAAAATTAAGGTCTCATGGAGAGAAACAGGCTTTGTTTGAGGCCTGATATGAAGTACATCTTTTAAAACTTGTTTGACTTCAAAACTAGATGTCAAAGGTGGATTCAGGCAATTGACACGTAGAATTGGCTGGCAAATGAACCTTAAGAAAGGAATATGTCAAAAAAGCATTGAGCAACTCACACACCAAGAAAGGACTGTAGGGAAGCCTACAGAAAAAGGGTCTAAACCATGCTTGAGACACCAAATAGAACATCTCTTCCATTTAGCCACATAAGATTTTCTAGTAGTGGGATTTCTGGCTTCTTGCAAAACCTAAAGCACGTCCTCAGAAAATTGGTGCCTGAAAGGAATCAAAACCCTATCAGTGAAAGTGTCAATTGAAGTGTGGACAAGTGATGGTGAATGAAAGAACCCTTGTCATACTTTAAAAGATCCATTCTGTGAGACAACTTGTGATGACTGTCCAACGTCAAGTAAAATAGAATGAGGAACCAGTGCTCTCTCTGCACCAAAAGGGAGTCACCAGCATGATTTTGGGTGTGTCCCACATGATCTTGTGCAGGACCCTGGGAAGAGGAGAACAGGCACACAGAAAAATCCCCTTCCAAGAAAAAAACATGATTTCTAAGCCACAGGACTTGGCACTGTGTAACAGAACTGGGGAAGTTGTCTGTTCAGAGTGGAAACAAAAAAATCTGCCTGAGGAGTACCCCACCAATGTACAATGTCTAGAAACACCTCCCTGTGAAGCATCTATTCGTGAGGATGAGTCCATGACCTGCTCAAACAGTCTGCCACTAGACTGCTCTCTGAAGGGATGTAAACTGCATGAAGGACAAGATGGTGGACTGCAAAGTCCCAAGCCTGAAGAGTCAGCTTATGAAGAAGGTAAGATTTTGTGCCTCCTTGCTTGTTGATATACCACATGACTCTTGTATTGTCTGTTAAAATCTTTAGAGGCCCAGGAACCCAAAAGGAGTGGAAGACTTAGAGAGCTAGGAGTAAAGGCATCCTCTCTTTGATATTGATATGGTCTGTCATCTGTTGATGGGACCAAAGACTTTGGGCTTAAAGATTGCTAGACAAGGCTCCCCAACTGTGATTGGAAGCAAACATTTACAGATCCTGGGTAGGTAGATATATCTGAAATGTCAGACCTGGATTTAGGGGAAATCTTATGAATCCACCAGTGGATCTCAAGCTTAAGACAAGGTAAGCCAGAGACCAGACACTCCCCAGGATGGCAATGCTGGAGCCAAACAGTTTTGAGAAATCACTACAATTTTCTCAAGTGGAGTTTGGCAAAAGGAACCATGGAAATGATGAATGCCATGTATCCCAGGGCTTGGAAACATTTCCTTGCAGAAAGTACTAGAGGAGGAAAAAGAGACCTGAAGTAAGCAAAGAGAGGACCTTGGGAGGCAGGAGACAAGCCAACATTCTGACGGTCTGAATCCTGTGCGAGTCAACACAGACTTTTGAGATTGAAGGTGAACTCCACACTGTGCAGAAGTAGTACAATAAAGTGTAGATTTTGTAGCAGGAGCTGTGGAGCGGGGCCTGAATTAGAAGGTCATCTAAATAATTGAATATTTAAATTCCATGAAGGCTGCAGAAAGCTACCATAAGGGCCAGCCATTTGGTAAATACCCTTGGAGCCTTATCTCCTTCTTATTCCCTTTCTGGATATGCATGTTATTTCTTTCGCTGGGGTTGCTCCAGTTCTCCTGGGAATCTTCAGTTCCGAGGATTAGGCATCCATACATAATATATTTAAATTGTGCCTTGCATGTAGGACATACATCTGTTATTAAGTCATCCAAACATAATAAGTACCAAATGTATAAATATATCTTTAAGAAATATATATATATTCAATTATTTATTGACTATAAAAGGTGTCACTAAAGTTTGATATCTGAAATATGTATAAATGCTTAGTTATTTATTGTATTATATACTTTATATTAATACTCTGTTTTGTTTAGTTTTTTAATGTGATGTATAATTTATACTTGAACATATTATATGAATCTGTACTTAGTTAATAGAGCTTAATTAATGATGTCATTGATGAGCAGCTTCCTGATTGGATATGCAGTATTTTAAATTTCAGAGTTTGTGTGGTTTTACTAGAGTCTGATGAAGCGATTTGCTATCTATCGTGAAAGTGCTTACTTTCAATAAATTTTTTATTGTTTTAAACAGCCGTGGTCAGTTCGCCTTTTCTTTTCTTTTTACTTGGATGCTCTGAGGTGAAAACTGAGCGTTTACCCAGCCTGGATACTTTTTTCTAAATACTGTCATTAATAACTGGCACAACTCCATCATCAGCATGTCAAATGACACTGTAGCTCTACAGTGTAAACCCAAGTTGCAGTGTCTAGAAAAGGCACAGACAAAATGTGTGCCTGTGATACATTTAGCTGACTTACAAAGTAAGCTTCTTTAAAAGGGTTACAGAGGCTATGGATAGTGGTCACCCCATGCATACTGCTTATTGTTTATCTCAACCTAGCCAAGGTTTGTGACACTATTCCCATACTGATATTACTGCATAATCATACAAACTTTATGTAAACCCATACGTTTTCTACTGGATTGCAAACTGGATATCCAAAAGAATCCAACATGTGAAAGTTACTGGTACCTCTCTGAACATAAAACCGATGAGTCCTCTCCTGTCCGGCACTTGTTTTGCAGATATCCAAAGCAATAAACCGAAAAAGTAAAGCTGACCATGTTTGCTGTTGACTGCAAGCTGGGCATTGTTATCCACTCACACACAATATTAAACAGCTCTAACAAGGGCTGGAAATGGCTCCAGCAAGGGCTGGGACATGCACATATGACACTCCTCTTAAGATAGGCACGGTCATATAAGACCGGGGCACTTACACAAACAACAGTCATGCTACTACCACAGCGGGAATCTTTTTATCTGTCCCAGTTAATTTCAAAGGGAATATCTTCAAAATAAAACAGTCATCCTACTACTGTGCTCTTCCCTTACTAAATCCATCATCAAACACAATGTCACCTATGGTTGCCACTTTTGTTATGTAAACATCTATGCATAAATTTTAACTTAAAAGGCCATACAAACTGATGGTGTTGGAATGTATTGAAGAAAACTGGCAAAAGAACCAAGGTATTGGGAGCAAATATTTAGAGAGGGAAAGGTAATAGAATGGGAAGAGACCAATAATTTATTTGGACTGCAGGCTAGAGATTGACTTCCCAATCAAGGACTGATATCAGAGTACAGGCAAATAGAAAGAAATAGGGGGATCCTAAGGGAAAGACCAGCGCTGGTAGAGTTTTTAGTAAAATCTAGAACAGAAACTGCTGTTAAAAAAATAATTAGTATGGCATACAAAATATTGCATGATAACTATAAGAATCCATCAGAGGAGCTTAGAAAGGACTGGGAAAAATTTGGATTAGCAATTCACCAAGAAACAATGGGGATATATGTACGTCTCCCAAATATGCAAAAAAGTCTAGAAGTTTTAAGATTTTTGCTTGGAAGTGTTTATGCATGTATTTTTATACCTCAAGTAGACTCCATAGAATTTTACCTCAGGTAGACAGCAAATGTTGGAGTTGTGATGGGGAAGAAACAGGTAATTAGGAACATATTTTCTGGGAGCATAATAAATTGGCAGTCTTTAAAGGTTCCCTGTAGAATATTCTGTCAGAGATACTAGGTGAGCAAATTGGTGTAACTAAGGAAATGCTTTTTTTGACCTATGATACAGAATCGGAATTGCCTACACATAGTAAGGCCTCACCAAGTCTTATTATGGTGGTTGCCATAAAGCAACTACTAGAAAATGGAAATAAAAGTCTAAACCAATTGTACTAGAAGTAGCGAATATAGTAATAGAGATAAAACAACTTTAATTGGGATCTTTAGAAAAGGGTAAGAGGAAATTACTTAGGAAAAATGGGAATTTTTGGAACAAAACATGCAGAGAAGGAATGAGGTTTAAAAAGAAGGCAGGAGTGTAAAAAAATCTGTTAACCAGTTTACTGTGTAATTTAATTTAATCCTGACTTGCGCTCAGGATTAACTCTAACCTGTGGAACTTGTTTAACTTGCTTACTTATGTAATCTCTGTAAACAGTCTGTTTTGTAATATGTAATGCTGGTATTATGTAATTCTTTATCTGCTTACCCTTGGAGCTTTTCTCCCCAGGCCTCCGCTGAAAATGGACATGCATCCAGTCGGACTATCCCGGTCAACAAATGTAAAATAAATAAATAAAATAAAATAAATTTGAATGAGCTATGAAATGTTTGACTGACAAGTGGACAGATTATACGTGATTACAAGGGCCTGTGGCTGACCAAGTCTGCAGATGACTGTAAACTGGGTGCCATCATTGACTCCCCAAATGACATTAACATACTGCAAGAGGGTCTCACAGCTACAAATAACTGGTGCAAAGTCATGACTTTAAGTTAAACGCAAAAAAAAAATGTATTATCATACCATTTGGCAAAAACACGGTCCCTACTGATTACTACATCAACGGCAACCCCCTAAGCACACAACCCGTGGTGAGAAACTTGGGTACTCAGGTTGACAAAAATCTCACATTCGACCATCGTGTGGTGGCAGTGGTCAGAAAAGCCTATTACTTGGTTCATCTTATAAGTAAAGGGACTGCATTCAGAAAAAAGGAAGTTACTGCCTCTCTGTACTCCTTCATCATTAGACCTACAATTGAGTATAATACCCCGTTTGGTATGTACCTCTTCAAACACCTGCACCAACTGGAAAAGCCACAGATATACCTCACAAAGAGAATCCATGGCCTCCAACACCTGTCTTATGCGGACAGGCTCAAATCACTGTCACTTTACTCGGTATCATACAGATTGCTCAGAGGTGATCCGTGTCCCGCCTACAAGGCAATATCTAATTCCTCGTGCATTGCCCGCTCGCTAGGCCTAAATCTAATATGCGGCATCAACAAAACCTGCTGGAGAGACACGTTTGTCTCCCAGAGGCTGCCCTGTCTCTGGACTAGACTTCCCATACATGTCAAACAGAGTACCTCGCTGACACTCTTCAAGCGCAACCTTGATGAGATGATGGGAAACCACAAATTTGTCCCAGGGGTTCCACCTTTATCCCTCATTGACAGGGACGACAGGTGCTGACTGAGGTTTCTTTTTTGGGGATAAACTCTTGGCTAGGGTTGTAAGGGCCCCAGGGCCATTATCCTAGTAACCTCCTATGAGCCTATCATGTATAATGTTTGCAACTAAAATTATGTCAATATGGTTTGTTTTCATTTATATAAATGTATGATTGCCTGTGTCACACATGATAATTTAATAAAGATTTTTCCTGTTTAAAAAAAGGCCATAAAGATTTTTAACAAAGACAATTAAGGCACTTAAATCCTTCTACTCTCCAGATTAAATAACATAGCATGACTATTTTATATTCAGCTGCTTACCAAATGTTCCAATATGACCAAAGTCTCACGTTTTGAACCAAAAAAACCCAATCCTACTTGACCTTCTATATCTTCACAAAACTGGTGATCCTACAAACACACACAATACTGACCTAAATCTACTCAAACAAATGAACACGACATGACTCTTTACTACAGCTCAAAATACAACTTTGGCTACCTTTAATGCTAACCTTGATGACTAGATGGTAGACACGAATTTACACCAGAGATATCATGTACAGCCCAGTTCAATATGGGTAATGAGCATTATTATGTGCTTGAAAAGGGTGGCAACTATTTTTAAGCATGTCTTCTTAAAAATGCACATGACTAGGCTTCCTATGGTACCCATCGTACAGATATTTTTCAAGCCGAAAATCCTTTAAAAGCACTAGAATGAAACTGTGGGTCTTTTGATGACAAGAAAGAATTATAGCTGGCTATAAACTTTATATCTGCCTGGCAAATGGCTTTCCTTCTTTTCTTTATGTAAAGGAAACAGCCAAGCATATCTATCTTGTAAAGAGTTTTAATACTTATCAAGAAAAAATGGAGTTGCTGTTTTTCATCTACAGTGCAAAGAAATATCTCATCAATAATTCACTCCTCTGGAAAACATGAGCAGAGCAATAAATTGTATAAGAAAGGCTTACAAGATTATTTCAGGCAATTATAATGCATGACTCTTCAAGAACATAGTTTTGCTGAAAGATCAGGCAGGTGTTGTTACATATCACCACGGAAAGAACATACAAATCTTTCTACCAGAGTTAATTGCCACCAGAAAATGGTCTTTCAAAATAGAAATGTAATCTTGTAAATCACTAAGAGAAAATGAAGATGGCAGAAGACAAACAGCTGAAGGAAAAATGTGGTCATACTTTACTTCTCCATATATACTGTCCTGCAGTGTTTAACAATGGTATGTGACCAGTACAAGATGAATCTATGCATTCTGCACTGTGGATGATGTATCACAGTAGTCAGTATTGGCAAATAATAATTTAATAAAAGCTTTATGGGGTCACTACTTGCAGAAACTGAAAATATGTACATATATTTAGGTCTTGATGTCTCTAAAGCATGATAAGTAGCTAATACTATTTTTCCAATGTTAAAAATAACCTGAAGGTGGAAATACAATTATCCTACACTTTGATGGGTATTTTTTCCAAACATTAAACGATTTGAATAGGTTCATAGGTGTGTACTAGGCTAACGGCCCCAGAGTTAATAAAAGCCTAGCCCAAGGAGATTTCCTGGCATCATGCTGCCCAAAGTTAGTTCCCAGTGCCCCTGTCAAGCAAGGCCACTGAAGTGATCCCTGGGGTGAACTTCCTATTGCCCATCCACTTGTCAAGATTTCTCTTAAAGAGGGTCAGTGAAGTGCTCTGCCTGACATGAATGGGAAGTTTGTTGCAGACTACGGGAAGACTCTGAGTTAGGAACCTGTCCCTCCAACATGAGGTAGAAATGCGGACATTCTACATTCTCATGAGTATAGTTTGTTTAAGCAGATATTCATTAATTTGCTTTATTTGCGGTTTGTCAGAACAGCAATGAATTTCACTGTCTAAGCTGGTAGTGCACTGTAGTGGGGCTTTTCACATTTCTTCACTTTTGTAAAATCATGAAGACCATGAAGTTATTCATATGTGAAAGGGCATGTGGTGATGTGTGTGTGTGTGTGTGTGTGTGTGTGTGTGTGTGTGTGTGTGTGTGTGTGTGTGTGTGTGTGTGTGTGCGCGCGCATGGGGCGGCTTGCCCCTGCAAAAACACTTTTTTTCCTCTCTCATTTAAGGCTGACTAAGCATTTCTTTCTGCAATGCACATTGTGTCCTCAGAATATAAGACTGAACCGCACTAGCCTCTCACGTGGGATCTTTTTTCCATACACTCATAATGTTATAACGTATTGTTGTGCAAGAACTTACCATAACTTTAGATTATCTTCTCTTCTATATGCTGCTGTATTCATGACATCAGAGGTTTGGCCTCTGGTGAACTCTAATACGTCCGGCCATTATACAAAAGTTAACTGCTACCACTAGGGTGTGTGCTACATCCTGCACCTCTCTCTTGGACGTTGGTCGTAAATGGATGTTGGGTATAAAGTGGAAATCAACACGCACCTTCCTCAAAACTGAATGCCACCAGAATCAGCGGCTATGGAGTGGGTACTTCAGGAGTCAGGCAAGTGTGACGGGGAAGGCTGGGTGGGAAAAGTATAGTTGTGTACCTACCATAAATGTAGATGTTCGAGTCTATTCACTGTTGCAGTCATTACACTTGGGTTATCCTGCTGGCAGGCTACCCGCAGTTGGCCTGAATTCCAAAGTCCTGGTCCGGCGTCAGTTGCTGTCGCCTCTTCCGTGATGTCAGTGCGCCAGGGGTATATAAGATGCAGCCGAAACCATTTTCTTCAGTTTTTCTTGCCCCCAGATGTCAGGTGCCCCCAAGAAGGTAGGCAATACATATTGCTTATAAAAAACATACACTAAAATAAACAATACCTTCATCTACAAGCAAATACACCACATAGGTTGTATAGGATAGAGAAGTATAGATAAGTCCCAGCAAAGAAAGGGGGATGGTGGGTGGGTAACCTGGACTGCAACAGTGAATACACTCGAACATCTACATTTATGGTAGGTACACAACTGTACTATGTTCATCATGTTTCACTGTTGCAGTCATTACACTTGGGTTGAATCCCAAAGCTCGGGTTGGGCAGCTGGGTCTAAATAGGATTAGGAGTGGCTATGAGGCCCTGCAGAACTGCAGTGGCAAAGCCTGCTCTGGATTTAGAGTAAAGAGGTAAGTGATAGTGCTTGGTAAAAGTGTGCACCGAACTCCAAGCTGCAGCCTCCAAAATTTCCTTGGTTGGTACTCCTCTGAGAAAGGCTGCATATGTGGCTGCTGCCCTGGTACAATGTGGCCTAATATTCTTAGGCACTGATTTGCCATGCTGTGCATAGCAGAAACGAATGAAGTGTCCTATCCATTTTGAAATAGTCTGCTTAGAAATAGCTTTTCCTTGTGATCCTACAGCATATGCCACAAAAAGTTGCTCAGTTTTTCTGAAAGCTTTTGTTTTGTCCAAGTAGAAGCATAGCTGCCTGTGTATGTCCAAAGAGTGCAGAAGTCTCTCCCCTTTATTCTGGGGATTTGGATAAAAAGTTGGCAAATGAATGGTTTGGTTAAGAGCCACACTGGATACTACCTTTGGCATAAATGTTGGGTTTGTCCTTAGAGAAACCCTGTCCAGATGAAAAATGATAAAAGGTTCCACTGCCATTAATGCCTGTAACTCTGAGACTCTTCTTGCTGAAGTTATTGCTAGGAGCAGAGCAGTTTTCCATGGTAAGAATTTTATCTCAGCTGTATTGGCTGGCTCAAAAGGAGGCAGTGTGAGCTTTTCCAAGACAAAGTTGAGTTGGCTGTGCAGGATTTGATTGTTTTGTTGGGTCAGAAGATGAGGAATTTGAGGTAAAGTCCAGGCTGGGCCTTGAGACAAGCTCTTTAGGATTGGGTACCGGTGCTGGCGTGGCCAGTCTGGGGCAATCAAAATAATTTTTGGCTTCTCTTGTCTGACTTTTAGGAGTACCTTGGGGAGGAGAGGCAGTGGTGGAAAGGCATAAACTGTTAGGGTTTTCCAGCTGAATTATAGAGCATCCACCTTCCATGCTTGTGAGTGATAAGTCCTTGTGCAGAATCTCTGGAGTTGGCAGTTGGCAGGGGAGGCAAATAGATCTATGTCTGGGCATCCCCATTTCCTTGTTATCATGCTGAAGACTTGTGGATCTAGTTTCCACTCGTGAGGGTCAATGAGGTTTCTGCTTAGTTCGTCTGCCAGAGTATTTTTCTTTCCTGGCAGGAATTGTGCCTGCAGATGTACTTGATAGGTCAGTGCTGTGTTCCACACAGTCATGGCTTGCCTGCAGAGGGGGTAGGAATGTGTGCCCCCTTGCTTGTTTATGCACCACATGACTGTAGTATTGTCCATCTTTAGCAATAGTTGTCCTGGATGTAGTAGATCCTTGAAGGCTGTCAGGGCATTCTGTACAGCTAGCATCTTTTTGATTGATAAGAAGATACATTTGGTCTGCGGGCCATGTGCCCTGAATACAATTTCCCACCACGTGTGCCCCCCAGGCATAAACCTAAACATCTGTTGTTAGCATCTGCCTGGCTGTGGGTAAAGTGAAAGGCTGTCCCTTGTTGTGGTGACAGGCCAGTGCCCACCATTGAAACTCTTGTTGCAG
The DNA here is from genome assembly GCF_019279795.1 of Protopterus annectens. Classification (NCBI taxonomy): domain Eukaryota; kingdom Metazoa; phylum Chordata; order Ceratodontiformes; family Protopteridae; genus Protopterus; species Protopterus annectens. Next base: position 299,269,993 of record NC_056729.1, read on the forward strand.
GCAGGGAATGAGAGTTATTATTGTTTCCAGGCTGTGGCAATGTTGAGCCCAAACACTGTTTAGATACCATTGTAGCTTCCTCATATGCAGTCTTGCATATGGAATTAGCAGGATGCAGGATGCCATGAAGCCCAAAGCCTGCAGAATTTTTCTTGCAGGTAGCTGGGTCTTTGTTGCCATCATTTGAAATTAATGAGTCAGTTGCCTTTGTTTGTCTGGCATGAGATAAGCCATCTGGGCAGTTGTATTTAAGCTTGCACCCAGGAATATTATCTCTTGAGAGGGCACTAGTTTTGATTTCTTTTTGTTTACTGTGTACCCTAGGCAAATTAGTAATCTTTTTACAAATGCCAGATGCTTTAGTAGAATGTCCTTGCTCTCTGCTTGAATAAGGCAGTCGTCCAAGTAGGGATATATTTGAATTCCTTTTTGTCTGCAAAATGCAATTACTGGTGCCAGGCATTTTGTGAAGACCCTGGGCGCAGTAGATAAGCCAAAGGGCAGTGCAGAGAATTGGTAATGCATTGAGCCAGCTATGAATCTGAGGTATCTTCTGCAAGATTGTCTGATTGGGACATGCAGGTATGCCTCTTTGAGGTCCAAAGTAACTAGCCAAGCCTTCTTGCCCAGCATGGGTAGAAGTTGTTGCAGTGTCAACATTTTGAATTTTGGAACGTCCAGGAAAGTATTTAGTGTAGACAGGTCCAGTACTGGTCTTCAGGCTTTGTCCTTTCTGGGTACCAAGAAAAGTCTTGAGTAAACTCCTTGCCCCTGCTCTTGCTGTGGTACTTTTTGAATAGCCCTCATGTCCATGAGAGCAGAAATTTGTTTTTGTGCCTCTGCCAATTGATTGTGTGGCAGGTCTGGCATACCTTTTGGCCTTGGTAGGGTGTGAAAGTGGAACCTGTAACCCTGAGAAACAATATTTAGTACCCATTTGTCCTGGGTGATCATGTGCCAATTTTGTGAGAAAAGTGCTAGTTTTCCCCCTAAGGGTGCTGCCGAAAGGTAAGTACTTGGCACTGATAGAGGAAAGTCATTGGGACTGTTTCCTATAAGGTTGTGATTTGTCTTCTCCGCCTTTGGGGGCTGAAGCACCTCATTGTTTAGGCCTGTATGAGCCTTGGGGCTGAGATCTGCCTGTTGGGCATCTGTATCTGCCACTTTGTGGCCTGTCTGACACTGGAAAGGACCAATTTTTAGAAGGCCAGTTCCTGCTAAATCTGGGTGGCTGAACCTGTAAGAAATCCTTTACTGTCTGCCTTGATTTTGCTTTATCCTCCATTTTCTTTAACACCTCTTCTGCCTTAACACCAAACAAAGTATCATGCTGTAATGGAGCATCCAATAATTTTGCTTTAACATGATCAGGTAAACTCTGTTCTTTTAACCAAGCATGCCTTCGAATGGCAGAACTTGTAACTGCGGCTCTGCAAGAAGCCTCTAATGAATCAAAACCACATTGCAAAGTATGCTTTCCCACTTGTTCAGCTGCATGCAATAAATCCTGCATTTCCTTGTTTTCAGGACATTCAGAGCTTGTAAGCATTTTCTGTTTTAACAAAGACATTACGTATTGTTGATATTTAAGCACGTGAAACTGGCAGTTTAAAGCCTTTACAGCTAAAGTAGCAGAGGTGTAAACTTTTTTCCCCCATCTGTCCAGTGCTCTAGAATCCCTATCAGAGGGAACAGGGTTTTTTGCAGTGGAAGCCTTGACCCCTTTGGGACCCTGAGAAATTGTTTCTGGAACAGCAGCAGGGTTTTTATAAAGAAGTTTATGAGAATCTGGAACCCTGTAGTACCTATCTGGCTTAACTGGTGCAGGGGGTAAAGAATCAGGAGACAAACTGGATTCAGAAAATACATCATCAGCAATATCCAGTACAGGGGGGATAGCAAGAGGCCTGTGCTGAGGCAATAAAAGAAAGTCTCTGAGCCTTTTCTTGGATTCTGAATAACCCTGGCTCTCCCAATGGAAATGCTCCCTAATGGTGTGCAGGGTTTCCCCAAAAGAGTAGTCCTCAGGAGGAGATGCTGAAGGGATAGATTCTTCAGCATCAGAGTCCTCATCGGGAGGAAGAGAATATCCCTGTTTTGAAGAGGAATCAGAAGAAATAGAAACCTGGTCAGAGGAGTCATAGTCAGTGTCTTGCCTAGGCCTTTTATCAGGAGGGGGATGGGAACCCCTGATCAAAGTAATTAGGTCCTCGGCCATTTTAAGCATCTGTTTCTTAGGCATGAATGCTGTACTTGTTTCTTTGTCTTTAAAGGTGTTTTAGACTTTGCCTTGGCTGCTGAAGTGGTCTTGATAGTAAGCTGTGTAGGTCTGAAAACACCCTCAGAAGCCGATGCCTGCTCAGCGGCTCTGGACCCATCTGAGGGAATATTTTCCGTAGGCCCAATACTTTGAGTTTCCAGAGGCCTAGTTGTCTCCACGTGGGAGTCGGAGATGGTCTGTGGCTCTGAGGTAGTGGGTGTCAGTGTCTGTGAAAGCACCTCACTGACAACTGGTGAACCAGCGACTGGCCTAGAAGAGGCTATGTCGTCGGTTTTGGACCTCGGATGCCTGTCCTTTTCTTTGTCCTTGCGCTTTTTATGAACTCCGGACGTTGGTTGTTCCGACGGCATTATATAGTTAAACCTTCGGCCAAAGTAATGTAAAGCAAAATTGAACCGATGCTTAATAGAGCGTTGGTTAAATCTAGCACAAAACCGACAACTAGCAGCGTCGTGGTCAGGGCCTAGGCAAGGAATACAGTAAGAATGAAAATCCTTAAGAGGTATTTGCTTCCCACAAGAAATATAATTGTTAACTTTTACTGACATCGGTCTGGAGCAAGAAAAAGTTTCCCCAATGGGGTACTTAGCTTTATTGAAGACTTCGGATCTGAAATTCAATTTTGAAAATCTCAGGAGTCGGCCGACCGGCACTTGCGAACTGCTTTTGCTTTGGGCAACGCGCGGCAAGAAAGACTGAAGAAAATGGCGTTGGCTGCATCTTACATACCCCTGGCACACTGACGTCAGGGAAGAGGTGACAGCAACTGATAACGGACCAGGACTTTGGAATTCAGGCCGACTGCGGGTAGCCTGCCAGCAGGATAACCCAAGTGTAATGACTGCAACAGTGAAAGACGATGAACATCTATACTGCAGCATATAGAACAGAAGGACATCTAAAGTTCTGGTAATTTCTTACACAACAATACTATGTCCTTCTGTTCATATGCTGCTGTATTCATGACATCAGGGAGAGTGCAAAAGCTCCTGTCCTAAGCAAGGGGTGAGGACCAGAAGCACTTTCCACAAACCCATGAAGGATGGCTTTGTTAAATCCTCCTCTGGCTCTAGAGACCATGTCCAATTCCTACTGCTTAGTGAATGTGTGTACGAAGGACCATGTAGCTGCTTCGAGAACAGCAGCTGTGTCCAATCCTTTAAAGATTGCCCCTGAGGAGGACACTGCCCTAGTGGAGTGTGCCTTTCCTAGAGAGGAGAGTGACCTACCATGGGTAGTGTAACAGAAGGAAATGGTTTTAGATATACAAGAGAATATGGTTTGCTTGGAAACAGGGTGCCCCAGGGCTTTTGGGTGGTAAGAGATGAAGAGCCTGTCAGAATTGCGGAAGGGTTTGTTTTTGACCAAATAATATCTGAGTTGTCTGTGTACATCTAGGGAGTTAAGTATCCCCTCTGCTTGGTTTTGTGGAGAGGGGAAAAAGGTTGGCAGGTTGAGAGTCTAATTCAAGAACGATTCATTGACCACTTTAGGCATGAATGTACAGTTAGTATGTAAACATCCCCTGTCCTTGTGGAAGACAGTGAAGGGGGGAGAGGCCATAAGGGCCTGGAGTTCTGAGACCCTTCTGGCTGAGGTGATGGCCCCCAAGAGTGTAGCCCTCCAAGTGCAGTATTGGAGGGAGCAGTTTTTGGCTGGTTCAAAGGGTGGGGGTGTCAATTTGTCTAGAACAAAGTTTATGTCCCAAGGACGTGGAACGGGATTCCTTGGGGGCCTGAGATGCAGTGCCCCTTTCAAAAAGAGCTTGACTTCTAACCTTGATGCCAAAGGTGGCACCAAGGGCAGGTATGCTGAGATGTGAGACAGATTAATTTTAATGGAGGAATAGGATAATCCAGACTTCATTAGGTCACACAGGACCACGGGGGCTCTGCCGTCAGTGGTTGTAAATTGTTTTTCTGTCACCATATAGAAAATCTCTTCCACTTAGACAGGTAAGATTTCCTGGTAGTTGGTTTTCTGGCCTCCTGCAGAACCTGGAGCATGTCCTCTGTGTATAGGTGTCTGAAGGGAATCAATGCCTTACCACCTGCAATGTGAGATTCAGTGTGGATAGTTGGGGGTGTAAAAGTGTTCCCTTGCCCTGTGTGAGCAGGTCCATTCACTGGGGTAACTTGTGGTGATTGTCCTTGGCTAGGTGAAGTAATACGGGGAACCAATGCTGTCTTGGCCAATAGGAAGTCACCAGCAAGATTTCAGGCTGTTCCTTCTGAATTTTCAGCAGGACTCTTTGTATGAAAGGGAAGGGGGGAAGGCATAGGCGTACATTCCCTTCCAAGAGATTAGAAAATGTCCACCTTCCATGCCTCTGGGTGTGGTGCCCTGAGTAGAAGGTCAGGAGCTGTCTGTTCATGGAGGAGGCAAAGAGATCAACATCTGGAATACCCCATCGATAGATCTGGTCCAGAAACACGCCCCTGTTCAGCATCCATTCATGAGACAGGGTCATGATACTGCTTAATGAGTCTGCCATCACATTGTCTGCAGAAGGGATATATACTGCTTGGAGTAAGATCACTTTCTCCAGGGCAATTTCCCAAGCCTGCAGTACTAGTCTGCACAGGAGGTAGGACCTTGCCCCCCCCCCCACCATCTGTTGATGTACCACAGCATAGTGGTATTGTCTGTGTACCACCTCAGGGTGCCTGGCAGAAGCTGATCCTTGAAGATTTCCAAGGCCAATATCATGGCTCTCATTTCCTTGATATTGATGTGACCTTTCTGTTGAACTCCAATTCCAAACTCTCCATTCTCCTATGGTTGCACCCCATCCTGTGTCTGATGAAGCTGTAAAAAGATCCTAGTTGGGGGAGATAGGCTGTAGTGGCAGGCCAGGATTTGACTGAATCTGGGTGATCCACCTCTTCAGTTCCCTGCCCAGGCATGGAAGCATGGTGATCATGAACTCTAGGTGATTTAAGTGTTGCTTCCAAATTGTTCTCAGGTACCACTGGAAATTCCTCATGTTTAGCCTTGCCAGAGGTACCATGGGGATATTCAAGGCCATGAATCCTAGGATTCTGAGGAATTCCCTGGCTGGGATAACTATGAGAGGAAGGATTTCCCCGAACAAAGAGGTGAACATCACAATTTTTTGGGGGGAAAGCAGGCCATCATTTCCCTTGTCAGAATCCGACATCCCAGGAACACCTGATCCTGTGAGGGTATCAGGCATGACTTTTGGAGATTTATGGTAAATCCCATACCTGTTAGGAGGGAGATGGTGAAGTGCACATGTTGTAAGGCCATGGAATTTGATGTAGGCTGGATGAGGATGTCGTCTAGGTAGGGGAAAAGTTGTATTCCCTTTGTTCTGGCAAAGGCCATGACTGGGCCCAGACATTTTGTAAATACTCTTGGGGCCATAGAGATACCAAATGGTAAAGCACAGAACTGAAAGTGTGCAAAATCTACTTTGAAGTGGAGGAACTTCCTGAAAAGTTGATGGATTGTGATGTGTAAGTAGGCATCCTTTATATCCAAGGACACTAAGAAAGCCTGTGGAAGTATCAGGGGTAGAAGGGTAGGAAGAGAAAGCATCCAAAAGGAGGGAACCTGGAGGAAGGTGTTGAGGTGGGATAGATCCAGTATAGGTCTCCACGGACCTTCCTTTCTGGAGACCAGGAAGATTCTTGAATAAAACCCCTTTCCACTCACAAGAGAAGAGACCTCCTGAATTGTTCCCTGAGCGAGGAGTTCCTGCAAGACTAAGGGAAAAGTGGTGGTTGGTCTCGGGGGGTTGAGGGATGTCTTTGGGAGTGCGTCTGATCTCCCAAGTCATGAAGTACCCCTGCTTTATGATAGATAGGACCCAAGAGTCCTGGATAACCTGCTTCCAAGCAGGAAGGGAGAGGGAGAGGTGCATGGAAAGAGGGGTGTCTGGGTGAAGAACCTGGTAGTCACAGACTACCAGGCTTTCCCTGAAAGGACTGTTTAGAGGAGGGAGTAGAGGAGACAGACCTAGAAGAAGGCTGTTTCCTGTGGTCCTTTCTAGTCTTAGCTGGCATTTTCCTTACTAAGGTTCTCACAAAGGAGGTTTTAGCAGGGTAATTCCTTTGAAAACATGAAACTGGAGAGACAAAGATATGTCTCAATTTCTGCAGTTCCTTGCTTTGGTCTGGAGGGCCTTAAAGAGGTCTGCAGCTGCTGTACCAGCCATTTTTTTGTTGTCCAGGAGTTTAGATTTGATTTAGTCAGGGAGGGGTTGCAATCTAAGACAAGAGTATCTCCTGATGACAGATCCAGAGGCAGCAGCCCTTGCTGAAGCTTCTATGGCATCATAACTGCACTTAATGGAGGGTTGGTTACTTGAGTGCAGGAGTTCAAGAGACTGGATATCTTGGCCTTGCCTGGGGAGTCAGGGAGTTCCCCCAATTGTTTGACTACGTCTGCCATCAGAGCCAAGGAGTATTTGGTCATGTGCATCTGGTAGCTGATGGCTCTTACTGTTAGGGTGGCAGAAGTATAAACTTTCTTTCTCAGATGCTCCATCAGTCTGCTTTCTTTATATCAGGGCAGTAGAGAGGTGGAGGGAAGTAATTTAGAGGTTGCATCAGTAGTCACAGTAGTAACTGCAGGATCTGCGGATGGGGCCTTGTAGAGGAATTATGCTCCATCAGGCACCTTATAGAACCTATCTGGATATTTGGCACTGGGGGCTGTGAATCAGGGTTTTTTGAAGCAGCCATGAAGGCATCAAAGAAGGCAGGGTGCACAGGGGGCACAGCAGAGGGTCTAGGAGTCTCCAATTGGAGTAGTTCACAATATATCTCTTTTTGGTCTCGGTGACCTGACTGCTGTCCCACTTGAAGAAATTTTGCATTTGGGTGATAGTTTCACCAAAGGCGAGATCCTCACCTGGGGAGTCTGTGCCATTAGACTTCTCCTCTGGGGAAGCATATCCCAGAGGAGAAGCAAGCTGAGAAGAATAAGTGAGGGATTCATCCTCAGATGAATCCTCTTCTCCTGAGGATACATCGGGGTAGGTCCCTTGGTGGTAAAGGCTGCAGGGGCCTGCATCAGAACCGGGCCCTAATGTAAGGCCAGGAAGGTATTTAGAAGTCCTTGGATGGTGGCCTGCCAATCCAGAGGCCATTCGATGGATGAAGTAGATGGCGGCTGAGAAACATGTTTAACTTTCTGTTTTCCCTTCTTATGTGTCTCCAGTGGAGAAGAGTCAGAGATACAGAGAAGGGTATGAGGGCCTGATGCAAATGCCACTCCACAATGTTAGAGGCTATATCTTCTCGTACGATGATTTGAGAGACCCCACATGGACCCTCGGAAATTATCAGCCTAGGTTCCCCTTTGGCGGCTGAATCGGATGCCTGTGAATCCCTACAGGACATGACCTCAGGACTAGTACTGGTTTCCTCTGGGCATTCCACCGAAGGAAACTCTGAGGACTCCGGCTCAGACACCGGGCTTTCACCAGCCTCGAGAGGTACGGCTGGAGTGGAAGGCACAGCAGTCGGTTCAGGCCTAGACTTTTTCGGCTTGTTGACTGGGGGCTCATCCGAGGGGCCCAATGTCAGATCCATATGGGAAGCTAAACTTTTAAGTCTCTGATTCTCTAGATAGAATTTCAATGCTGCTAAGTGGCTTCTATGGGTTTTGGGGACAAAGGCCTGAACAATACTACAGGTGGTATGGTCATATTCTTGGCCTAAGCAGAATAGGCAAAGCTCATGCGAGTCCTGATGTGGAATTTACCTTCCACACCTACACTTGCGCTTCCTGCCTGACATGAGCCCAAAGCAGTAGCAAGCAAATAATAAAGAAAAAAAAAAACACTATGGGGTACTTATCTGAAGTCGGATGGTTCGAAAACACTTCTTCTGAAAGAGCGACGACCAGAGTTGGCAGTCACACAGGCAGCAGAAAAGTTCTGAGGAAGGTGCGTGCTGACGTCCGCTTTATACCCGATGACCATTTATGACTAAGTCCAAGAGAGAGGCACAGGACGTCACCCGCACCCTAGAATTTGCATTTAACTTTTGTATAATGGGAGGATGTACGAGAATTCACCAGAGGCAAACTCCTGATGTCATGAATACAGCAGCGTATGAATAAAAGGACATCTCTTGATTACTGCTTACTTTCAGAATCTCAGGATATATGCTGGGATTCACAGTGGAGCACAGCATGCTTAAGCAGTGCTAATTCTGAAGCAGTCTGATATGTGATGCTTTCATATGTTAACTACTGGTGTGTTGCTAAAGAAGCACACCAAAGGCACTGTACTATTAAAAGACATACATGGCAAATGTGGATGATGTCACAACAAAGCTGCTCTATTGTACACTAAGCAGTACAAGAAGCAACATACAGGGGAGCAACAGCTGGTAGGAGATGGGAAAAGTACAGCAGCATAATTCAGCATAGCAGCCAACTGGAACACCATTGTGGGTGTGAACACCAAACGGGCCACCCTGTTTATTACATGAATGGGAGGAAAATAGTGAAGAAAATAGGAAAGGGGATTGCAGCAAATTAGGGGAAAGTCACAATCTAAACCAATATGGAATGATAGGTGGGCAAAAAAGGAGGGTATCAGGGGAGAACATAGCCATATTTTCATTATTAAAAGAGAAGTGTAGATGGGAAAGGTATTGAAGGATGCCTTTGAGTGGGCTAGAGGGAGAAGGACAGGTAGCAGGAGTGGATAAACAAACATGGAAAACACTCATTGCCAGTTGAGTGCTGTACATGCAAAGGGTGAAGTGAACATTACATGGACACATACAGACAAATGATCGACAACTGGTGACACGGAAGGCTTGGCAACAAGCAAGATACGAATAAAGACACAGAAAGGCTGACAATACAAAAAAGATAGGGTGGGCTGCATGGATAACAACTAGGCCAGCCAAGAGTGCAACATATGCAGGCATCTCATATGCGGGTGGCTGACATCATGGACCATTTATTTATTCTACTAGAGACCAGATGATTAAGGCCTGACAGTTAAGTGAATAGTCAATTCACTCTGGAAGACTTTCCATGTTATCAATACTGACAACCAACTACCTGCAGACCTCAGCAGCCACCAATGTCTGCAACGACTGCCGGGGCACTACAGGTGACATCCCCTGTCTGCCTTCAATGAAGCAGGCTTTACCTCCTCCTTGATAGGCTCACTGATAAGGCACCAGTGACTCCCTTCAACAGTCACTGTCTCCCCCTCCTGATAAGCATATTCAGAGGACAGTAAAGACCCAATGTCAGCTGCAATAGTGGCAGACACTGAGGTAAACACAGTTTCATCCCCTCCTCGGCTTCAACTGGAGATGCATATAGGAGACAAATGGGAAATAAAAACAATAAGATATACATATGACATGAGCACCATTGCAATTGCACTGTAATGCTATCCAAGACATACACACTCTGCTGTCTGGAGAAAGTACAGTTGTGTACACTTACCATAAATGTAGATGTTCGAGTGTATTCACTGTTGCAGCCATCACAATTGGGTTATCTGCTTGCAGTAGTCCTCAGTCGGCCTAATTAACAAAGTCTTGGGTCCTGCGTTGGTTGCTGTCCCTTCTTCCATGACGTCAGGTCATCAGGTGTATAAAACATGCAGTCGACACCATTACATCAGTTTTTCTTGTCCCAGATGTCAGGTGCCCCCCTAATGGGAAGCAATTACATCTATAAATATACAAGGTTATACCTCCAACAAAAAAGCAAATACACCAAAAAGCTTTTGAGCATAGTAAAGTAGAGTAGAGGTGTAGCCAAAAGAAGAAAGGGGGCTGGAGGGAGGGTAACCAGGACTGCAATAGTGAATACACTCGATCATCTGCATAGTGAATACACTCGATCATCTGCATTTATGTTAAGTGTAAACAACTGTGCTATGTTTTTCGTGTTTCACTGTTGCAGTCATCACAATTGGGTAGATTCCCAAAGCTAAGGATGGGAGGAGGAATTTAGATAGCATTAGGACCAGCTATAAGGCCCTGCAAGACTGCAGTGGCAAAGCCAGCTCTGGAATTAGAGAAAACTGGCAGATGGTAATGCTTGGTGAAAGTATGTACTGAACTCCAGGTAGCAGCTTCTAGGATGTCCCTGGTAGGGATGCCTCTGAGAAAGGCTGTAGAGGTAGATGCAGCCCTGTTTGAGTGGGGTCTGATCCCCTGTGGGATAGGGTTTCCATGGTGCTTGTAGCAGAAATGAATGCAATGGCCTATCCATTTGGAAATGGTTTGCTTTGAAATAGCCTTCCCCTCTGCCCCTGCAACAAATGCCACCAGCAGTTGGTCAGATTTCCTTTGAGGTTTAGTCCTGTCCAAGTAGATTCTAAGTTGTCTCTGCATGTCTAAGGAGTGCAGTATCCATTCCCCTTTGTTCTATGGGTTAGGAAAGAAGGTTGGCAAATGAATGGACTGATTAAGGGCCACACTGGATACCACCTTGTGCATGAAGGAGGGATTGGTCCTGAGGGACACCCTGTCCGCATGAAAGATGATGAAAGGCTCCACTGCCATGAGGGCCTGTAATTCAGATACCCTTCTTGCTGAAGCGATTGCTAAAAGGAAAGCTGTTTTCCAAGAGAAGAATTTTAAATCCGCAGTAGCAGCTGGCTCGAAAGGAGGAAGGGTGCGCTTTTCCAATACAAAGTTAAGGTCCCAGGCTGGAGTTAGGGCTCTCCTGGGTGGTCATAGATTTTTGGCCCCTCTGAGGAACTGCTTAAGCACTGGAAGAGAGAAGAGGGGAAGTTCTGTGTTATAATGAGCTAAAATGGCTGAGGCGTGAATTTTGATGGAGGAGAAAGACAGGCCCTTGTGAAGCATCTCAGTTAAGTAATGTAAAATCTGAGGTAAATTAGGCACTGCTGTGCTCATCCCTTGAGATTGGTTCCAGGCACTGAATCGTTTCCGTTTTTCAGCATAAGATTTTCTAGTATTAGGCCTCCTTGCCTCTAAAATGATATCCATCACTGGTTTACTGAGGGATGGTAAAGGAGAGATTAGGTAATTAGCCAGGCTGCTAGGTTCAGTGTATGAAGCTGATGGTGCAGAATCTGGTTCTCCTGCTGAGATGATAGGGTAGGAGTCTGAGTGTCACGGTGCCAACAGTGACACACTGCGCAAGAGGGGGTACCCAGTGTTGTCGTGGCCAGTCCGGTACAATCAAAATCGTCCTTGGTTTGTCTTGTTTGATCTTTAGTAGTACTTTGGAGAGCAGAGGCAGAGGAGGGAAGGCAAAAACTGATAGATTTTTCCAGCTGAAGGACAGCGCATCCACTTTCCAAGCTTGTTTGCGGGGAGTCCTTGTGCAAAATTTGTCCAACTGATAGTTCTGGGGGGAGGCAAACAGATCTATATCTGGGCTCCCCCATTTGCTTGTCAGCATGTTGAAAATCCTTGGTTCCAGCTTCCACTCATGTGGGTCCTTGAGGTTTCTGCTTAGTTCGTCTGCCAGTGTAATTAGTGTTCCTGGCAGGAATTGAGCTTGTGGATGCAATAATAATAATAATACCCAGGATATGACAATATTATATCTTAATTCCCCAGATATGGGATGAGGTATTATCAGGGTAGTGGGTCTTTGGGTGTCGGAGCCCTGAGTCATTTACAGACTGCCTCTGTCCATAAGGGACATGGGCAGTACCCCAGGAGTGAATTTATGGTTTCTCATCCATTTATCCAAATTATTTTTTAAGACAGTGAGGGACAAACTTTGTTTACAAAAATGGGAAGATTATTCCACAGATGAGGCAGCCTTTGGGATATGAATCTGTATCTCCAGCAAGTTCTGTTAGGGTCAGAGATATGGTTCAGGTTCATGGAATGCATTACCTTGTATAAATTTTCTTGCTTATATGTAACATTTTCATCAGGGCTGGATCAGAGAATGCCTTGTAGGTCAGGCATAAGCCCCCTCTCAGTAAACGATATGAGATGGAGTAAAGGGATAGGGCCTTTATATGGTCTGCATAAGGCATGTGTCTTACACTTCGTATTTTTTTTTAAACCTCTGGGGCCACTCCAGTTGGTAAGTGCCTGGTTAGGTACATGCAGAAAGGAGCACTGCACTTGATTACAGGCCTGATGAGGGCCAACTAGAATGGCATTATGACTTTCTTTGATCTTGATACCAAGCCTTTACTTATAAGTGGAGAAACACAGAAGGATTTCCTCACTACTGTAGCTACTTGGTGGTCAAAGTTTTGGTTACTATCTATATGTATTTCTAGGTCCCTCGCCACTGAGTCTACTTTTAGGGGTGTGCTATCAATATTATTTGCAGGGATTTCTGATTTATCGAAGGGTATAATTATGCAAGTTTTTAGCACTTAGTCACAGACCATGGTTTTGGCACCAGTCATTTTTCATTTTTAGGCCTGTTTGTAGGATGTCAACATCATCTGTGGATTCAATGATTGCTCCCAGCTTACAGTTATTAGCAAACTTGGTGAGCCAGAGGCCCCCAACATTGGCCTTCACTTCACAGAAGTATATACCAAACAGGAAGGGCCCTAACCATACCTCTCAACCTGGAAACATCAAACATCTGGATAAAGGCCAAGAATAATAGGTACAAATATGTACGCTGGTTAACATAAAATTTACATACATAATTATGTAACCCCACCCACTCTGCTAGAATTGTGGGATACCAAATTTAAATGCAAACTGAAGAACAGACAAAATATTAAACACAAAATATAATCAGCATTTCTCTTGTGTCCCTACAGAGCCCCCCCCCCCCCGTTTTTTGGCTGAAAAGGGTTGGATGAGCAGCCCATCTACCTGTTTAAGAAACCACAAATAAAATAAATAACAATCTGAAATGTCAAGAGCAGCTGTTATGAACCAAGATGAGCTTGGTAGCACTATCATAGCATTACCAAAATTACTATGCCATGACATGAAAAAAATACATAACAATAGGAAGAACACATCTCTCCAGTACAAACTACAAGTTTACAATTTAATCAGTGCACTTCAAGAAAAAAAAAGACATTTTTTTATATCAACAGTAGTCAGTTAGTCACTACCTCTGGAAAAAAAGGCTATGTTGACAAAGTAGGATTTAAGGAATCTTCTGTAGAGAAAATGAGTTGTTGTGAATACACCACTAAATGGATTCGTGTGTACTGTGACACACACAGAATAGTTGTTTAAAAAAGCAAGGTGCACATGCACACAACCATTAAAATATACAAGCATAATATATACTGAATATAAATCAGTAATAAATGGAAGGCTACCAAATAGTCGCCTAACAACTAAAATTACTTTCACTTCTGTTTCAATCTGTTTTTGCAAACACAAAGGTCACGTCACATTATGTGCTGATAAACTAACACACTTAGCCAGAATAAAACAGATAAAAGAAACGTAAGCATAAATTCATGGCAGGAGACTGCTGGTTAAGCAGGATCCATTGTTCACCCAGTAGGTATGGAAATGGGCAGGCTGGGTAAATCATCCAGTCTTTATCTGACAGTTTGGCGGGCCTAACAAGACCACCTGCATAGTTAGCCTAATACTAATTAACTATCAAGAAATCGGTCAGCATTTAATTTGGCAAACCAATGATGTCCTTCAAGGATGCATCTGCAGTTCTAACAAATGGGTTGTCCTGGCCTCAGGCAGCCCTTCGGTCGGCCGGATTCCAAAGTCTGGGTCTGGCCTCGGCTGATGTCGCACTTCACCCGACGTCATAGCTGCAGTTCTTCGGGTATAAAGGCATCAGCCGACGCCATTTTCCCCAGTCTTTCTTGCCGCGTGGCGCCCGAAGCAGAAGCTGTTCGCAAGTGCCGGTCGGTCAGAACCAGAGATTGCTACTACCGAAGACTTCTAAAAAGCTAAGTACCCCGTTGGGGACTCTTTCTTGCCTCAGCCGATGTCAGAAAAAGTGAATAACTGTTTAACCTGTGGGAAACAAATACCTCATAAAGATTTCCACTCTTACTGCCTACCTTGTTTAGGCCCAGACCACGACGTAGCAGCTTGTCTAGCCTGTGCTTCCTTCAACCGACGGACACTTAGACGTCGGTCGGAGTTTGCAGAGGAGTTTTTCGACTCCGCTTTTGCTTATATCATGCCGTCGGAGACTCTGACTTCACATTTAGCTAAAAAGCGTAAGGAAAAGGACCGACACTCGCGGTCTGCGGTTTCGGGTTAAGCCAACCGCGAGTGTCTCGGTTTCGGCTGAAACCGAGTCTGCGGTTCTTCCTTCGGCCGAAAGCATGCCTCCTACTACCGAGGCCTCTTCCAGCATGGCTGAATCTGCTACTGAAATTCCACCTGCTCTTACAGTTTCTCAGGATTTATCAGATACTATCCCCCTAGATGTATCTACTCCTGCACGTGGAGCTGCTAGGCCCCCTGCATCCATGTCAATTAAGGCTTTTGCCAGGGCTAAAGCAGCTAAATCTTCAAAGGCCATGCCTACTAAAGCCCCCTCTCACAGGCCTAGCTCTAGTACTCAAATGCTTAGTCTAGCAGAGGATCTCATTTCTTTGATCAGGGGAACCCAGTCTCACCCTGACAGGGCCTCTCACCCCCCTCCAGAGAAGAGGCCTAGAGCAGAGCCCCCTGAGCCAGTTTCTACTGATTACTCCTCAGATGATTCAGAAAATACAAACCCTCCTGAGGGCCCTTATTCTCCATACGAGGACTCTGATGCAGAAGACTCCATTCCTTCTGCCTCTCCTCCTGAGGAATTTTCTTTTGGGGAAACCTTGCATGCTATGAGGGAACAATTTCAATGGCAGGGCCAGGATTTTTCAGACTCTAGGAAAAGGCTTAGGACCTTTTTGCATTTGCCACAGCATAGGCCTTTAGCCATTCCTCCAGTACTTACAGTTGTGGATGATGCATTTAATGATGCTTGTACTGCTCCTGATTCACTTCCTCCGGCCCCTGCTAAGCCCGACAGATACTACAGGGTTCTGGACACACATTATCACTTGTATAAGGCTCCTTTTGCAGATCCTGAAACTATTTCACAGGGCCCCAAGGCTGTAGCAGCTACCTCTGCCAAAAACTCCCTCCCCTCTGAAAGGGAATCTAGGGCCTTAGAGAGATGAGGTAAAAAAGTTTATACTTCTGCTACTCTTTCGGCTAGGGCCTTAAACTGTCAATTCCACATGATTCAGTATCAGGAATTTATGTTAGATCAGTTAACTAAAAAACTGTCCTCACCTGAACCTTTGGACCGAAAGTCTCTTCTAGAAATGGTACATAACATTCAGCAGGTCAGTAATCATTCCTTAAAATGCGGCTATGATGCACTGGAGGCTTCCTTTAGATCAGCTATGACTGGTACAGTGATCAGAAGGCATGCATGGTTAAAAGAGCAGCCCTTACCAGACCATGTAAAATCAAAGCTCCTAGATGCTCCCATGGATAAGCACAATTTGTTTGGCTCCACTGCACAGCAAGTGCTGAAGAAGGTGGAAGAGAAAGCAAAATCTGTCCAGACAGTCAAGGATTTCTTACAGGTCCAGCCACCAAGGTTTAGTAGGAACTGGCCTTCCAAGAATTGGTCCTTTCCAGACACCACCAGAGCACAGAGAGGCAGGAATAGGCGCCCAAGAGGCAGAGGTCAATCCAGAGGTGCCTACCGGGGACGTCAGTGGCAGCCTAACAACCAGCGAAGTACTGCCACAGATCCAACCACTACCACTTCCACAGGACAATCACAGTGACTTGGCTCTGAAACCGCCTACCAGGGAACAACTAGAAGCACCCTTAGGCGGAAAGTTAGCCTTATTTTCAGTAAACTGGCATTACATTACAGGAGACAAATGGATTTTACAGACAATAGACAAAGGTTACAGGTTTCACTTCCATACTCTACCAAGGAAGAGAGGAATGCCAAACCTACCTCCAAATCAAAAGACAAACGCTCTACAACAAATAGACCACTTAATAAGGATGAGAGCTATAGAAAAGGTACCGTCTATGGAACAAGGGCAAGGATTTTACTCCAGACTTTTCCTGGTGCCAAGAAAGGAAAACCAATGGAGACCTATTCTCGACCTGTCCGCTCTGAACACATATCTCATTGTTCCAAAATTCAAGATGCTGACCCTACAGCAGCTTCTTCCCATGCTGGGCAAGGAGTTTTGGCTGGTGACTCTGGATCTCAAGGAGGCATACCTGCACGTCCCCATACGACCAAATTGCAGAAGACACCTCAGATTTCTTGCAGGATCAGAGCATTATCAATTCTCAGCATTGCCTTGTGGCTTATCTACTGCGCCCAGAGTATTCACGAAATGCCTGGCATCAGTAATTGTTCATTGCAGGCTTCAGGGAATTCAAATTTATCCATACCTGGACGACTGCCTGTTACAAGCGGACAGCAAAGACAAATTAACAAAAGATTTGAAAAAGGTTATTCACCTGCTGCAAGCCCTGGGATACACAGTCAACACAAAAAAGTCAAGGCTGATACCATCCCAAAGGATAACCTTCCTGGGTGCAGAACTGGACACATTAAACCAGATGGCATTCCTCACAGCAGAAAAACAGAAGCAGCTACCACTCTTATTTCATGGCATTAACAACGCAGAACCAGCTTACAGCAAGGAAAATCCTGCAAGCCTTGGGTTACATGGCATCCTGCATAATATTAATTCCACATGCCAGACTACATATGAGGAAGTTACAATGGTACCTGAGGAATTTATGGTCTCAGCACAAGCACAGCCTAGAAACCCAAATTCCAATAATTCCATGCCTGAAGCAAGAATTCCAGTGGTGGGCCCAGGCCTGTCAATTGAACAAAGGGCTGCCCTTCCACAGGCCTCACCCAAGCCAGACTATCACCACGGACGCCTCAGACCTCGGTTGGGGGGCACACATGGTGGACAAATGCATACAAGGCTTATGGACTCAAGACCAGATGAACCTACACATAAACCAAAAAGAGATGCTGGCAGTAAAACAGGCAATTCAGACATTCAGACCATTTCTTCAACAGGGTCATTTGCTGATAAGGACGGACAACACCACAGTTATGTGGTATATCAACAAACAGGGAGGCACACATTCATATCCTCTGTGCCGGATGGCAATGGACCTCTGGAATGTGGCCCTGAGCCTCAAATTCAGCTCCAAGCCATATTTGTGCCAGGAAAAGAAAATATACTGGCAGACATCTTAAGCAGAACCACCACGGATGCCCACGAATGGATGCTGCATCCAGACATCTTCAAAACCATCACAAGGAAATGGGGACAACCAGAAATAGACCTGTTCGCATCCCCACACAACCACCAATTGGAAAAATTCTGCACAAGGACATACCACCCACTTGCTTGGAAGGTGGACTCCCTATCCTTCAGTTGGGAAAACCTGACAGCATATGCATTCCCACCTCTTCCTTTGATGCACAAAGTGCTACTGAAGATCAAAGAAGATCACCCGAGGATCATCTTGATTGCTCCAGATTGGCCGAGGCAGCATTGGTACCCGCTACTGAGGAGTATGTCCCGGGAACACGCATGGCCTCTACCCCTACTGCCTCTACTGCTAACACAGAACAAATTCAAAATCCTGCATCCAAACTTGAAAACACTGCAGCTAGCTGCTTGGAGCATTACATAAGGAAAAATAACCCAGATTTATCTCAAAGGGTTAAAGACATTATCTTGGAGGCTCGCAGACCCTCAACAAGGAAAACTTATTCAGCAAAATGGAAAAGATATCTCATTTGGAGTGCAACAAAAGGAGTGGAGGCATCACTGCCAAACATAGCTAACATCCTGGAATACTTAGCAGAGCTTTTCCACAATGGTCTGTCTTACTCCTCCATTAAGATTCATGCATCAGCAATTTCAGCAGAATACAACATGGATCCTCCAGTCTTTTCTCAACCTCTACTCAGGCAGTTTCTCAGAGGAATTAAAAATGTAAAGCCACCAAGGAAACCACCATTGCCTACTTGGGACTTGAACTTTGTGTTAGAAAAATTGACACTACCCCATTTTGAACCAGCAGCAACAGCAGAATTACAGTACTTATCTTGGAAAACTGCATTCATGCTTGCAATCACTTCAGCTAGAAGGGTTTCTGAATTACAGGCATTAATGGCAGTACAGCCCTTCCTTATCTTCCATCAGGATAGTGTGTCCATGAGAACTAATCCTACCTTTATGCCAAAGGTGGTCTCCAGGGTATCATTAAACCAAGCAATACACCTACCAACATTCTTCCCCAACCCGCAGAACACGGGGGAAAGATTGCTGCATACCTTGGATGTACACAGACAATTGCGCTACTACCTGGACAGAACCAAGAACAATAGAAAAACTGACCAGCTTCTGGTAGCATATGCAACAGGAATGGAAGGAAAAGCAATTTCAAAACAGACAATCTCAAAATGGATAGGAAATTGCATTAGATTTTGTTACTCTTTTCATGGAAAGGCAACTCCAGAAAACATCAGACCTCACTCCACAAGGGCTACAGCCACTACTACAGCTTTCTTACGAGGAGTGGCTACCAAAGACATTTTAGAGGCTGCTACTTGGAGCTCCGTGCATACATTTGCCAAGCATTATAATCTGCCTTTATACTCCAGATCCCGAGCAGGTTTTGCCACTGCTGTTTTGCAAGGGATCTTAACTACACCATAAAACTCTTAGTGCCTCCTTAGTGCCTCCTCCCCAGTTTGGCTATGGTATTCTACCCATTTGTTAGGACTGCAGATGCATCCTTGAAGGACATAGTACAGTTTTGTACCTACCATAAATGTAGATGTCCGAGAGGTATGCATCTGCAGTCAGGATTACCCACCCTCCTTCCCCTCTGTGGTACTCCTAGGGTATTTGCCCATCTTGTAGCTAGCTGGGGGAATCTATTATGGTGTATTTGTTTGTATATATGTATATACATGTTTATTTCTATTTGCTCTCTATTGTTTGGAAACATTTGCATTTTCCAAATTTAGCCTTCCTAGAGGGCACCTGGCATCTGGGGCAAGAAACACTGAGGAAAATGGCGTCAGCTGATGCCTTTATACCCGAAGAACTGCAGCTATGACGTCGGGTGAAGTGCGACATCAGCCGAGGCCAGACCCAGACTTTGGAATCAACGACCAAGGGCTGCCTGAGGCCAGGACAACCCATTTGTTAGGACTGCAGATGCATACCTCTCGGACATCTACATTTATGGTAGGTACAAAACTGTACTTTCTTATCACAGAAAGCACACAACAAGCAAATCACATTGCCTTCTTTATGCCATATGTAATAAATGCTGGTACATTTTAATTTTTGTTTTTATCTCAGGATTCCCAGCTGTGCACTATTAATCTTTTGAACCAAAAGTTGTTGTCACTCAACAAAACTAGGAGCATATATAAGTAGACACAGAATTACCCTATAGTAAAGTTCAGCTGTACATCAGTACCTTTGGGCTGACCAGTGAAAAGTGATCCAACATCCCTATTAGTCATGTATAGACAGTGACATGACTGAGACTGTTGCACGCTTGACAACTGTAGCCAGCTAACTAAAGGTATATAGATACCTTGGTCTGATTTTCCCAGCTTCCAGAGGCTCATTATTAGAACTTAGTCTTGCTTTAAAGTAAATAAATTAATGGATTGCTTTCCTTCATCTCATCTGAACAACTTAAAATTCGCTAGACATGTAAAGGACATTTGAAAACAAGTGTAACAGTGGTAACTAAATTAACTAACCTACATAAAGCATTCTGAAGTTAACAGATATTGAATGTAAAAGAAATAATTTGTATATTTTTAACTCTAAAGACAGGTCAGGTCTTATAAATTCGGGAGTTGGGACCATGGTTTCTAATAAACAGCTAATTATAATCAGGCTAACTAAGTTTAACAAACAAAACTCAGGAGAAGTGTGCAGATGCAGCAGAATATTTCATTTTTTAATTTTACATAATCTGGAAGAGGTTAGGTTGAGCCACCAAAGCCGAAGGCGATGCAAGTACATTTTCTCACCCTTCTGATTCCTGCAAGCACTAGGTGCGAAAGAAGAATTTAAAATGGCCATACTTCACAGGCAGGCTAGCTCCGCTCGCTACTCAAAGTATTAATGCAAATCCACCAAAAGACATGTACAAAATATTTAGATTAATGGATTTTGTGCAGAGTGGATTTTAGCATTTTGACCATAAGCCCGGAGACACCTAGACTTATTTAACCCATACCCCAATAATCATGGTGAAACTGCGAGCTCCTAGACAGTACAATGGTTTGCTCAATATAATAATAAAAATATTCTTATATGGAAGCTTTTTATCCCTTAGAAAATTACTCCACTGTAGCACAGATCACAACCACACACTTTGTACAGGATCATGAGACAAAGTAAACAAAAACGATAGTCAGTGTTCAGGTTACAGGCAGTTACCAAGCTGAAACATATAGCCATTTTCAAACAACAAGATGTTTTTTTTCTTGGGAAACATGGACTTTAGTTATTGCTGGTCTATTTCTCCTTTATATCTAAGTGGCAAGTTTCAACTATCTTTGATAATATATTAGCTTACGTTATGTGTTATACTATAAACAAATTATGCATTTTGCTGCCATCTGTTACAGACATTTAAGGAAAGGAAAAGCTTGTTTTGCATCAAACTGGCACAGCAGTAGAATTTGATAAAGATCAATTAACTTCTAAAGACTGTACTCAGAAGAAAACTGCTTACAACTCTATATTGTTTATTCTGGCAGACAGGACTATTTTTATTTGAGACTTGATTGGTGACAGGCTCACTGATTACTGAGGTTGCAGCTCAGAAAGGACACAAATAAAATCTAGTGTTTTCTTTTGTAGTAATATCACCTAGCATTTCCTTTCAGTGTCGAGTGAGTGAGAGTTCTGGGGCTTATTCAGTATGCAGGTCCGCAATCTACAACAGTGCTGTCTGAGTCTCCAACAGGCATTCTGCCTCAAGAAGTTTCTGATGTCTTCACGCATGTCACCCCTGCACATTAATGACGTTGTGGGACATGCTGGCAATGTGTGATGACATCAGCCATAATTTTAAAACTTGAAAATAAAGTTAAAAAAAAAATCGGGAATTAAAGGGGCCACTCGGAAATTTGTGGCACCTCATTTTTAAAACCGATAAATACTGAGGAATTTGGTATGGTTGAGAGGTCTGGTCCCAACACTGAACCCTGTGGGACACTGCTAGTAACAGGTTTCTTATCAGAAGTGGATCCACCTATCTGGACAACATGTAGCCTGTCACTGAGCAGGTTGGCTATCCATCTGATGATGTACGGGTTTATGCCTAACTCACTAAGTTTATCTATGATCCCAGTGTGAGGGAGTGTGTCAAAAGCTCTGGCCAGGTTTAGATAAGCGGTGTGTACTTTTTACCCTCATCCATGGCCCTGGTGACTTTCTCAAAAAGTCCACCAGATTGTGCATGCAACACTTCCCTTTGAGAAGGCCAAATTGTGTCTGGTCCAGTTTTTGGGGGGTTCCTATGTCATTATTGATCAGGTACATGTTAATTCTCTCCATGGCCTTGTGGATAAAACTGGTCAGACTTATGGGTCTGGAGTTACCTGGGTCAGTTGATGAGCCCCTCTTATGCAGAGAGACGACTGTTGCAGTCATCCATTCCTCTGGAACAAAGACAGTTTGGAGAATGTGGTTAAAGAGGGTTTCTAGTGGCCCTGACAGATTCTGTTTTAAGCTTTTTAAGAAGCATCCTGGAGTGTTGTCAGGACCCATGGAGGCTGTGTTTTTGGCTTTAGCAAGCATGGCAAGGATCTGTTCCCTCGTAATGACTGATAGGGGGATGGTTGCAGGTATTTCTCTGGGTGTGGTGCAAGGTGATGGGGGGGGGGTTGGAAATGAACTTGTCAACCAGCAGGTCTGCTATAGTTTCAGACTGGATGTAAGTACTGCCATTCATGATTAACTTGGCACACTGCTGAGCATTTCCCCTGAGGTTAGGAACATAATTAAAAAAAAAGCTTTATGGTTATCTTTCACCTTGGAGGCTATCTTTGCCTTATAGCTTGCTTTGGCAGATTTGACCAGCTGTCTATTTTGTTTAGACCGGTGAGTGTCTTTTTGCACTGATTTGTCTGTTCCTTCTTGGTTCTAGAGAAGATTTTTTTCCTTGTGTTGAATAGCCAATCTATGCTAGGGGTCTGCCAGAGTGGTTTATTTTTGCCAGTAATCATAAATTTGACTCAGACAGGTACTGCCTCCTCTATGCAGCTATTAATGCGGTTGTACAGTGATTTTGTCTACAGCTCATAGTAGGCCTCAGTATCATCTGGGTTTGGAGGGGCTTGGAAGTTTAATAAGCTGTCACTAACTTTGAGGTAATTGGCCTTAGCAAACTTCTTAATTCAGGTTTGGAGTTTGATGGCGGTTCTCGGTTAGTTTTAACACTAAAGGAGATCATTTTGTGGTCAGATCTTACCAGGCAGGAATTAATGCATGGGAGGCAGCAGCATCCCCCATGTCTGTGAGTACAAGGTCTAAATATTTGTAGCTCTAGTTGGGGAGCTAACTAGTTGTTCCAGAGCGTTTGGATAGACAAAGTCCAAAAACCTCTAAGCAAGTGAATTATGAGTCATATAAGTCTCTCAGTTTATGGAGTGGTAGTTGAAGTCACCCATAAGTATGGTGTTAAGCTGAATGTTAAGAGATGCCAATAGGTTTAAGTACGAGGTGTGGTTTTCCAAACTCATATTAGGAGATCTATAGCTAGCAAGGATATTAAAGGGTATCACACCTATGATTAGTTGGGCATGGAGTAGCTAAAGTGAGTCATGTTGTTGACCAGTCTAGCAGTGTACTTGTCCTTTATGAACAATGAGACACCTCCTCCCTTTGTTTTATCCTGAGCTGAGGGGAACTCAAATGTATGAAAGGCACTGTAGCCTTTGATAGCCAACTGTTGAAGTCGATCATTTTTTGCTGGCACTGTGGCATCATCACAGGTGAAAGAAGGATGCTATTCAAGGCTAGATGCATAAGCTGAATATTAAGAGATTCCAATAGGTTTAGGTAGGAGGTGTGGTTTTCCAAGCACATATTAGGAGATCTATAGCTAGCAAGGATATTAAAGGGGATCACACCTATGATTAGTTGGGCATGGACTAGCTCAAGTGAGTCATGTTGTTCACCAGTCTAGCAGTGTACTTGTCCTTTATGAACAATGAGACACCTCCTCCCTTTGTTTTATCCTGAGATGAAGGGAACTCAGATGTATGAAAGGCACTGTAGCCGTTGATACCCAATTGTTGAAGTCAATCACTTTTTGCTGGTACTGTGGCATCATCATAGGTGAAGGAAAGATGCCACTCAAGACTAGATTCATACCTGCCTGGGACACACATTCAGAGCGCTTGATGATGTCTCTCTTCATATAGTTCAGTGAGATACGTCTTAGGTCATTTATGCCCACATGGACTATGACTGACATACTGGTACTTATGGATTAAAGAACTCTGTGCATGTCTGATCTGGTGGATCCTGGCTCCAGAATGACAGCTCACTGTGAACTTCTCCTTGTTTAGCCTGGTAAGGGGGACTTCAGTATGTGTTACCATGGAATCCCCAATAACTACAATGTTTGGCAGTGTGGTGTGCTGCTTTTTTTGCTTGGAAGTGGGGCTACTATGATTTTCAGAGTTACATGTTTTGTGAGGTGTTATCTTTTTTTTTTGAGTGTGCACAGGGCAATTTAGAGATGCTTTTAGGAGATCTTGGAAGTTTGAGTACATTACAAGTGAGTACCTCTGCATATGTGGGTCTATGAGTTTGTTCCTTAGTTTTGGTAGCTAGCATTTTGGGTGCAATGCTAACAATCTGGTTTGCATGTTCCATGTGTGTCTATGAGAGCTTTGTCTCCAATGACAATGTGTATCTACATCTCTCACACACTGTGTCTGGCTGTTCTAAAATTAAATGGTTGTCAGTGAACATGAAGCAGTTACTACACTGGCTCAGGATGCCCATATCCACCAGGCCAGGAACAGAGATGTCATGGAAGTGCTTATCCATCATATCAGATCCTTAGTAGATGGGAAGGAGTTGGGAAGAGTGTCACTTAAAGGTCAAAGTGAGAGTGTTTTGTAGTACACTATTACATGACCTGCAGTGGTACTGCCCTCTGCACAAACTGGCAGCACTTCAAGCAGCTGTGAACAGTAGGAAACTACAGAGAGCATTTCCTATAGAGGATTTTAAACTGGAGAGGTTTGCTTATATACAAGGTACAGGGAACCCCGTTTGTGCACTGCACTATTTAGCCACAACTCACTGATTGTTTTTCCATCATTCCAAAACACCACAAAGATAAATACTAGGCCCTTTCTTATTTAACATCTTTATAAATAAAATGCATTCTGCCCCTCAACTTGCCACTGTAGTGCAATATGTTGATGGTTCAGCCTTGATCTGCTCAACCCCTAAATTCCAAAAGCTACAGCAAATCAGCCCAGAGGTTTGCACATACCTTGAATCCTGGCTTGCAATGCTCACTTTTAAATCCCATAAAAACAAAATTAAACACGTTCACTCCAAAACAATACAATGACAAGAAAAAAATGAAATATTATTTAACCTACTCAAATAACACAAAAATCGAATTGGTAGCCCAAATAAAAATCCTATGAGTGATAATTGATGATAACTTCATACTGGACCATATTATTCAACAAGCCATTAAAAAACATAACAAAAAGCTCTGCTCACTCTATAGAATCTAAAACCTTCTACAGATACAGTTAAATCAACTTTGGCGTCAACTTCCCTACTACCTCCGCTCCTTTATGCATCCCCAATTTTATTAAACCTGAATGCCACCTTTAAAGCAAAACTGGACACGTTACAACAAAATATTTAAATTCGCCACAAATGCTCCCTGCAAAACATCACTTTGTCAATAAAACAACTAAATTGGCTTGAACTTCCTAACTACCTAGCTCATACCAACCTTCTCAGTCTACAATATTATCCATATACCTGACTAATGTCCTGCATTACAAAATACACTACAATACTATGCTCCTGTTAGAGACCATCACTTAAGTATCAAATCACTATCTCTAAATCACATCTATAAATCAGTGGACAAAACCTATTTCCACTATGCCTCAAAACTCTGGAAATCTGTTCCAATTCACTTAAAACTGGCAGACAATCTTACTCAGTTCAAAACCCTACTTAAACTGCACTGACAGGAAAGATGGGCTTATGCACCTAAGAAAGTCAGTCATCTTTCCCGCTACCTCATAACAACTCAAGCCATAAGTGCAAAGGTCCTATATAACAACTTAGAATTCTCTTAATAGGCATACAGGTTCATAAGTACATACTAGGCTAATGAGCACAGGAGCCTTCATAAGCCTAGCATGCAACCCAAATGTATCCCAAGGGCTATTTTGCCTTGGAAGTTATTTTAATGGGTGTAAGTTAGCTAGGGCATTATTTAATGGCTGCCTCTGTGCATCAGAGACATAGATGTCATACCAGGGGTGAATTTCCAATTTGCCATAGAGTTCTTGTGCTGCTCATTTTGCGGATATGCAAAACGTCCATCAGGGTGGGATACAAGAATGCCTCGTTTGCCAGGCATAAATCACCTCTCAGCAGCCTTTAGGAAATAAGAGTACAGGGACAGGGATTTGAGGTGATCTGCACAGAGCACTGTGTTTACACCATGTATTCGTTTTGTGGGAAACCTCTGTGGATTTTACAGTTGTTTCATCTGCCTGGACAGGCACATACCAAAGGGAGCTTTATACTCAACTATGGGTCTGACAAGGGCTGAGTATAGTGACATAATGGTTTCTCTGGACCTACATGCCATACCCTTATTTATAAGTTAAGTGACACAGATTGATTTCAACTATCTTAGACAAATGTTGGTTAAAATCCAGGTTACTGTCTACAAGAGTCCCTAAATCCCTCACGACTGTATTTACTTTTAGGAGTTTTATATTGATAAGTTACTTTCCCAGGGTGGCCAACCTACTGAAATGTACTATTATGCATTTCTTGGCACTGAGTTTTAAGCCAAGGCTTTGGCAGCAGTCATTTGTCTGTGTTAGATCTTCCTGTAAAATGCTAGCATCTTGGGGGGTTTCTATGATTGCTCCCAGCTTGCAATCATCTGTAAACTTTGTAAACCAGAAGCCCTTGACATTAGCATTGACTTCTTTGAAAGAGATCCTAAAGAAGCAAACCCAACACAGAACTCTGGGTGACTTCACTGATGACCGGGCTCTTTCTGGAGTTGGTCTCTCCTATTCTAACCTCCTGAGTCCTACCTATTAGGCAGCTGGCTATACAGCAGGTTACACAGGGGTTTATGCTTAATTCCATGAGTTTATTTACGATGCCTGAGTGGAGTAGTGTATCAAAAGACTTAGCTAGGTCAAGGTAGACAGTATGCACCACTTTGCCCTCATCAATTGCCTTGCTGACCTACTTATCAATATAAAACTCCTAAAAGTAAATCAAGAAGTCCACCAGGTTCAGTAGGCATGACCTACCTTTGATGAAAACAAACTGGGTTAGATTCAGTTTTTCAAGGTTTCCTAAGTCATTGTTAATCATTTCCATGACAATTCTTTCCATGGCTTTGAAAATGAGACTAGTTAAACTAATGGGTCTGTATTTCCCGGGATCCACTGATGGTCCACCTTGTGCAAAGGGGTGACTGTTGATGTCCTCCTTTCCCGGGATCTATTGATGGTCCACCCTTGTGCAAAGGGTTGACTGTTGATGTCCTCCTTTCCTGTGGCATGAAGCCTGTATGGAGGCCATGGCTGAAAAATGACTCCAGTGGCCCTGACAGGTCACATTTCAGCAATCCTGGTGGTTTACTTTTAACTTCTTGGTTTTTACACTTTATTTGCTGTTAGTCATATTTCAGGCTATTTAAGAGGCATACTGGGCTATTACTGTGGCCCATTAAAGCTGTATTCTTCAACTCAGACAGCACCTTTAAGACCTGCTCCCTACTGATAGTTGGAGGGGTAATGTTAGATGGCATTTACTGGGGTGCAGCTGGGGGTGAGGAGGGGGCTAAAGTTATAACTGATTTTGTCAGCCATAAGATCTGCTCTATCTCCCAGTTCCATGAACATGGCTCATTTACCAGCTATTTGGTTTAGGACATAGTTAAAAAAGCCGTATGTTTGTCCTTGGCCTCGGACACAATCTCTACCTCAACATTTGCTTTGTTGGACTTAATTAGTCCTCTTAGTTGTCTATTCAGTTTCATGAGAGAGTTTTTGCCATATTCCTACTTTTATCTATGACATTTTTTTCTTTTTTTGTACAACCTGTTTAATTTTGGATTTTGATGGATGGTTTGTTTTTTGAGTTAGTTTAGGTGCAGCTGTCTCTATGCAATCACTGACATGGCTGTACAGAGATTCTGTGAATAATTCTGCACAGGCTGCTGTATTATCCAAGTCTGGCAGTTTCCCCTTGGAGTGCCTCCTGAGTGTGACAGGGTTCACCACGGTGGTCTGACCTTATAAGAGAGGACACAACACTAGTGGTAGTGGTGGGGAATACAGCATTCTCCCATGTTTGTGAGTACCACGTCCAATATGTCTGTAGGCATATGGACTACATGGTCCAGCTTGTTTGTGTTTATACAGTCTAGGAATCTCTGCACCTGCAAATTTAAGGCTGTGTAGGATTCCCAGTTTACAGAGGGATGATTAAAGTCCCCCATGAGTATGATGCTTGGTTGAATAGTAAGTGTTTCTCATAGGTCTAACTATGAGCTATGGGTTTTATGGGACATAAAGGGGGTCCTGTAGCTTGCTAGGAGATATACAACTTTGTCCGTGGTAATTAACACCTGGAGAAACTCTAGCGTGTCATCCTGTTACACCAACCTGGAGGTGTGTTTACTGTGAAATCTCCACCTTTAGTCTCTGCTTGTGTAGTTACTGGTCTAAATGTGTGGATGTCACTAAAGTCTTGCACTGCCCGGGTACTGTCTGCAGTTTTAAAGCATTTCTCAGTAACTGTACAAATATCATCATTCTCCAGGATGAAGACAGCTTGCAGGAAGTTGAGCTTCTTGTTTAGACTCCTGGTATTAATCAGCAACACCCTTCTATTTCCTTGGGTAGATTTTGCTATGCTGAAAGTTTTGTCAACTTGGCATTTTCTGATAAAGGTTCCATGGGATAGTGCAATGTTTTAACCAATATTCTAAAACCAAGAGGGGACAGGTGCAGACCATCCCTAGCAAAGCAATATAGTTTCTTAACCACGTCCCACCATGCAGACAAATACTGTATCCCTCTAGAATGACAACAAAAACTAAGCCAATTATTAAAGGCAATCATCTTCTGTTCATATTGTTTCATCATCCTTGGTGAAGGTAAAATACTGCTCAGTGCTGAGTTCCACTGGGTGTTGTGCAGTGTTAGATGTTGTTACTGTTGAGTGATTTCGAGTATGATGAGGATAATTTTTGCAGGTGGTATGTCTCAGAGGTTATTGGGGGTTGGGAAGTTTGCATATAAGTGCCTTAGTATAAGTAGGTCTTTGTACGGCATGCACAAACAGTGAAACAGCTGACAATAGTGGATGAGATTTTAGTGTCAGTTACCTGACAGGAGGAATTGGCCACTGTACTACATGGTGGCTTGGATGTGGGTGAAAGTCTGGTATCTACTATCCACTGGTCAGCAAGAGAAGCACCAGGTTAATAATGAACAGTATACCTGGCTATAACACATAACTAAACATAAAGTGAAGAAGGTATGACCACTGTCAACCTGCACATCTACCCTTTCAAGCACTGATGGTCTACAAGTACAATGTCCTGCCAATAAGGTATGGATTCCAAAGTACTGTATAACGGTGTTTTTAACAGGCACTACTATGCATGGCACTGGAAGATACTCATAGCACACTTAAGCAGGCTTACAACTATGTCATATTTATCATGCATTCACAGATTCCACTGGTGGAGGGTCCAGCACAGCAGAACAACAAAAGTTTGAAGTCAGCATGGCTACTGTGGTTGATGTACTTGTAGGTGTCACAGCATGATGACACAGTGGTCTGCAACACTCAATGAAGGGAACACCCTCATCCCCAGGTACCAGAGGCCCCTGTAGAGGTAGCTACTGGCACACAGCCAAATTAGAGCCTGAGTTAAGTCCCGTGACTGATAGTCACACAGGCTTCCCATGAATCCTCACCACATACAGCATCTGATATGCCCAGCATCTCTGAAGTAGGCAAACTCAAAAGGGAAGTGACACAGGGTATCTGATGCCACCTTGACTCCTGCACTACCCTTGACATGCATGTTGCACTCAGAATCAACATGCAGATGTGCAGGTCAGAGATCCAGGCAAAGATGAGTGCTATACACATCACGGTCGAGGTGAAGAGTGTGCTCATCTGCCATGCATTAGAACATACTCCATCTAAAAAGTGACATGGAGTACTGCCAGAATGAGATGATATTGCTAATAATGTTACTGGTGGCAAGCACTGCCTCCATCTAACACATAATGACTGTACTCTTATCTGCATCCACTGTTACCATAGTCCATGAATGTAGGAGGGTCTAAATATGAGTCAGATGGGCAGGAAGTGTCCCACACATCAAAGGTCATTCAGGGCTACAGGCACACCATTAATGTCATATGTTGGCACAAGGTTTGGCACCCCAAGTTATGGGAAGTGGTTTGGGAAGACTCTACTCATGGGATGCCCACCTCAACATACTTCAACAAAATCATGTAGTTCCACCCATATCCCTGCCATGGGATGAATCGAGCCTCAACACAGGCAGTTATTACAGTGGATGACAGCAATTTCACACATCAGCATCCCAATCCAGTCACTGGAGGATGTGATGCATAACACTCAACAATCTTCCAGACAACTAAGGTAAGTGACCTCACCTCCCATGATCTTACTGAACACTTCAGTATACTGATGCCTGATACAAACTGTGGCAAGACCATACATTGCCCTACAAAGCCTAAGTGTGGAACAGCATGCATAATCATATTATTCTCTGATATTTGTCACGGTTCCTTACTGTGAACCACTCACTGCCACTTTGTCAGTGCTGCAGTGCATTGCTCATGTCGCCAGAGTCAAGACATAGGTGAAATGGAGATCTAGACAAAGGACTCTATTGCCCCCTGCTGTCCACCATCTCATCCTTATGCATATCCAGTTCACTCTACCTCCCACACACACACCAAAACCATCCAGATTATTTTTTCTTGTTTTCTTTCTGTAGTAAACTTTAGCTTTTTCCTGCATCCTTTCAATACACACTAACCAGATGATAGTGCACTGTAATAACTGCACAGGTTACAACTGAATTATGCTGTGTGGGGGCTGCAGGGTGCCAGGAAATCATGGAGTTCTTAATGTTCTGAGGTGTACTTCACTGCATTTCCTTTTTTTCATATATTTTGATTCAGTGATGGCTGCACAAAAATCATGACTAAATCTTTTTTTTTTTTTCTTTCAAGGAACAAACAAGTTTTGTTCAAGGCTTAACATTTAAAGTAGACAAAACAGCAGCACCCAATAGACTGAGATGAAGATACATAAATCATATCTAGGAATAATTCCTGCCTCCCATCCCATCTTAAAAAAGAAGAAAGACAATTACCCCTTCTATTTATCCTTTTAGTGTTATACTGGTATGAAACAAAAAGAACAAATGGCCACAATCATATATTTCAAGTCGCTGATACCAAAATATACCTATACAGATTATGTCTCCTCACTCCTATTTCCAAAAGACAGCTACCTTCTGTTGATCTCTCTCTCTCTCTCTCTCTCTCTCTCTGATGTCAGATTGGGATGAAAGAAAAAGATCAACAGACCACATAAAAATATTCACCTTGCTTGCACATGTATAAACAGTAATTCTCCTTACTCCTACCCTCAAAAGATACACACCTGTTCAAAAATTTGATGTATGATTATGAGGAAAATACAAAAAAAAGAAGTTATGTACTCACCATAATGTTCCATCTGAGTAGTTGTACATTTGTCTTCAACCTGTGGGTTATGGATCCGTATCGGATCCGAACCGGCAACTTTTACTAGCATCAGCTCTGAGCTCCAAACTCCTCCCCTTATCCATAATACACTGCCTTCCATCCCAAGATCGAGTTTGCTGAACCTTATACTGATAACCCTACCTGAAAAAAAGTTCTTATAACCTATACTGCAGCCCATAGGCTGATCATACGCCAAGGTCCGGGGGAAAGGAGGGAGGGACGGTTGAGGACAAATGAAGTACAACTACTCAGATGGAATGTTATGGTGAGTACATAACTTCTTTATCTGAAGTAGTTTACTTCATTTGGTCTTCAACCTGTGGGACAGAGTCCCCAGTTACCAAACTCCTTCAAGGCCCTCATGGAAGGATATTCCGGAGCACCGTGGAACCAAAGGATGCTCTCCTTCTGGAAGTCAAATCCAATTTGTAATGAAAAATAAATGTATGAGATGAGGACCAAGTAGCTGCAGAACAAATATCGTCCAAAGACACTATAGACCAAAAGGCCACTGACATAGCCATGGACCTAGTGGGATAAGCTTTCACCTGACCTGGAGGAGACATGCCTCTGTCCTTATAGTAATGCAGGATGCATGAAGAAATCTATCTCGCTATAGTGCCCTTAGAGATGGGTTTCCCCAAAAAAGTTTATAGAAGGATACAAACAATTGATCAGATTTATGAAAGTTTTTGGTCCTGTGTAAATAGAATTGTAACTGTCTATGAACATCCAACATGTGGAGTTTGTATTCCATCTTGTTAGTAAAATCATGAAAAAAAAAACACAGGCAAATTGATGGTCTGATTGATAGTGACTGGTGATACCACCTTAGGAAGAAAGGATAGATTGGTTTGAAGGAAAACCCTATCTTTGTGAAAAATCATGCAAGGAATTTTGATGGACAAGGCCTGTAATTCTGAAACCCTTTTTGCAGAGGTAATAGTCACCATAAAAGCTGTTTTCCAAGATAAAAAATTTAGATCTGCAGCTGCGGCAGGCTCAAAAGGCGGAGCGACCAAAGCTTGAAGAACCATAGTAAGGTCCCAAGGGGGAATAGGATCTTTGACCAGGGCGCATAACAAAAAGGTGTCTTTAATAAAGGCTTTACACAGTCTGGAAGAGGCTAAAGAGGCAGAATTCTTGCCGACATGAAAATGAGAGATGGCAGCCAAATGAACTTTGACAGTAGAAGAACTAGCTCCGTGTTGAAAAATATCATCTAGAAAATCAAGAATAGTGGCAATAGGAGCCGTGAAAGGGTCTAAACTCCTTTGAGAGGCCCAAAAAGAAAAATGTTTCCACTTGCTGCAATAAACCTTCCTGGTCGAAGATTTATGAGCAGCTACCAAAACAGATCTAACTAAGGAGGGTAGTCCAGGAGTCCTAGCAATCACGGGAACTGGAGCAGCCAAACTGTTAGCTTCAGGCTGTCCAGATTCAGATGAGGCACCCCCAAAGGGTGTGAAATTAAATCCTAAATGGGATCTAGGATTCAAGGCGAAGCCAAAAGGTGAGACCAAAGGAAGAGAAACCATACCTGGCAAGGCAAGAATGGGGTAATGAGGATAACTTTGCTCCCCAGTTAACGAGCTTTCTGTAGAAACCTTGGAATGAGAGGTACTGGAACGTAAGCATACAGAAGACCGGGAGGCCAAGCATGAACTAGAGCATCTCTGGGGGACTCAATCGGCAGGGGGTTCAGAGCGACAAACTTGCTGCACTTCACATTGGAAGGAGATGCGAAGAGATCGCAGCAAGGTTGACCCCACTCGCTGAAGATCTGTTCCGCTACTGACAGATTCAGAGACCAAAGGAAGGGTA
The DNA here is from genome assembly GCF_019279795.1 of Protopterus annectens. Classification (NCBI taxonomy): domain Eukaryota; kingdom Metazoa; phylum Chordata; order Ceratodontiformes; family Protopteridae; genus Protopterus; species Protopterus annectens. The sequence goes on from NC_056729.1 coordinate 299,303,132, forward strand.
ACCATACCTGGCGTGGCAAGAATGGGGTAATGTGGATAACTTTGCTCCCCAGTCGAAGAGCTTTCTGTAGAAACCTTGGAATGAGAGGTATGGATCATAAGCATACAGAAGATTGGGAGGCCAAGCATGAACTAGAGCATCTCTGGGGGATTCCCCCGGCAGGGGGTTAAGAGCGAAAAACTTGCTGCACTTCACATTGGAAAGAGATGCTAAGAGATCGCAGCAAGGTTGACCCCACTTGCTGAAGATCTGTTCCGCTACTGACAGATTCAGAGACCACTCGTAAGGCATCAGAATGATCTTACTTAGCCTGTCCACTAGGATGTTGGACCATTCCAGAATGTGCATTGCGATGAGAAAGCAACCAGTGGAGATCTCCCATTTCCACACTCTCATGGCCTCACGACAAAGGGGTTAAGATCTGGTCCCTCCCTGTTTGTTGATATACCAGACCACTGACATGTTGTCTGACTGAATAGCAGTCGTCCTCAGAGGAAGAAAGGCATGAAGGGCCTGCAACGCTAGAAGGACCGTCCTCATCTCTAGGATATTTATGTGCAGGCTGGTCTCTATGGGGACCACAGGCCTTGGAATGTCCTGCCCGAACAATGCACTCCCCACCCAAGTTGGGAGGCATCCGTGGTCACTGTGGCTTGGGCTGGAACAAAAGGTCGTCCCTCCAAAATTTCCGGAGAGCACATCTACCATATGAGGGACGACCAACAGACTCAACTGAGTTGAATTGGATATGTCAATGGCAGTTCCAACAGGGACCACTGTACAGCAAGAGTCCACTGTAGAATTCTCATGTGTAACCGAGCACATGGGAGAAGAGTTATGGTTGCCACCATCGAGCCTAAAGCCTTCAACACTGATTCCGCTGTTGGGAGATGAGAGTGGTAGATCAGGGAGACATGCATTCTTAGGTTTTGAACTCTCTCCGAGGTCAGGAAGATTTTGCACTGAAGAGTATCTACCCTGGCACCAATGTAGTCTATCACAGGATCTAGGAGAGATTTGGACACGTTGATTGTGATCCCCAAATGCAGGGCAAGAATCAAGAAATAATCCCTGGTTTGGAAGAGTAGACCCCTGGTGGGAGCAGAGAGGAGCCAATTGTCCAGGTATGGATAGACCTGAATCCCCTGAAGCCTCAGGTGAGCCGCTACCACCACAGTCACTTTGGTAAACACCCTCGGGGCTGTGGTGAGACCAAAGGGTAAGGCTCGAAATTGGTAGTGATTAACTCCTAGCCAGAAGCAGAGGAAACTCCTAGAGCTTCTCTGCATATTTATGTGATAGTTAAGTATCCTGGGGATCTAACGAGCACATCCAGTAGCTCTCTTGCAGGTACGGCATGATGGACTGTAATGTGACCATCCAGAACTTCTCTTTGGCAACTAACAGGTTCAGGGTAGAGAGGTCCAGAATGGGCCTTAAGTCCCTGGTATTCTTTGACACCAAAAAGACCCTGGAGTAGAAGCCTGATCTGGACTGATCTGGGTGGACGGTTTTGATGGCTCATTTTTCTTGCAGCCTGGAAATTTCCTGTGCTGCTGCCTCCCTTTGCATGGGTGGTACGTCCGGGAGGTGTCTGGGAGATTTGGGGGAAGCCACGAAGGCGAAAGATTATCCTCTGGATATGATTTGGAGCACCCAGTGGGCCATTGTTATGGACTCCCATGCTGCTGGGTGCAAGGACAATCTTCCCCCGATTGCCTCCAGAGTAGAGCAGTCGGGCAACCCCTGAGGGTTGCTGCCCGGGTCTGTCCGAGAAAGGTTCTCGAGACCCAAATTTCCATGGACCCCCTCTGCCTCTGGGCCGGCGTCCATTCTGTCCCCCTCTGCCTCTGGGGAGCCCGGGAATACTGTAACTTCCAGAACCACATCTTCTTTTGCCCTCTCTGGTTCTGAGAAAAGGACCTTTGAGGGTTAGAGAAGCAGATCCTGATGGCAGACAGTGTCTCCCCATCCTTCTCACTCTGGACTAATGTATCCTTGATGGTCTTATCAAAGAGTGTAGAGTCATCATAAGGGGCATTGGCAAAAGATGCCTTGAAGGGCTCGGAAAATTGACATAACCTGAGCCAGGCGTTGCACCTCATGGACACGCCGGACCCAGCTGCCCTAGCCACTCCTTCCATAGCATGTGAAAGGAGTCACATGGACGTGTTATATACTGCCTTTAAAGTGGCCATCCTCACAGAGAATGAAGCCTTGTCCTCGTGCAACATGGACTTGGGGGGAGACTCCTCCAGCTTCTTTACCAGGTCGTGTTGGGAGTCTGGTGACATGGGCCAAGTAGTTTAGCCCCCTAATCGAAAAGGTAGCTGAAGCGTACAGCTGCTTCCTTAGTGGTCCATCATCTGTGACTCTTGGTCAGGAGAGTGGACCGAGGAACTCTCCTGAGCAAGTTCCTTCTTAGTGGCTGCTGCTACCACCATGGCGTCTACCGGGGAGCCCTTATTTCAAGCTGGCCTGTCTATGGAGGGGCTCAGGATCTTGTCAGGTTTTTTTGGGATACGTTCCATGGTGTCCAGTTCCTTCCATGCCCCCAAGGTGACCGGATCCACGGGAGGGGACACCAAGGAAGTAGATGGGCCCATGCTGAAAGCCTCCAGGAACACAGACTCATCAGAAGAAGGTATGTGGGGCTGACCACCTCCCCGCTGGTGCAGGATCTTCATGATGTCTCCAAAGTAGACATCCTTGGGAGGTGACCTAGGGAAACCCTCTCCATCATCTAAGTCCGTGTCCTCGGTGAGGGACTCGGGGGAGTCCAAGTGCTTCATCTTGCAAGTATGCTTGCGAGGCACCTCTCTGCTGCGGATCTCCAGGGGGAACTCACAAGCCACTTGTTCCTTGGGAGGAACCATCTGGGGCTCTTCAAGCATGGGCTGTCCCTCTAGTAAAATGATGGGGGACTGTAGACAGAACCGAGGGGGTCATGGAGGAGTCTGTGGGGGGGGGGGGTCCGGGGTCTCAATCAGATGAAGAGAACACTTTCTACCACGTCGAATGCCAAAGGACAGTGAACCTCCTGAGAAACCAATAAGGTGGCCAGTCTCCCCGGCTCCAATGAGAGAGTCGAAGCTGGGCCCGAGGTGACGGATCTCAGAGGGAGGGAACCTGGCCCGACAAAGTCGGAGCTGATGAAAAAGGTTCCACTCCCTCGAATCAGACACCCAAGTTCCGGCTCCGACAGCGGCTTGGATCCGAGCTGGTCGGATCCGAAATGCTCCAAGCAGCTGTCGGCATCGAGGATGCAGGTACCATCAGCTCCGACCCCTTGACCAAAGCTAACCTCAGATCTGAGTACTCTGAACCCAAAGGTCGGATCGGAGAAGGAGATATTGGTTGAAAAAAAGGAAGGGAGCTCCCCACTCCTGAGGGAGGGGGTGGCTGGCAAGACCCCCATTTGGATCTGTGTACAGATAAAATGCCTCATCATTTTATCCAGATCAATGTCAGACAAGGAGCGAGTGGACCACAAAGAGGCCATGGACTCTGACCTGGTGGGTCAGGGTACTGAGGCCCGAGAAGCTGGATGTGTCTCCTCCGGCTCTGGGGAAAGCCTCAGAGATCGGAGCTGAGGGGAGTTACGGATCTGTGGTGTCTTGGTAGGAGAAGTGAGTCCGGAGACCTCTTTCTCTTTTCCCTCATCTTCGACTCTCTCTCCCTCTCTCTACCTCTTTACTGCTCTGCCACCACAGGCTTTGGTACAGGAGGTTGAGTCCCCTGGTAGGGAGGAGAAGCCAGAGAAAGAGAGGAGGGAGAGGCGGCCACAGCAGCTGCTGTGGCCAAAGCTGGAAACAAGGAGTCAGAAGGAGGAAGAAGACCTTTGAGGGCCAACTTGGTCTTCCTAGCCTTTACGGTGCGGGGGCTGAAGCCCGCACAAATGCTACAGTTCACACTAAGGTGGGCCACGCCCAAGCACAAAACACACAGAGTGTGGCCATCTGCTGGAGATAACTTATGGCCACACTGTGCAGCGCTTGAAAACAAGCTTTTCAGCCATCCTAATTAATAGAAAGATAACCTTAGTAAAAAACAGGCAGGTTCTTTCTAATTAAGAAACAAACACACACACACACACACACACACACACACACACACACACACACACACACACACACACACACACACACACACACACGCACACTCACCACACTCGTATACAAAAAAGAAATATGAGGGGGGAGGGGAAGCTACTACCTACACCACAGAAAGTACAGTTGTGTACACTTACCATAAATGTAGATGTTCAAGTGTATTCACTGTTGCAGTCATCACACTTGGGTTATCTGCCTGCAGGTAGCCCTCAGTTGGCCTGAATACCAGAGTCTTGTGATTTCTGCGTCAGATGCTGTTGCCTCTTCCATGGCATCAGGTCGTCAGGAGTATAAAACATGCAGCCGATGCCATTACATCAGTTTTTCTTGCCCTACATGTCAGGAGCCCCCAAAATAGGAAGCTATTACATGGTGTGGAACATCTCCAGTAAAAAGTAAATACCCCTGCCATAAAAGATGGCCATAAAGAGGATAGGTAAAAAGGATAGAGAAAGTCAGGGGGCTGGAGGGAGGGAAACCAGGACTGCAACAGTGAATACACTTGAACATTTACATTTATGGTAAGTGTACACAACTGTACTATGTTCTTCGTGTTTCACTGTTGCAGTCATCACACTTGGGTTGATTCCCAAAACTGAGGAAGGGTGGAGGCAGTCAAGAAGTGTTGGGGCAGGCTAGCAGGCCTTGTAAGACTGCCATAGCAAATCCAGCTCTGGATTTAGAAAAACAGGTAAGTGGTAATGCTTGGTTAAGGTGTGTACAGAACTCCAGGTTGCAACTTCCAGGATGTCCCTGGTGGGGACCCCCCTGAGAAATGCTGTAGAGGTTGAAGTAGCTCGAGTGGAATAAGTTCTAATCTCCAGAGGGGTAGGTTTTCCATGGTGCTAGTAGCAGAAATGGATACAGTGTGCTATCCATTTGGAAATGGTTTGCTTCGAAATGGCCTTGCCCTCTGCCCCTGTAGCAAAGCTGACTAGTAGCGGGTCAGATTTTCTGAAAGGCTTAGTCCTGTCAAGGTAGAACCCGAGCTGTCTGTTCACGTCCAAGGAGTGCAGGATCCTTTCCCCTCTATTCTGAGGATTAGGGAAAAAGGTTAGCAAACAGATGGATTGGTTTAAAACCACACTGGATACCACCTTGGGCATAAAGGAAGGGTTAGTCCTGAGGGAAACCCTGTCATCATGGAAAATAATGAAGGGCTCCACCGCCATTAGTGCCTGTAACTCAGACACTCTTCTTGCTGAAGTAATAGCTAGAAGTAAGTTTGCTTTCTAAGAGAGGAATTTTAACTCTGCTGAAGCAGCAGGTTCAAAAAGGGGAAGTGTGAGCTTTTCCAGTACAAAGTTAAGGTCCCAGGCCAGAGTGGAAGCTCTCCTAGGGGGCCTTAAATTGTTAGCTCCTCTCAGGAACTGCTTGATGAGAGGGTAAGAAAAGAGAGGAGGCTCAGTATTATAATGAGCTGGGATGGCAGAGGCATGAATCTTAATGGATGAGAAGGATAGGCCTCCGTGCAGCAGCTCTGCTACGTAATCAAGGATTTGAGGGAAGTTGGGCACAGCTGTGTCCTTTCCTTGAGACTGACTCCAAGAACAATATCTTTTCCACTTTTCAGCATAGAATTTCCCAGTACTAGGCCTTCTGGCCTCAAGGATGATGTCCAGCACCTGAATGCTGAGGGATGCTGGTATTGTATTCATGGGATAAGCCATGCTGCAAGGTTTAGGGTTTGCAGCTGTGGATGCAAAATCTGTCCCTCCTGCTGAGACAGCAGGGAAGGTGTCTGATGTAGGTGCCAGGGTGGAACTGCTGTCAAACTGCATAGGAGTGAGTACCAGTGCTGTTGTGGCCAGTCTGGTGCAATAAGGATTGCCCTTGGTCTGTCCTGTTTGATCTTGAGTAGTACTTTTGAGAGGAGGGGAGAGGAGGAAAGGCAGAAATTGAGAAGTTTTCCCATGTAAAGGATAGGGTGTCAACCTTCCAGGCTCTGCTGTGAGGGTTCCTGGTGCAAAATTTGTTCAACTGGTGGTTTTGGGAGGAGGCAAAAAGGTACACCTATGGAGTTCCCCACCTCTGGGTTAGAAGTTTGAATGAGTTGGGTTCCAGTTTCCACAGTCTTGCATATGGAATTAGCAGAATGCATGAGGCCATGAACCCTAGGGCTTGCAGTATTTTCCTTGCAGATAGCTCGGTTTGGTTAGCCAATAGTTTGTCTGATGGACCTGCTTTTCTGGAGTGAGGAATGCCATCTGGGAAGTTGTGTTCAAGCTTGCTCCCAGGAATACAATTTGTTGGCTTGGCATCAGTTGTGATTTCTTTTCATTGATGGTGTATCCCAGTGAAGTTAGAAGTCTTTTTGCAAATGCCAGATGCTGAAGTAGCAATTCCTGGCTGTCTGCCTGAATCAGACAATCGTCCAAGTATGGGTAGATTTGAATATTTCTCTGCCTGCAGTATGCAATGGCTGGAGCCAGGCATTTTGTGAATATTCTGGGTGCAGTAGATAAGCCAAAGGGAAGTGCAGAGAACTGATAGTGCATAGAGCCTGCCCTGAAATGTACATATTTCCTGCAAAACTCCTTATGGGGATGTGCAGATACACTTCTTTTAAGTCTAAGGTGACTAACCAGGCATCCCTGGCTGGCATAGGAAGAAGTTGTTGCAGTGTAAGCATTTTGAATTTTGGGACCACCAGAAAGGTGTTGAGAACTGAAAGATCCAGGATAGGGTGCCAAGAGCTCTCTTTTCTGGGCACCAGGAACAGTCTGGAGTAGAAACCCTGTCCCCTTTGTTCTACTGGAACAGGTTGAATAGCCCTGATATGGAGAAGGGAAAGTACTTGCTTTTGACCCTCTGCCCACTGGTTTGGAGTTTGGTGTTGGCAGTGAGTGGAAGTAGAATCTGTATCCCTGGGATACAATGTTTACAACCCATTGGTCCTGAGTAATGGACATCCAGTTTTTTGCATGACGGGCGAGTTTCCCTCCTAAGGGCGCAAGTAGTTGGACATGGCTGGGAAGAATAATTGGAAAGTCATTGTGAACTTTTTCCATTGTTTAGATCTCTGCATACCCTGAGACTGTAGTCTTAGTGGTCTTTTTCCCCTGGGTTTGGCCTGAGAGGGACTGAAAAGGACCAGTTTTTGAAGGCCAATGCCTACCGAATCTAGGTGGCTGCACCTATAAGAAATCTTTGACTGTTTGCATAGATTTAGCTTTTTCTTCCATCTTTTTAAGAACTTCTTCTGATTTTGTGCCAAACAAATGCTCCTGATTTAATGGAGCATCTAGTAATTTTGCTTTGACATAGTCAGGCAAGACTTGTTCTTTTAGCCAAGCATGCCTTCACAGTACAGACCCAGTGACAGCGGCCTTGCAAAATGCTTCTAAGGCATCAAACCCACATTGCAAATTATGTTTACTAACTTGGTTTCCAGAATGCATTAAACTCTTGTAAATCTTTATTTTGTGCACAATCTGGAAGCAACACCATTTTTTGTTTAATTAGTTCCATAATATGTTGCTGGTACTTCAACATGTGAAACTGGCAATTCAAAGCCCTGATGCCAAGAGTTGCAGAGGTATATACTTTCTTACCCCATCTGTCTAAAGCTCTAGAATCCCTGTCTGAAGGGGTAGGGTTTTTGGCTGTAGTAGCCTTAAAGCCTTTAGGTCTCTGGGAAATGGTCTCTGGATCCGCAGTAGGATTCTTAAAGAGAAATTTATGAGAATCAGGTACTCTGTAGTACCTGTCAGGTTTTCTAGGAGCTGGTGGTAAGGTGTCAAGAGTAAGACTGGACTCCAAGAAGACATTGTCTACACTATCCAGGACAGGGGGGTATAGCTAGAGGCCTGTGCTGAGGCAAATCTAAAAATCCCCTGAGTCTCTTTTTGGACTGAGGATAGTCCTGGCATTCCCAGCAGAAATGCTCTCTTAAGGTATACAAGGTTTCACCAAAAGAGAAATCCTCTGGAGGGGAGGTAGAGGGAATGGATTCCTCTGCATCTGAATCCTCATGGGTAGATAAGGGTATGTCCTGGTAATCAGAAGGGTCAGAGTCATCAGACTCCTGGTCTGTAGAATCAGAAGGAAATTCAATTATTTGTCTTTTGGCAGGGGAAGGCTGGCTTCCCCTAATTAGAGTAATAAGGTCTTCAGACATTCTAAGCATTTGTTTTTGTGGCATTAGAGGATGAGCATGCACTTTGGATGTCAGTTTTCTAGGTGTAGTGTGAACTCTGGGCCTGAGAAACTCAGTAGTTTTAGTAGGAAATGAAGTTAGTTTAATATGAATATCGGTAGGTCAGAATACACCCTTAGAAGCCGGTGCCTGCACAGTGGCTCCGGAGCCATCCAAGGTAGAGACATCCGCAGGTTCCATAGTCGAAGAAGCATCTCACAGCATGGGTCTCAGCAGAGACCTGTAAATCTGTAGAAGCGGGCATCAGGGGCTGCAAAGGCGCCTCACTGAGTACCGGCATACTGGCAACAAGCTTAACAGAAGTGTCGCTTGCAGTTTTTGACCTATACGGTCTGTCTCTGTCTTTGCGCTTTTTCTGAAGATCGGTAGTTGGATGGCTTACCAAAGCCATTTCAGAATACAGAGAAAAAGAGCGAAAGAATTTTGCTACAAAAATAGCCTGACATCGAATGGTTTGCTTGTTAAACAAGGCACAAAACTGACAGCTAGGGACATTGTGGTCTGGGCCTAAACAGGTGATGCAGTAAGAATGAAAATCTCTGTGAGATATTTGCTTTCCACAGGCAAGACAATTGTTCATTTTTTCTGACATCGGTTAGAGCAAGAAAAAAGAATCCCCAATGGGGTACTTAGCTTTAGAAGACTTCAGGTTTGAAACTCGAAAAACGAAAATTTCAGGTAGAGGCCGACCAGTACTTGCAAACTGCTTCTGCTTTGGGCTTCTTATCAGCAAGAAAGACTGATGTAATGGTGTCGGCTGCATGTTTTATACCCCTGATGACCTGACATCATGGAAATCCAAAGACTCTGGTATTTGGGCCGACTGAGGGCTACCTGCAGGCAGATAACCCAAATGTGATGACTGTGACAGTGAAACTCGAAGAACATCAAACTACTCTAACTAACCTAAAACACTAACACTCGATGCACCAAGAGGAGAAATGGGACCTATACTAACATTAACTGACAGAAAATGAGAAAAATTATTTACTGACCATAGGTTTTTAACCCACTGACTAGCTGGAACTCAGAAGACACGATGCTGAAGCAATTCGCGGCAAACAAGATCTGGGGATGGAAGGCAGTGGAGGTGTGTTATGGGTTAGGGGAGGAGTTTGGAGCTCGGAGCTGATGCTAGTAAAAGTTGCCGGCTCAGATCCGATATGGATCCGTAACCCACAGGTTGAATACCAAATGAAGGAAACTACTTCAGATCATAATTATCACAGTAATGTATTGCAGTGTTTTACTCCTAGAAAGTATAGTACCTCTAGAAAAGCTGTAGTGATCTTCTGTCCACACGTGAGGTTTGATTATGAGGAAAAGTTACAGAAATAACAACCATATATAAACTACAACAATCATCTGTGCACACTAATGAGGTTAGAATCTACGGAAAGGAGAATAATGACCAAACTGCCTCCAGCCCCCTATACACCCTATAGCTAACTTCTGTCCACACCCCAAGCAGGGCTGATTTTAGACTGAGGCCCAGTGCAGAGGCTCCTACTAATCCTGTGATAATACCTACTTACATACCCTGGTGTTTAGAGACTGCAGAGAACCCAAAAGCTCTGAGGATCTAGATGTATTACGATACATTTTATGCCATATTTATGAAAGTTAATAGCAGATTTTATATCTGTTTTTATTTTATTTATTTTATTTTTTACTGCTACACAGAAAAATAAAGATGAATTTACCACAGACTTTTCAGAATACATATTGCCTGCATTGCAGAAGTGTTAAATATTGTATGCGTGATGTTATTTACACACACACACAAACACACACGCACATGCACACAAACACACACACAAAATACATATCTACAGGCATATTGTAGGAAAGAAAATGTACCTACAGCATGTCTTTGGGGTGTTGGAGTAGAGAAGAACAACTGGATTAAACCTACACAAAGACTATGGGGACAGTCAGACTCCACAGAGTTACAGCTAAGAACTCAGCCAGAAAGTGAAGTACTGTCTAATGGCAACATTATTTACTGCACCACTGTGCCAGTCATCAATTGTTTTCACACATATCCAGCCCAAGCCACAAAAGGCGGTCACTTATTGTGTAAAATGCTGATGTTTGATTTTGATGGAAAGTGAAATAAATTATGGCTTACTTGTTACTCTTAAACACACTGCAATACTACACATTCACACAACACACATACATAAACACTCAGCCATATGCTTTACCAATGACCATTTGACATTGGATTCAACTTTTATGGCACTGCTTCTACCACACCAAAGCAGGGACTGTTTTAACAGTGGCTGAGCACAATAGGAATAAGTCACTTATCCACAGATGGGTTTAGAACCTACCAGTTAGAGACACTTCATTTTCTGTGTACACCTCAGATGTCAGACTATGATAAAATGTCCACATTAAAGTGTTTCAGCATGCTTTAGACAGATGCACATTATTCTTACAAAGCCAGATTAATGACTGGTCATGATATTAGGGTCTGTCATTTTCATTCACAGACACCCCTTTTACATAGCAAATATAACCACACTGTTGACTGCATGTACCCCAAAAGTCTTGCTGTATAACCACATTGCTAGATTTCAAGTTTGTTTCACATCAACACAATACCCACAGTAAAGTATTACAACATACTTTGCACAAATGCACTGTAATCCTGTAAAGAAAGGATGAGGACTCTTTAAAATGAGCAAACTACTAAAGCATCAGTTGATTTCATCCACAGTTACCCACTCAGTAGTTATAGCCACTATGGTGACCATGTACATCTCACATGTCTGATTTGGATAAAACAAAATTATATCTACAATAATGTATTTCTCCTCTGTTTCACCCAATAAGCAGTGGCAGTAATGTATTTCAGCTTACTTCACACAACTCACTTTAGTCCTGCAAAGCCAGAAAAATAAGCAAATTACAACAAAGAAACCCACCCATGCACAGATATTACAGCTACTTTGTTGTCTGTGCATAACTTGGATATCCGTCTGCAATAAAACAAGTGCTCCAATAATGTATTTACCTGTGTTTCACACAAACACACAGCTGATTGGTAACTGCAGTAAAGTACTCCAATATTAGTCCTGCAAAGCCATGCACTCCTCATATTTTGTTGCCTGTCAGTATCAAAAAACTTTCCTCACACTAGCAACAACTGCAGCTTCTTTTACTCTTTCCACTGCAATCATCACATCCACTTTGCCATTTAAAATGTGCAGGCTTTCTGATCCTTGATATCACATGATTTATACAATGAATTAGTTAGATTACATGAGATGAATCACAAAACCCACAAACTAGAAAACTTTTGTTGCTGCATTTCTTTTCTTTAAAAAATAAACATCAGAAAATCACGCTTTGTTGAATATTGCCCTAGACAAATGCCTAGTTCAGCTATGTGGGTAAGACTAATCAAGATCATCTCTACCTAAGTTATACCTCTGCTTTTAAGTTATTTGCCCCTGTATCTCTTTACCCTGCTAGTCTTGCTAGGCTATTTTAGGCATGTCCTACTGCGGTATTATATAGATGCACAGCCTGTTTTTACAGGACAATGTTATACAGCATATTACATGTTAGAAATATTTTGCAGCACACCTCATGACTACATTGCAGTACCCCACTAAAGGTGCATTAATACTAGATTCTACCTCCAGCAGTCCAAATACACTTTCAATAATGTTTCTGTTTCCATCATGGGCTGTGCTGTATAACATTTCCCCCATGTTCTGTAAATTGAGAATGGTGTTATCATCCAAAGCAAGCTCTATATAGTATCATCTGCAACATACAAGACACAATATATGTTGCCCGCTGCCAACAAACACAAAAACTGCCTCTCAAACCCATTCTGTCTGACAAATGTGTATAATTACCCACTAGGTGAACCTGAGGAAAGTTTCCTCAGGTAAAACAACGGTATAAGTTGGACATGTGCTAAGTGTGAGAACTACCTCAACTACTCAGGTGGTACATGGACACATTACAAATAATAACCCATGTACTACAGACAAGATGACAATTCAGGGAGTGTTAGCCCTTCATATTTATGCATCTTTGTGTGTCTGGACCTAATGGGGCATGAACAGCACCATGAATGCAGTCTGTGGTGAACAGGACATCAGGGCAGATACGCTCTGTCACATGCTGCAGTATTCTGATAAAGAATTGATTATTTCTTACGTGAATGCATATGATTTGCCTAGTGTGTCTACTTGCAGATTACAGGAAGTGTCCTGTAGCTAGGATTGTCAATATTACACACACATTTTTGTCCCCAAAAATGGGCATACTATTCATATCCCTCTATTCTACTCATGGATGGCACAGTTCGACTTGATCCTATAGTATATCCCAGTCCACTCTGAAGTGACGAGTTGTTTTATGATGTGTGAGATGTTGGCATATATAAGTTGTTGTCTGTACTTTGATTGTCAGCACAGGCAGTTGTGACATGCAACACTGCCAGCATTGACTCTGACAGACATTATCAGCATATGCAGTTGAGCTACTGTAGCTGCTATACCTAATATGACTCCTTCCATCAAGTATCCTATAAAACACAGCATTCAAAATGGAGGCGTGAGTGCCCAGCACTCCTATTTTATATATCTGCCATCTTGGCCTGCTGCATCCACAGATTCCATGTCAATCATTTGCATGAACTGTCTCAATTATATGTCATTATGCATTTGATTTCATGCACTGTATATCGCACTGTTTTAGCCAGTGCACACTTACACTATAGGCTTATCTCTCAAACTCAGCACAAGAAATATGGACAAAGCCTAAAATAAGACTCAGAAATAGGAACAGATTTTAAATATTTCACTTATAAATTCAGAAAGTTGCTAGCATAACTGGATTTGTGTTACCACATATTTTCTGAGGGATATCAAGTCTGAAATCCAAATGTATGTCATTACTTTGTGACCTCAATCCTGGTGATAAGTCAGAAAACAACAAATGTTACAAGGAACAGATCCAAAATATGAGGCTAAAATCTGGACATTCTGCAAAAATCTGGACAGTTGAGCGCTATGGCTATAGGTGTCTTTAAATAACTCACATCATGCACATGGATGACAGCCATACAGTTTGCTCAGTGTATTGTGACACCCCTCAATATAACCCAGCCACAGTGTCACTTATTATATTCCAGTAGCTCTCAGAAATTTGAGTATTTAACTTTATTTTATAAAAACTTTAATGGGCTATTTCTTTCAGGTACAGAAAGTGCTATAAATGAAATGGCCTTACTAACGAGTAAAACTCTATCAGCTTCAGGTTGTCTAGCTGGTACTCCTTCTACCTTTACTCCGCCAGTCAGTAACAGAATCATATTTCATGCCATGTCAGTCTAAAGCAGCTGCTAATTTAAACAACCACTGGCTTATACTGTCAACAGTAAACCTGTGACTCCGGAAATCCAATAGGTTTATGGCATCATTGGGAAGGAAATAAGGCATGATTATTAACACTTTGTTATAGTTTCATAGTTTCATAGTATAGTACTAGGCTACCTGCCCTGGGGCATTTGTAATCCTAGCCATAGTGGTGTGGCTTTTGCCACCCCATGAAATGGTACAAAAATGTACAGAATAAATCTAGAATACTGTGCCTCTGTCTAGTAGTGACACAATGAAGGTCCCCTTATAGAATAGAATTAGTTTACTGTGCCCCTGTCTAGCAGTGACACAGATGTGACCCCTGGGGTAAACTTACGATCTCCCATCCACTCATCAAGATTTCTCTTGAAGAGAGTCAGTGAGGGGCTCTGCCTAATACGAACTGGGATCCTGTTCCAAAGCATGGGAAGCTTCTGGGTTATGAATCTATCCCTCCAGCATGTCCTATTCATACTTGTGCCGAGGTTTAAGTCTTTAGCTCTTGTGGTCCTGATGGATTTGGATTTTTTGAGGTGGAGCATGTCCATCAAATCCTGATTGGACATGGCCTTGTACGTCAGGCAGAGATCACCTCTGAGCAGGCGGTATGCTACTGAATAGAGCTGAAGTTTCTTTAGTCTGGCAGAATAAGACATATGTTGGAGACCCTTGATCCTTTTGGTGAGGTACTTTTGTGGTCTCTCCTGCTGTTGCAAATGCCGGGTGAGGTACATACCAAATGGGGCATTGTACTCAATCATGGGTCTGATGAGGGAGGAATATAGGGGTACAATGACATCCTTGGATCTGGATGTGAATCCCTTCATGATGAGGTGTGCAAGGTAGAATGTTTTTCTAACCACTTTGGCAACGTGGGTGTCAAATGAGAGGTCGCTGTCTACTTGGGTCCCTAGGTCTCTGATTACTTTTTCCGTACTCAGTGGGTTGCTGTCTATGTGATAATTTGTGGGTACTTTGTTTTTTCCAAAAGGGATGACTATACATTTTTTGGCATTTAGTTTAAGGCTGTGACTACGGCACCAGTTGTCCGTTTCAGTAAGGCCGTTTTGTAGGATGTGTGTGTCTGCTGGTGTATCGACTATGGCACCTAGTTTGCAGTCATCTGCGAACTTTGTCAGCCACAGCCCTCCCATGTTTGCTTTAACATCTGAGAAATAAATGCCGAACAAGAGGGGTCCCAGGACAGATCCCTGTGGGACACCACTTGTGACTGGCTTTGAGTCTGACATTGCTCCAGCGATTTTAACTTTATGGGTTCTGTCCTTTAGCCAGTTTGCAACCCATCTAGTGACATAAAGGTTTACTTTTAAGCTGTTTAGCTTATCTATGATGTCTGAGTGGGGTATTGTGTCGAAGGCCTTAGCCAAGTCCAGGTATGCTGTATGGACTGCTTTGCCCTCATCAATGGCTCTAGTGACTGTTTCGAAAAAGTCAACCAGGTTTAAAAGGCAGGATCTACCCTTTACAAAGCCGAACTGGGTGGGGTCAAGTGTCTGTAGGTCCCCTATGTCTCTGTTTATGAGTTCCATAATGATTCTTTCCATAGCTTTGCAGACCAGGCTAGTTAAGCTTATGGGGCGGTAGTTTCCAGGGTCTGTAGAGGCATCCCCCTTGTGGAGTGGGACCACTGTTGCTGTACGCCAGTGTTCAGGTACATATCCCGAAGTAAGGCTAAGGTTAAATAGCATTTTTATGTGTGGGTTTAGTTCCTCTTGGAGTTCACGTAACACGCACCCCGGGATACCGTCAGGTCCCATTGGTGTAAGCTTCTACTGGGCCAGAATGCTAAATATAATGACCACGGATCAATAGTTCAGAGTAATGATGGGTGTGGAAGAGAGGTGAAGAAGAGAGTACAGGCAGGATGGAGTGGGTGGAGAAGAGTGGCAGGAGTGATTTGTGACAGACGAGTACCAGTTAGAGTGAAAGGGAAGGTCTACAAGAGGGTAGTGAGACCAGCTATGTTATATGGGTTGGAGACAGTGGCACTGACAAAAAGGCAGGAGTTTGAGCTGGATGTGGCAGAGTTAAAGATGTTAAGATTTGCACTGGGTGTGACGAGGGTGGACAGGATTAGGAATAAGTATATTAGAGGGTCAGCCCAGGTTGGAAGGTTTGGAGACAAAGCCAGAGAGGCAAGATTACATTGGTTTGGACATGTGCTGAGGAGGGATGCTGAGTATACTGGGAAAAAGATGCTAAGGATGAAGCTACCAGGTAACAGGAAAAGAGGAAGGCCTAAGATAAGGTTTTTGGATGTGGTGAGAGAGGACATGCAGGTGGTTGGTGTGACAGAGCATGATGCAGAGGACAGGAAGAAATGGAAACAGATGATCTGCTGTGGCAACCCCTAACGGGAACAGCCGAAAGAAGATGATGATGATGATGATGATGATATGTGATTCACAGATATAAATTCCTAAGTAAAATATTTCAAGATTTCAACATATGCAACTAAGGAAGCTGAACAGCATTGAAATGCCAGATTAGGTGAGAAACAGATAAAATGTGCTTAAACTTATGTGGCATAATGTAGGAGTTGTACAATTTACAATGAGGGGAGTTATGTTCAGGTTGTAGATATTTTCTATGATTTGCTAACAAGCAACAAACTGATAAAAAACAATAAAAAAATAGTTGCAACACTTCCCAGGAAACTAGAAACTGTTTAATGACAAACGGAGTAGAAAATCGACCAACAACTAAAAGCTTTCACCTTGGATTCCACTGGCATCATCAGAGTTGTATAAAAAACACAGCATTCAAGCTTAAGCATGCTCATAGTGAACTTAACCAATCACAATCATAGTTACAGTTGATGCAGTTAGAGTCATTAAATAATTTACAAAAAATAAAACCATATCACTAAAAATAAGAGATAACAAGTCTAAAACAGTGATTAATAAACCAGTACCTAACATAATAATTATAAAAGACTGTAATAAATACAATTTTATAATAAATACAATTTTAAATGCGATTTTACTAATAAATTAAGACCTAGATCAACAAATCAATATAATTACCTACCGGGGTTTGTAATTTCTAAAAATAAAACATATAAAATTCATATAATAATACTTAAAATTCAAATTAAGCAAGCCCTTTGTTTCAATATAGGGGCAGTGGGTCTATATTAGATCAGTGAACGCTTAAAAAAGCGAACGCTGATTGATCGACCTTATGTAAGCTTTCGAACTGTCAGATCAGCGATTTTTTTCCTAGAGAAAAAAATCGCCGATCCAAAACACATACACACAACACAAGCACACCAAACAAACAGAAATCCACACACATATACCTAAAATCTGACACCAAACCCTACACTAAACTATGCACACACCACTAACTATCCACTTACCTTAACCCAAACCCTAACCCTAACCCTAATAAATACAATTTTATAATAAATACAAATTTTAAATGCGATTTTACTAATAAATTAAGACCTAGATCAACAAATCAATATAATTACCTACCGGGGTTTGTAATTTCTAAAAATAAAACATATACATTTCATATAATAATACTTAGAATTCAAATTAAGCAAGCCCTTTGTTTCAATATAGGGGCAGTGGGTCTGTATTAGATCAGTGAATGCTTAAAAAAGCGAACGCTGATTGATCGACCTTATGTAAGCTTTCGAACTGTCAGATCAGCGATTTTTTTTCCTAGAGAAAAAAATTGCCGATCCAAAACACATACACACAACACAAGCACACCAAACAAACAGAAATCCACACACATATACCTAAAATCTGACACCAAACCCTACACTAAACTATGCACACACCACTAACTATCCACTTACCTTAACCCAAACCCTAACCCTAATGTCCGTCACTATCGCTCACCTCACCCACTCCTTAAACCTAACTCACCTAAACCCACCCTAGCCCTCACGTCCACACAATCGCACACATACCTAACCCGAGCCCTAACCCTAACTCACCTAACCCACCCTGACACTCACATCCACACAATCACACACTTACCTGAATCTGACCCGTAACTTTCCACCACAGCACTGAAAATACCGAAGCAACAGAAATGGACAACCAAATTCTTTCCCTAGGAAAAAATTTGGGTTTCTGTTGCTTCGATATTTTGAACATTCGCTTAAATAAGGTCAATCAATCAGCGTTCGCTTGTTTAGCATTCGCTGATCTAATATAGACCCAGGGGCAGCGATATACTGTCATTAAGCCCTGGTGTAACATTGGCATTTAACCTCATTTGCCATTTGCTTTCCCTTGCTGCTACTTCTAATTTAATGTCACCACCACTCTCATCAAGTTGAACCTTGTCAATCACAAAAAAGATAAACCTTTTAAAATTGTCACACTTGTTACTGTGAACAAAAAGAGCATTATGTAAATCCCTATTTTGTATTGCCCTTAAGTGTTCACTAATTCTATCCCATAATCTGCGCACAGTTTTTCCAACATAAAAACATGCACAAGATACACAGGTAGCGAGATAAACTAACATGGTCGTGTTGCAGTTGCATCTCCCTGGGCTTCTAATGGAATAATTGTAATTCCCTACTGTAACATATGGTCCACCATTAATAAACTTACAAAATTTACAGGCACCACATTTCATCATAAGGGAATGATACCCAGGTTTGAAGTTGGTCTTTAAATTCTCCTCTAAGATGTTCTTAATATTCTTGTCCCTACTATAAACTATTCGGGGTTTGTTGCCAAGAAGTTCCTTGGTCACTTCTCCAAAACAAGTGTCCCAACATCTACTGACAATAGAATATATATTATGGGAATGTGTGTTGTAACGCAAAACCATGACATCTGTAGTAATATCTTTTGATCTAGTTTGTATCTGGGCACTGGTGGTGTTTAATATGGAGATAAAAGATGTTTTTCTTTTTAAGCAAAACTTCTTTCTTGATTTTGCTCAACATTTTCAATGGATACCCCTCTCAATGAACATGCCTATTAAGACATACATTTCATCAATAAAGTTGACATCATCACTTATTAAGCAAGACAATCTCACCATTTGGCCCTTTATGATGCTTTTCAGTTGATGAGGTGGGTGGCAACTTTGGAAGTGCAACAAGCTATTAGAATGGGTTTTTTTCTGTAAACAGTGCTACACAGGTTTATCATTAAACAGTTTCAAGTTTCCTGCGAAGTGTTGCGACTATTTTTTTATTATTTTCTTTGATTTGGTGGCAAGTCTTTCACCTTGCTAGTTACAATGTAACACAACTGGATAAAGTAGTTATTTGATGACATTAAAAAATATACCAATTCAATTTTTAAAAGAAAAAAGTCAATCAGTATTCTGACAGTAAGCAAAATACATAGTTTCCCTTCACATTTTCATGATTTTTTGGAATCCATGCCATAAATTCTCCTCCAGTTAGCGATGGCATATAATTAGTGAATGTATCTTATTTACAGATGACACAAGGGCCTGAAAGCAAAAAATCAGTCATTTATAGCAAACTAACCACAGGGTGCAATTTTACCACTAATTCAAGAAATATTCTGAGGCATGCAGCAAGATACCCACTAAGTGCACAATGACCCTGGTTTTCAGTCCTGTACAGTTTCCTTGTTCATTAACATGCTCCCTCAGAACTTGCATGGCTAAACATCACACTGCGAGTGGATTACATTCATCTTTTCAGTGGCAGGGAAAGCCCTAACCAATCCAGAAAGATCAGAAAATAGATTTTCCTTTACCTTTGGAAATGACTGGTAGCCAATCATCTTATTATCAATTCAGAAAAAGGCTACAATAACCTTTGCAACACAACAAAGTTGAAGAATATCAAACCCACAAAAATCAATAATCCACAAAACACAGTTATAGCCATAAGTCCAGTAACTTAAACACTGTGGAATTTGGCCTGACCGGTCCCTTTTCTTTCAACTATCACACTGAACCATGTGTTGAAAGTATTCTAGCAATTGAAGTTAAGCTACAAACTTTCAAACTTACACATTTTTGAAGTTTGAAAGGTCATCTGAAGTAAAATAATAATTCCAAAAATAAGGTATCCATCCTGTAACCCTTAACTCGTGACAACAGATATTTTAAACAACAGTAATTAAAAATTGCTGTTTCGTCTCACTGTCAGAAGATGGGATACCCCAGTGCCTCATAGTGAAAAAGGCTAAGTAGCTACCCATTACTGCATGAGCAATATTATTGATTTTATGAATAATCTTATGTCCACACTGTCCAAAACGGTACAAATGAAGACATTTATCTACACACTAATGTCATAGGGTATGCTAATCCTTCTTAAACCTTCTCTCAGACAAGAACATTGAGAGATGGGATTTCCAAACCTATACCCTACTACTTAGAGCACACTCATCCAGTCTCTCAGAAATGATCTAAATTCCTTGAGTTTTGGAATAAATTGATTGAATGCATATAAGGCTTGCAAGAATGTCAGTGCTTCATAGATAAGTGGTAACTGCTTGTTGTAATCTTTTACAATAACATAACCAAAAAAATGTTAGCTGTAAACATTGTTAATAAAATCATATTACAAGTTACCTTGCAAATTACTTTCAAATAACTTACTTATGTCTCTTAAGCTTTGTACGCAGTGGGATTATCGTGTAGTATTTCTAATAGATCTATTCTCATCTTTTACAGTCTTTTGAGAACATGCTCAAATTATGTCCTACATATGGTTTTACTACATAAGAGAGACAGTAATTACTTTAAAATGACTTCACAATTACCTGAAACAGAAAAAACTACACGCATAGTAATGGGAAAGAACAAAAATGCTCCTCTGAAAAGAGGCAAACACCCTGACTCCCATCCGATTCTTTGAACTTATATATAGTAATTCTACGGGTGATCCACAGTGTGTAAGGTATTAACTCCTTAAAGAAGCACATGGCTATATAAAGTACATAGTCAGTAAATTTAATGTCACAATAAGAGCTTTCATTAGAGAATTGAATTCTTCAGATTGACAATCTGAATGTCATTTTTCTGACGAAAGCGCTTACTGTAGGCATTAAATCTGTTTGAAGTGTTTCTAGTATCGAGTCTCCAGGTTTTTTATGTACAGCTGGATTTATAGACGACATTTACTAGAATTTTAAACAGCAAGTTTAACCACCTGCAATCAAACTTATTTTCAAACAAATGGTTCTCAAATAATTCCGGGGCACCTTCTGGAATGCAAAAATGTACTGCTTCTCATCTTTTCTGCTTCTCACCCCAATCATGGTTGAATAGGGTCCTTGGACCAGCCCATCTACATGGACAGTAAGGGGGAAAAAAAAGTGTTGATTGGAGCCTGACCTTCTGCTAGTACAGTTATCCACAATGGCAAGTTTAGGTTCCGTGAAAAGAGGAGATATGGGCAGGCTAATGGAAGGAAAGGATTCCATATTTTAAGTGGCAGTTAGGCAGAGTTCTCAACTTCTCTGTCTCTCTCTGAATTGCCCAGACACAGTCATAATAGCTAATTAGCAGAAATACCTGAGCTTGGCTACACAAGGGAAATAACAACAAGAAATGCAGCAAAAACTGCACAAAAAAAACATTCCACAGAAAGAATGTAGTAAATACATAAATGGTACTGTATCGTCTGGCAAGAATAACAGTACATGGAAATTGTGCTTTCATGTTAATAAGATGGACAGTGATGCCTCGAACGCTGAGTTATTACAGAAATTACTGCAGTTACTGCTGCAGAGGAAGAAATAACAGATTATCTTTTTTTTTTTTTTTTGCAAGTATGCTTTGTTTTGAAAATTTCAATGTAAAGATGAATTAGTGAATGTGGAGGAATACATGTAGTGGGCATGAGAATCTGTTCACATGGTCACTAAAGGCAAACATTAAGAATGCCACTCTATTACAACAGTCTGAGTTGTTAGCAAATGTTAATTATTAAGCAAGGGAAGGGCAATTATACAGGCCTCAACATTAGCAAAATTAAGTGTCGCAAGATAAGGATGTGGAAAAGTGTTCTTTAGTTTGTCGATTCTAGACAGCTTGGTTTACATTTCCTTGAATTTTACTACTGGAAAGCATCAGTGTCATACATATTTGACTATTTCATAAAAGGACAATAAAATATGTGTAATTTGAGGACATACAAATTATTTACATTCTAAGGTCACAGCTTCACAGAGAAAAAGTGGAAATTTTATGTTGGGTTTTACTTATCAAACTTCCTGCAAGATGCAGTGAACTCGGAGTGATAACTTTAAAGTAAGGGGATGTGGCTCACCCCTTGCACCCTGCAAAAATGTATTTTCCCTTTTTTTCCTGCATTTGCATAAAAACTGTGTGGCATAAAGTATGTGTGACTAAATGCTTTATATACTCAAACTGTCATTTTCATGCAGTTGCAGCTGGGCTATTAAGTCACGATTAGTTGAGAGACAAAGAGACACAATATAGCAGATCTGATTATAGGCTATCACTGTTTTAAGAATAAGAGATAAACACAACTAATTACCTGAAATTAACTCAATAACTTCAGTGATCAAAACTTACACTACAATCAGTATGGCAATGCTAAAGTGTTAACTGGAAGAAGGGGTATAATCAGGATTTTTGGAATTGTATGCCAGCTTCCAGAATGCAGTTCCCACACACACACACACACATATATATATATGACACATACACACACGTGTGTGTGATGTTTTTGTCATTTAGTTTACTCCACCTCTTAATGACTTCAAGAGTTTATGTACACCACACCTATCTGCCAACATCTGCTCCTTTAAGTGCATACAAATTCAAATTCATTACTTCAGTAATGCTATCTATCCATCTTAGCCTCTGCCAACCCCATCTTCTTTTACCCTTGAGCTTTACTAGCATCAGTGGCTTCTCTTGGGAATCCTGTTTTGCATTATGTGACCAAAGTATATGAAGTTTAGTTTTACTACTGCACTTCTAGTGTACTGTCTAGATAGATTTCCTTAAATATACTGATTTGATCTTATTTCCCTCCATATAATTCTCAAAAGTTTTCTCCAACATTACAGTTTAATTTGATTCTTTGGCACAGAGGCTTAGCTCTATTTCGACTCTTACAGCTGTAATTATTGGGAATAACATAGTTTTTACTATAGCACATTTGCTGCCAATGTGATGTCTTTGCTCTCTAAGTTCTTATCCAAACTTGTCACAGCATTCATTCCGAGAATTAAGCATGTTTTAAAATCATGGTGAATACCAGCATCTGCTGAAATCTTTCAGAAAAATCAGTCACTGAGCCCATGTCTTCCCTTTCTACCTGCAAAAAACTGAAAAGGGCAAAAAGACATAATTTTACTTCATTTTATTTAGTTGTTTTGGTGTTGAGCAGCAAGCCAGTTTTGTGCCTTCGACTTTCACCTTCAACATGCTCTTCAGCTCTTCCTCACTTTCTGTGATCTGAGAGGTACTGGATGCATATACAAGGCTATTAATATTTCTCCCAGCAATTCTAATATTTGTCTACACCAGCATTTTGTATGACCCATTCAGTTTAAACTTTAAGTCACGTGACAATACACAACCTTGTCACACTCTTTTCCCAGTCATCAACCAGTGAGTTACTCCATATTCAGGTATAACTACTGGTTCTTGTTCGTCATACAGAGCCCTCAGGAGTCAAATCAAGTGAGCCACTGCCCCCATTATTCTAAGGAACTGCCACAGTTTGTTATGGACTTCTTAGTGAAAGGCTTTACAGCAGTCAATAAGGCAATAAAAGTAAGTAGCCTTTTGGAATATCCCTGCATTCTCTATTATCCAGAGGATGTCGGCAGTTTCATCCCTGGAGTTTCTGCCCCTTCTAAAACAATCCTGTAAATCTGATAGTTCTGGGTCCATATATGGCTGAAGCCTAGATTGCAGGATCTTGAGTATTACCTTACCACAGTGCAAAACAAATGGAACTGTTTGATAATTTGAGCACTCTGTCATTGCTTTCTTCTCGTGACTGGAATATAAACTGACATTCTGTAATCCAATGACCACTACTGTGTTTTCTAAATATGCTGGCAAATATCAAGCAGCACTATGCACTATGATAGTATCATTTTCAAGGGAGCCCGCAGGATTTTTTGCAGGGGGGTGCAAACCCAGAGCCCCACCAACATAGCTCACCCTGCCCCCTGCCAACACAGCCCCGCCCAAGTCCACCCACCCCAAGCCCCGCCCACACAGCTATTCCAGTGTCCCATTACTTGGCTATTTCTCCCCATTTACTGTAGACACTGTTCAAATCTGTGTGCATACTGTTTTATGCTTTAGTTCTACAATGATTACAGGCAGTTGGATTTAATTTACAACTTTTATTTCAAACATTATAGCCCAAACACTGAGACATTTACTAAACCTAAACAAAGCAATAGTCTTACAATGAAAACAGACTTGGCATTAAAGCTTCTCTACTTTTGAAACTCACATTCAATGAAACAGCATTGAAACCCACATTCAAAGAAAATGCATCTGGCCAGTGGCAGGTTATTTACCTTTGAACTGTTTTAAAGCAATAGGCTCCTTGCACACCGTTAGGGCCATGCAAAAGTTATTTGATTTACCTGATTGTATTAATTATAATATATAATTGAATTATATCCCTTGTATTATACAGCAGCACTTGTTTGAGTGACTCTGCTGAAGTAAAAGTAATCTGAATAATTCCACATTAAAGATATCTGAAACTAATGAAGATGTTGTTGCTAGAAAACAACTGTATATTTCAGTGTTTCATCTACAAATTCAGTGCCTGTTGCCGTCAAAGAATAAATTGCCTATGTTAAATTAAAAAAATGGTAAGCTGGTATATTGCAATAGAAAATGGATGACAAGCTGAAAAACAGGTTTATAGTTATTAGGCATCTCATCCAAAGGAGGACATCCTGAGGACTGCAGCATACAAATGTATATGCTGTAGGAATAGAACCTCAAGCCTTTACATTAAGATGCAAGTATTCTACTTGTGGTGCTACTAACATAGCTTTAAAACTTTATACCACAATAGAGATATCATTTGCTAAACAAAACAGTTGCACATTGTAAATAGACTTGGCATGAGCAGCAGTGAACTTAGCTTCCCTTAAAACTCACAGTTCCTTGAAAATGCACTTGAAAATTCCACCTGTTAACTCTAACTTGGGCATTTCACTTTCTCACAAACATACCACACCCCTCAAGGCCTCAACCTTAGTGCAAGAAATCTGGACAAAGCCTAAAATAAATAGGGACAGATTATAAATATGGCTCTCAGAAACTTAGAAAATTGCAAGAGTAACAGGATTTGTGTTAGTATGCATTTTCTAAATGACATGACATCTAAAACTGAAATATCTCATTTAGCAACTTCAATCCTTTTAGGAGGAATATGGGGCAAAAATCTGGACAGCTGAGGGGTATGCTACCTCCCTCTTATACACACACCAAATAATTCTGGTCAGACAAATTAGTTCTGGGAAGGTTGCACTGAACGGCACCGTGCTTGAGCTGAAGTGGGTGAAATCCTGGTAGCCAGTGATAACTGATCTGCAGCTCAGCAATGTGGAGCATTAAAGCATTTTTAGCAGAGCATTGTTTCATCACTACCTATTGTGTTTGCACATAAGCTGTAGTTATTTTAAACATTTGCCTTTTTGATTACTACAGAGTACATTTACCCACCAGAGCTATTGTGTTTTGACTTCAGTGTGGAGCTAGTTGTTGCAGGGCTTGGCTTTTAAGTAAGGTAGCAATGCTTATTTACCATATACCATTAAAGCCACCCTGACCCAACTACAAGTGTACTAACACACAGACACTGCTATAAGACACTGGTCTGCAATAAAATGTAATGAGCTTCTGAAAATACTGTAATCCTGTCCTTTTATTACAATGAATATAAAATACTTCAAATAAGGTAAAAAGCTCATAATCTTCAATCGACAAAACTACTTTTCCACACTTCAAAATAATAAAATCAAACCCTCAGAAATTTTGGAAAGGTATCTCTACTCTACTTAACCCCAGCAAACCAGATACCCCTACCCCAGACCCAAACGCTCCTGACCAAGACTTGGTTACCCAATTTAACTCTTTTCATTGAATCCATTTCCAAATTAACGTCATCTTTCTCTAACACCACTACATTCTCCAAAACTCCCTTACCATCCCCAAACATCTCTCTACCCCACTCTGCTACTACTTCCTCATTCCCATCTACTAACTCCCATCCCTCCACTCCTCCTACTCCTACTTCATCAGCTTCATCTGCCCCTAATTCTCCCTCTTCACACTCCTTTTTTCTCATTTAAACCTCTACCCACTTCTACTATAAAGAAATTCTGTATGAAACTGAAGCCATGCACCAATGCTCCTGATAACATCCCTTCTTACTTTCTTAGCAAAGCTGCTGAAGCAATCACTTACCCTATTAGCATTTTAATCAACTGCTCTATCCAAGAATGTATAATACCCCAAGTCTGGAAAAGGGCCTTTATCATACCTCTACATAAAAGGTGGCAACAACAACAATGTTACTAATTTCCGCCCCATCGCTATTCTGTCCCCCATCTCTAAACTCCTAGAAAAGTGTATCCAACTACAACTCCTACCACATCTCTTAGATAATCACCTACTAACTCCAACACATGGATTCAGACCACATCATAGCACTATGACCGCCCTCCTCTCCTTCCTTGAAACTGTAAATAAAGCCCGCGACTCTGGCCAAATTGTTTCTACCCTACTACTCGACCTCTCTAAGGCCTTTGACACTCTGTCACAGCCTGCTACTAACTAAACTTTCTAAACTTAACCTATCTCCCTCCTCCTTGAACTGGTTCTCCAGCTACTTATCTAACAGATCTCAAGCAGTCAAATGGAAAAAGGCCACCTCCTCATTTCTAAATACTCCTACTGGGGTACCCCAGGGCTCTATACTGAGTCCCCTTCTCTTCAATATATTTATAAATGATTTCCGCAACTCTATCCCATTCTCAGACATCATCCAATATGCCGATGATTCTGCTATTATCTGCACTGCCACCTCTATCCCCTCACTCCTAAAACTGACTCAAGATGCTTTTACAACAACTGAGCAATGGATGAAAAGGAATCACCTAGCACTCAATGCCTCTAAAACCAAATTAATGTTATTCACCCCTCTAAGGCAACTTCTTTCAATATAAACACATTCCACATCTCTAGACAAAATAATCTACCCCTGGAACTGGTGTCCGAGACCAAGTTACTTGGGGTCCAAATTGATAACCAGCTCAAATTCAGCTCCCACCTACAGTTAAATATCAAGAAAACCCATCAAAAACTAGGTATGCTTTACCGACAAAATCATTACCTTACACCTGCTACCAAAATCACCCTCTACCTCATTTCTTATCCCCTCCCTTCTCTATGGAGCTCCACTCCTAACTAATCTACAGACCTCTCTAAAAACACAACTTTCCTCTTGCTACAACAAAATTGCCAAGTTCGCTACCAACCACAAGTCCTCCACCCACCACTGTTCCTCTCTCCAAAAACTAAAATGGCTAGAGCTACCCAGTTATCTCACATATACTCAACTAAATCTTGCACACAAGCTCATTTTCAACCCCTCCCTTTGTCCCTCCCTTTCATCAGCCTTTAAAATGCACCTTCCTGCTAGAGTATTAAGGTCCAACAATCAAAATCTATTAGAAGTATATAAACCAACTAGTCCGGCAGGCAAAAATCTTCTGTCTTATGGCCTTGCATGCCTTTGGAACTGCCTACCACCTTCCATTCGCACCACCCCAACCATTTTATATTTAAAAGATCTCTTCACTCACATCTAGTATCCCAGTGGGAATGCTCTTGCTCCCACCCCACATAACTAACACTTGCAAACTCCATCTTCTTTCTTCCTCTGTTTCCTCCTGCAACTTTCCTAATTACCCACCCTAACTCATACATATTATTATTCCTACAATAATCAGAAAGAATATACTAGGCCACACTTCCCAAGTATTGCTTCCCTAATACGTTATTGCTTCTCAGTACTTTTGTGCATTGCTTCCTAATATGTTATTATTCCTCAATATTGTCATGAAATGCTTCCAAATATGTTGTTATTTCTCAGTGCTTTTGTACTAAATTTCCCTTTAGTCTGTATTACCTATTAATTTCATCACTAGATTGTACTCGCTCTACTTGTATTATTTGCAAATTGTTATTTCTTGTATGATTAACTTCTGTGTAATTGTATAATTTGTATATCTATTAATAACCTACTTGGTTTTGGAGCTTTTCTCCCCAGGACTCCATTGAAAATGGGTTCATTTGGCCCAATGGACTATCCTGGCAAACCAACTGCAAATAAAATAAATAAAACTGTCATATGCATTTCAATACCCAAGGCTTATACATTATCTAGTCATGTAAATATTCTCTGCATGGCAACAACGAAAAGGCTTTCAATGCTGGTAATTCTTTAACAATATACTTACTAAAGCTTACTTGCATCTTACAATATCCGACAAGCTTACTAAAGCTTACTTGCATCTTACAATCTCCAACAAGCTTACCTGATGTTCATTAAACCATGGCTACTTAAACAGAGCAACAGGGCACTGTGACAGAATACAGTTCCAGAATAAGAAGCATAAATCAACAGTACAAAAATCTGATAGAAAACCAGAACATTTTGCAAAATCAAGGACAGATGAAAAGCCACAGTCGTATTTGTGATCTACTTTGGATGGGGGAATACTCTGCACACTTACACTGCATAACTGCTCCTTGCCTTCCATGGACACATCCAGAGCCACTACAATGGGGAGTGGGGTGCAATAAGTATGTCACAATTTGAAATGTCTCTGGCTGACAGTGATGGATCTGACAATCATACCTCTCAACTTCAGAGCAAGAAATCTGGACAAAGCCATACATAGAACTAGAAGTGTGACACAAGCCCAAAAATAAGGCCAATTTTTAAATATTGCTCTTATAACTTAAATAGAACAGGTAGATCTTGCATTAGTACAAATTTTCTGAAGGTTATGAAATCTGAAACTCAAATGTCTGCCATTATTTTCTAACTTCAATCTTTAATGACTTGCCACTAATTTGCCAGAAAACCACAATTTTATGAAAACGGACCAAAATGTGATGCAAAATACCTGTCAAAAAAGGGACACCTTTTTAATATTAACAGTTAACTTGAAGCAGCTAACAAAATAAGGGCATCCACATGCATTTCTGAAATAAAGGTAATCTATAAGTGATCATTACAGTTATATATAATTGTAAACCCTCCTCATTTTCTTCCAAAATTGCCATTTTGGAGGAGGGATTATTAGGGGAGAGCAACATTTTGAGCCAGAATTGGGGACAATTGAGATGTTTGGATATTCCTAATCTACAAAGTGATTTGCACGTACCTCTCAACCTCTTAATGCAGGAAATCTGAACAAGGCCAAATATATTGGGGAACATACAAACACTACTAAAAAAGTACAGTTTTGTACCTACCATAAATGTAGATGTTCGAGGATCCACATTGCTGCAGTCCTAACCATTGGGTAGTCCGCTGTCCAGTCGCCCCGAATACCAAAGTATATGGGCCGTCGGGGTCAAGCGCGATTTACCCAAGGAGTCAGGACGTACTACTATGATGACCCGCCGCACCCATATCCTCAGTCTTTTCTTGCCCCAGATGTCAGAGACCCTAAAAGACAAGGCCCAAAACCAAACACAACAAAACCCTGCACCAAACCTATATACAATATATACAAATGTACAAGAATATAGCCTAATCCCACACACCACCCCCTAAACACAGGGGAGGGGAGGAGGGAATGCAGCAATGTGGATCGAACATCTACATTTATGGTAGGTACAAAACTGTACTATGTTCTTCATTCCACATTGCTGCAGTCCTAACCATTGGGTAATCCCAAAGCAGAGGTTGGCAAATCATAAGGAAGCAGGAGCTGTCAACATGCCTTGCAAAATAGCAGTGGCAAACCAGCCCTAGATTTAGAGTAGAGAGGAAGGTGGTAATGCTTAGAGAAAGTATGCACTGAACTCCAAGTATTGCCCTCCAAATATCCTTAGTTGCCACCCTTAGAAATGCAGTTGATGAGTGGCAGTAGCCCTTGTGGAATCAGGCCTAATCCCAGCTGGAATCTCCTTGCCATGATGGGAATAACATGAAATGCAAAACCCAATCCACTTAGAAATAGTTTGTAGACACAGGCTTGCCCTGAGAAGTCAAAGCAAAAGAAACAAAAAACTGCTGAGACAGCCTGAAATCCTTAGTCCTGCTTAAATAATAACGTAGAATCTATGTACATCTAAAGTGTGCAAAAATCTTTTTCTCTTGTTTTGGGGGATCTGTATAGAAAGTAGGCAAATGAATAGTTTGGTTTAAAGCCACACTAGAAACCACCTTAGGCATAAAGGAAGGATTAGTAAATGTGATACTCTATCCTTATGGAAAATCAAAGGCCTGCAACTCAGAAACCCTTCTTGCAGAAGTAATAGCAACAAGAAAGCAGTCTTCCATGACAAGTATTTTAACTCAGCAGTAGCCGCAGGCTCAAAAGGTTTGTAGAGTAAGTTTTTCCAACACAAAATTGAGATCCCAAGCAGGAGAGTAGGAGCTCATTGGTCTTCTTATATGCCCCTCTAAGAAACTGAACAAACAAGGAGGAAAGAAAACAATGGTGGGTCACAATCATAGTGAGCTGAAATTGCTGCAGCATGAATCTTAATGGAAGAGAAGGACAAACCTTGTCCAATAACTCAGTAAGATATTGAAGAGCCACACTCAAATTAGGCTCAGAAATCTCCAAATTTGCTTGTGCTAAAAAAATAAAATCTCTTCCATTTTTCTGCATACACTTTCCTTGTACTAGGTCTTCTGGCTTCCATATAATACATTTAAAACTTGTTGAGGAAGTTGAGACCTGCTGTGTTTCAAAAGAGAATATGCCAGGCTGTTAGATGAAAGAGAGGCTTGACATTGAGCAGGTGGTGATCGTCTCTTTTCTGAGATAACAGGTGAATCATCAAAGGAAGGCCATGGAGGCTTCTCACAGACTCCTTAGAAGTGGGTACCAGTGCTGCTTAATGGAGCTATTAAAATCATCCTTGGCTTGTCTTGTCTGGACTTTAGGAGCACCTTTGGAAGAAGAAGAGGTGTGGAAAAAACACATACATGAAAGATTTTCCAAAAGAAAGAGCGCCCACTTCCACTTCTGTGGTGTGACCAGCACCCCTTTGTGCAAAACTGGTGATTTAGTGATTTAGCGTAATAGTGACAGTGTCTGGAGTTCCATGTCCATCATTAATTTCGAAACCGCCTCTGATCCGAAGCCCAGTCCAGGGATCCATTATTTCGCTTAACACATCTGCTATGAGTTCCTAACTCCCCGCAGAAACCTCCTGAAACCTTAAGGTTGCAAGTGCCTGAAGTTCTCCCATAAAAAATCATTGCTTGCCTGTATAAACTGCATAGATGTGTCTCAAGAATGTTCCCCTTTTTGTTCAGTTTGTTGTTCGTTAGGAATGTGTTCCTGCCCAGGATCACAACCAGGAAGAAAAGCTATTAATGCAAACTGGATCAACTGATCTCCATCAAGTGTTGATGATGTTGTGCAGTAGATGCAGTTTGCACTTGTCTTGTATCCATCCACCATTTAGATGAGCTCCCCAAGCTTCCAAAGCAATGTCTGTCTGAAAAATTCACCGCTTCTCTGGCCGGGCTGCCAGAGAGTCCTTGTTTAGGTGACATTCCTACAAAAATTCTTTTGAATGCAAGGTATTATTTGAATGACAGTGTCCCAAATCCTGGCAGCTGTGTCCACACATTTTTGAGATACCATTGCAGCTTCCTCATATGCAGTTTGGCATTGGGAAGCCAGAGATCACAAAGACATGAACCCTGGAAGGCTTGAAGGACTGTCCTTGCAGTCAGCCGGACTGAGAAAGAGATGTGGATGGAAGGAATGGAAAGATTCTTTGTTTGTCCGTTAGGCAATCTAAGGGGCCGTGTTGCTGTCACAAGTCCGCCACCCAGAGAGCTGTCTTGAGAGGGTAGGGTACTAGACTGGACTTTATTTCGTTCACATAACAGAGGCATCAAGTATAGCACTACATATATTCAGTCCAGAAGGCTCTTTTCCTTTTCTTGTTTTTTCTGTAAAGAAGCCGCCTAAGTATGATTTGATAGATTTTCAGCTTCAGCCCGAAGCAAGTCATTACTGAAGTGGTTTTCAAGAAATACTACCGCCACTTCATGTAGTAGATAGGCAATGCAGAGAACTGCATGAGAATTTCCATGCCGAAAACGCAGATACTTCCTGCAACTTGAGATCTAAAGTTACCATCCAATGATTGAACTTGGGAATGTCCAGATAAGTGTTGAGGAATCCAAAATTGGTCTTTCTGGTACAGGGACTGGCTGAATGGCCCTTATTTGGAGTAACAAAGAAATTTGCAACCGTGGTGAATGATATCCAACACCCATCTGTCTTGAGTGATTAAATCCCAATTTCTTGAAAAGAGATCATTGGGTCTGCTGACCCTGCCCTCACCAGAAGTCTGAGCAGGTGTGAGCTCTGCCCCTACCACGTCTAGACCTAAGGATATGTCCATCCCTTAAAAATCTTTAACAGTTTGCATAGACTTAGCTTTGTCCTCCAACCAAATAACACATCAGACTGTAACTAGTCTTAACATGCTCAGCATCAAAACCACATTGCTTCAGACACATGAACTAAATCCAGCACAAAGCATCCACCTTAGATTTCATGGCTAAAGTGGAAGAAGTATACACTTTCTTTCCCCATTTTTAACAACAGAGGCCTTAGGCCCCTGAGAAACAGTTTCCGGTCTGCCCTAGGACTCTTAAACAGATACTTATGAGCTTCAGGGCTATATAGTACCTATCAGGTTTGGCAGGAGGCAAAGAATCACCATTTAAAGTGCTCCCTCATGGAATGCAGAGAATGAGAAATCCTCAGGAGAAGCTGCTGTAGGAGGAATCATCCACATCAGAATCAGAATCAGGTTCCACCCTAGGCCTCTTATCAGGAGGCTAATCATAGTAATTAAATCTTCTGCCATTTTAAGCATATGTTTCTTAGGCACAGAACCTGAAGTGCAGAAGGCCCTCAGCCTGGAGAGGGCACATCCTGTAACAGTAAAGTCTCTGCCTGAGACTCCAACTCTGGCTCCACTTTCTAAAGAGTTCATCAACCCTTTATAATTACAACGCTTCCCAAACACTAACCTGGCACAGTCTAACCTTCTCTCAGGCCCTAAACAAGGTATACACAAAGTATGGTAATTTTCTGACATCCGTTAAATACTGAGGAAATGTTAAAACTGCTTCTGCATAGTACCCTACCGACTGACAGCTATTAGGACTGGAATGAAGAACATTTGCTCTTGTATAAACGTAAAGACAGTCTTGCATTAGCATGCATTTTTCTGAAGGTTATGACATCTGAAACTCAATTTCTGTCATTTAATGGCTTCATTCCTAAATGATTTGCTAGAAAATCACAAATTTGAGGAACAAACCAAAAATAAGCAGCAAATATCTATTCATTCTGCAAAGATATGGACAACTTAGAGGTATAGTTCAACCGGGGCTGTCTGAGCTTGCTACCCCCCTCACAAAATCATGGTCAAATGGAGCCTCCCCCCTGCAGCCATTCCAATGTCCCATTCCTTGGTTATTTTGCCCCATTTATCATAAACACTAATGTGCATACTGCTTTACTTCTGATGATTTAGGATTTCATTTGAAAGTTTTATTTTGCATTTTACAGCACAAACCCTAATACATATCTGTTAAAGCAATGCAGTCTCACAATGAAAATAGACCAACATTAAAACTTCTCTGCTCTTGAAACTCACATGCATTGAAACAGCACTGAAACCCACTTTCAGAGAAAATACATTTTGCCAATGGCAAATATTAACTCTGGGCTGTCTACAAAATCATAGGCCCTCGAACATAACATACACGTGCTCTTTGATACACCTTCCTGACTGTATTACATTATATTCCTTGTACAATACAGTACAGTTGTTAGAGGGCATTTTAAATTTATTGTTTTGAACATTTTTCCAGTAAACAATGAAACAAAAAGCATCCACCAATGACAAAACTGCCCAATTCAGAACATTTCCATCATAAAAAGTCTACTCAAGTCCACCAGTATCAGTAAAAAATATACACAATCTCTGAAGTAGTAAACTCCACATTGAAAAAATTTGTAACTAATAAAGAGGTTGCTGCTAGCAAACACTTTATATGTCACTGTTTAATCTACAAATAAAGTGCCTGTTACCCTTGAAGAATAAATTGCTTTTGTTGCATGCAATAAAAAAATGAAAAGCTAGTAATACCGCAATAGGGAATGGATAGCAAACTGTTAACAGGTTCATAGTTTCCAAGTTTCTTTGCCAAAAAGACTGCAGCATCCACCCCCTTTACAACACAATACAGCATCAGCAATGCATTTACCTACTGTGGGAGTAGAACCCACAGCCCTCAGCATCTAAAGCAAGTACACTATATGTTGTGCTATTAACAATGCAAGCAGACTAAACACAAGCAGCACTAAACTTTTGCTCCCCTGCAGCTCTCAGCTCCTTGTAAAACCTACTTGACACTCAGCTGTATCTCTGAACGTTTCAGCACAAGAAATCTGGAAAAAGCCAAAATTTATTGGGGGGGGGGGGCAAAAGGCCAAAAACCAGGGACACATTTTAAACATTGCTTGTATAATGTTTGAAAGTTGCTAGAATAAAATGCTGCATTACCACCATACATTTCACTGCCACGTCTTGAACCCAGGGGACCCCGTGCAAAACAGTCAGAGCAACATACCACTATGCCAAATCAACTGTTTTGTGAAAGAGGAAGACTGAAACTTAAATAGCTACCATTTAGTGAATTCAGTTCTCACCATAGCACAGCTGTCAACCTCTTAGCACAAAAGACCTGAACAAAGCCAATAATGGGTGACTACTACAACCACCAAACATTCAGTGAATTCAGTTCTCACCATAGCTCTCAACCTCTTAGCAAATAACAGCCGGACAAAGCCAGTAATGGGAGACTATAGCCCCAAACATATTCAGTGAAATCAGTTCTTACCATAGCTCTCAACATTAGCAAAAACCTGGATGAAGCCAATAAATACCTGAACAAAGCCAATACTGGGTGAATACAGCCCTCAAACATATTCAGTGAATTCAGTTCTTACCATAACTCTCAACCCTAGCACAAAACCTGGATGAAGCCAATAATGGGGGGAATACAGTCCCAAACACTACCTAAACAAAGCCAATACTGGGTGAATACAGCCCCCAAACATATTCAGTGAATTCAGTTCTTACCATAACTCTCAACCCTAGCACAAAACCTGGACGAAGCCAATAATGGGGGGAATACAGTCCCAAACACAGGGATACATTTCAAATATCCATCTTGTACACTTAGAAAATTGCTAGAATAAAAGCTTTTGTTACCATGCACTTTCTGAAGAATATGAAGTCTGACAAGTGTGTCCATTTTTTTAACTTTTGTTAACCAGGAAAGTCTGACTTTGAAAAAAAAAAAAAGCTATGTTTTAGCAGAGGCCCAGGGAGAAACACTCCAGACAGCCAAGAATAAAACCAAAGAACATCATGTAGCTGTCAGGCAACAAGGACACAAATGCAGAAACCACAGATTTTATGAGGAACAGAAAAAGTATGAGGGAAAATCCTGCAACATTTTTACAAATGGTGGTGGGTAGGGAATTCAGGCTCTTGCCACTTGGGCCCAAGGTACAGGGTTCAAGCCTTATTCACTACCCACCACCATGTACACCTGGGGCATTACACACACACACACACACACACACACACACACACACACACACACACACACACACACACACACACACACACACACAAGTGTCCCATCTTCCTTCCGTTTGTTTCAGGTCCCGCCTGTGTGAGTTCCCGCTCACAAACCTCTAACTGTCAGCACGCCTGCGACTGGACTATTCGGACTTCTTTCTTCTTAAAGGAGAACATACGTAAAAATAAACTTTTTTTTGTAATTATCTAGCCGATTCCAGGGGGGGTGCAAGTGCACCCCCTTGCACCTGCCTGCGGGCGCCCTTGATCATTTTGAAGGATTGTAAACATTCAGCAGGAATTCCCTGACTCCAACCAAAATAGTTATTAACTAGGCTTTGTAGGGCAATTTCAACTTCACTCATCAAGATAAGCTGTTGCCTCTAGATTAGAGAACATAACACAGTATATATTACTGACACTACGGTCCCCCTTTGTTCTGCATAAGTCTGCCACCTCTTTACATCTTCTGCTACTACTAGGTCCTTTCACCTTATCTTTTGTCATGTTTGTTGTTATCTTAGTTATCTTAATACTGTCAATCTTCCAATTACAGATGCAAAAAGAGGATGTTGATCAGATTTATGATCATCTGCAGCACCTTCTGGAAATAACACCAAAACAGATCCCATATGTATCAGTGGTGCAAGCAGTGCTACAGTCCATGGTCACAGTACAACTGAAATGACAGGCAAGTTGCCTTGATGTAAGAAAAGAAGCAGGACAAAGGCTAACAGACTTCTGCCAAGATAATTCACTGGTAACATACCTTTGCAAGCGCTTAAGAGATGGCTTTACACATGGATATCACTAGATGGTCAATATCAAAATAACATTTTATGTATATTTTGCAGCCAGAGATGGAACAGTTATATACTATCACTAAACAAATGACCTAGAACTCACTCTGGTACAGACCATCATCTTCTTACTGCAAAGTTTAGAATTAAAAAAAAAAATAACAACAAAAAATACCACCCTGTCAACTAGACACAAGCGCAACAATATTCTAAATGAATATGTGGTAGAGGTGAAGAACAGATTTAAAGGATTAGACCTGGTAGACAGAGTGTCTAGAGAACTATACACAGAAGTTTGTAATACTATCCAGGATATTATAACAAAAAGCATTCTAAACAGAAAGAAGAGTAACTCTTAAAATCAGAATGGGAAAGACAACAGATCTTTTCAAGAAGACTGGTGATATAAGGGAAACTTTCGTTTATATGCGTTTATACATTTGTATTTAACCAGGCTTAGACTGAAATAGGTCCAATGGAGTCAGTGCGCTACCCCAGTTAACATATTAAAAAAACAAAACACAAACAAAAAATGCACCAGTTAACATATTCAAAAAACAAACAAAAAGAAAATGTATATATATATATATATATATATATATATATATATATATATATATATATATATATATATAGGTTCATAGATTAGTACTAGGCCAACTGCCCTTGCGAGCCATTTTACACCTAGCCAATTATCTCCTGTGAGATTCAAACCCTGTACTTTGTGTTTGTAAGGCAAACACCTTAACCATTAGGCCACCCTTCATATATATAAACACATGGGTCCATATGACTTGGTCGACAGTTCATTTGATTGACACTCATTTGGTCGACAGTTCATTTGGTCGACAGGCATTATAGGTGGGGGGCTGTGCCCCCACCCCCCCCTAACTATATATATCAACTCCAGGGTTGCACAACATTGGGGAAGGAGGCAAATCTGCCTGTCGACCAAATAACTATCGACCAAATGAACTGTTGACCAAATGAGTGTCGACCAAGTCATATGGACCCATACACATACACAGACACACACACACACACACACACACACACACACACACACACACACACACACACGTCTGAGTGTGACTATGTCTTTGGGGGGGTATGTATATGTAGAATACTAGGGTGTCTGTTGTATGATACATGCAATACCTTATACAGCAATTTTAGAGACTATCACATAAGGCAGATCCACAAGCATTCCATTTATTTTCATGTATCAATGTTCTGTAATTTTATACTATGTTAGTATTTCCTTTTAACGTCAATGATACATTTTGGCAATGAAGCATGACTTTCTGAATGTTTTCATATTCTACATCTGAGGCAATTTTTAGTATTTTTTGTACTGACAGTTCAGTTATTTCATGTATTTTAATCATTTAGTTGGGTTACATTAGGGTTCCTTAGTTTTATACTACAGTTATGATTTTTATTCAGTTTTATTTTTACTTAGATTAGATCATTAGAATCAATGTCCACTTCGTTGTGTTCTGACAACCTAGTCAAAGTTAACGTTTTATTTTAGTTTTTAATCTTCTGAATGAAGTTTTAATGTGTCTCATTCCAATATAACTGATCTTCATTTCTAGGCAACTAATTTAGGTGGGCAATACTGTTTTGGGGGGGTGTGGATTTTGTGTGTGAAAGTTACATTTTTGCACAGTGTGGTCTGTGTTTCAGTTTATTTACTTTTTTTTTTACTTTGTTTTAATTAAATGGAGTAGTTTTTACTTTGGGCATTGTGTTAGCTTGGCTGTAATATTTTCTGAAAAGAAAGTATACACAATTTAGTTTTTGGCAAGTAGTGTATGTTTGACAGGTTTAGGGAGAAGTTACATGTTGTAGACATGTTCAACCTATACATAAACATTTGGTGACATCTTTTCCCAAATAGGGACTTTTAAATATCTGTAAAATGTACCATATAAGTGCTGTTATCAAATATATATCCTTCAATGATAAAGGCTTGTAAGGAAATTGTGTATCTGACCTTAAGTGAAGATTTTTTTTTTTATCACAGTCCTGCCTCACTCTGTCCACGTCATCAATCAGAAAAACTCTTACCCCACTCTGACTTGACTAAAAGGTAAAATAACATTTCTCATTGAATATACACAAAATTATACATAAACCAACTTCTCCCCAAGCAACACTACTCATTTAAGTCAAATCCCTAAAAAACAACGGTTATATTATTTTGTATAGGTCATCTTTCCTCTGTACATGCCATGCATCAGCCCCTGTCCTACTAGTCTTCACCCCATTTGTTGCCTTGTCACTTGGGTAGTCTCTGGACACATGGACGATATAAAAGGGATATTCATATAGAAATCATGGAAGTATGTTGTGCCCTTGTTCACGTCTAATGATGCAAGTATTACTAGGGTTTCTAAAGAGGAACTAACCCCACCTATGGTGGCTGACACGAGTGCACATATCACTATTAGAACATTATATCAGTTTGTGTGTGTGTTTGTCCACCTACACTATAAACAGGGCTACCTTTATCAGCATGGTAAACCAACCTTACATCCATGATAATGGATGCAATTCTCTTTCCTGCAAGTCTCCACTTTCATGTGGCAAAGTAGCCAAAAGAGGCACAACTGCCCTGTACAAAAGGTGGGCTGGTGCTGCCCACTCATTCCTATCCCATCGGCTCAGTTTTTCTAGCACCTGAGACTCTTTACGAACTTGGGTCATCTAGGTAGAAGTCAGGGCTTTACACCTCTGCATCACAGGACATTATAGAGTTGAGTTCAAAACTTTGTATTATTAAAATGAAAAAACTTTGAATCAGAAAAGAAATAAAATAATACACTAACCCCAGCTAGCCAATATCAACATAGTATACTGAC
The DNA here is from genome assembly GCF_019279795.1 of Protopterus annectens. NCBI lineage: Eukaryota > Metazoa > Chordata > Ceratodontiformes > Protopteridae > Protopterus > Protopterus annectens. The sequence continues at coordinate 299,342,348 of NC_056729.1, forward strand.
AAAACAGACTGTAATAAAAAATATGCACTAAGGTCAAACAAATTAAAATTAAAACATAAAACAAATATGTGTAAACATCATCCTTACCACAATACTAAAATAATACCACCAATTTACTGACATTGTTAAGATTAAAACTTACTCAGCAATACAGAACCTTTCATAGGAAAGCCAATTCATAAAACCTAAATTACCTCTATGAAGACCTGGTTCACCCATCCATTTTTCAGTAACCTAATTTGTCATTTTACAATTGGGGTTGCTGGATTCTATCCTAACAACCCAATGGATGCAAGGCATGGAAAACCCATTTTGGACAAGAGTGTTAGTCTATTGTAGAACAACACTACACACATATAAACACACTAGACAGATTATACACACACCTAAAGGCTATTTGGATAACACCATTTCAACTATCACATGTCTCTGGGAAGCAGGAAGAAACTGGAACAGCTAAAGAAAACCCATGCAAATGCAGGGTGGACACGGGGACTCTGAAAACTACCTCAGATGAGAATCAAACTGGTGAACCTCTTACTGGGGGGTGGCAGTGCTCTTCACCGCACTCCTGCTCCACACATAAAGGCCTATTCTGCAGACAAATGATGCACTGAAACTGCAGTCATTCAATCTTCCCCTCCAAATATAGTACATGGAGCCTTGAGACTTCATCTTGGAGAGCCCATCCAGTCCAATTTACGAGCACCTTCTAGAAATACCATGCTCTAAGCAGTGAAACAAGCCAAAAGTTTCCTCCTCTTATGCCTGTGCGTGGCTGGGTTGAACTGCTGGGACTTACAGCACTACTTTATATCATGAATTAACTATACAAGAGGCCGAATCGAACTGACAAGTGTGAAGCTGGACATGCTGTCCTAATGAGGTAATTGATGCCATGATGTTTGCTAGTAAATGGCATGACACTAATCATGGAAGCTTCCGAGAAGAATAGCTGTACTCAAAGTGGAAGGAAGGAAGGATATTATAATCATAGTCCCCTGAAAAGGGTCACTGGTTTCTTATCTGCAGATCAAGCAACCTCTGAGCAGTCTGGTCTACAGAAACTTCCAGGTAAAGCCTACATAAAATAATTCCACTAATAAGACGTGAAGCTAGGACATCTGGGTCCCTATGCAGTTTCCCAAACTGATACCCACTCAAGTCAAAAACTTCTGCTATAAAAATGTAACAAGTAATTTGCTACAGTTAAATCACCACATACTCAGCACTTCAGCAGTGACTGCAAATACAGTATCGGCATTCATTTATGAAGCCACAACACCTCATGGCTTCATAAAGCAATGTCGATACTGTACTCCTAAACTACTGGCACCCACTGATTGCACTCACTAACAGCTTGCACATGGTACAGCCATCTCTTTCACTCCCACCATAGTTATATCTCTGCCCCTAATTATAATCGCTCTAGCAAAAGCCATCAGCATAAGTAAGCACAGACTGCCAACCAGATAAATAACACTGGGCTAGATTACAAAGAAGATTCTAGGTAAAGTGCCTCATACAAGTGGAGGAGCCTTACAGAGCACTGACATACTGAGAAAATGCTAGGGTGATGGGATAAAAAATGAAATGGAATAAACCAAGTGTAATTATAAGGAACTTGAAGTAAACATTTCTTCAAAAAGATAACCAAAGAAGTTAGAGGTGTGAAAGAAAGACTGAAAAGACAAGTGAAGACAGCAGGAAGAAGCACAGTGTTGTGCATACAGACGTGAGGTAATGAGTGCAGACAAGAGGAAAATGGGAAGAAAAGAGTGAGAGCATATGTGTGTGTGTGAGTGTGTGAGTGTGTGAGTGTGTGTGTGTGTGTGTGTGTGTGTGAGAGTGTGAGTGTTTGTGTGTGTGAGAGTGTGAGTGTGTGTGTGTGTGTGTGTGTGTGTGTGTGTGTGTGTGTGTGTGTGTGTGTGTGAGCGTGTGAGTGTGTGTGAGTGCGCACAATCGTTAGGAGACAGAGATAATGGCCTATCAAATGAAATGACTATAAAGTGCAATAATGGATTAGAGATTAATACAGATGACAAACACTGCAGCTGCAAACAATGAGTATACGGATATGAAAACAAGGAAGTAGGTGAAGAAAAAAGTACTTTGGTCAACAGGGACTTGAAATGCTTTCATTATGAATAATCAGACTTTCACAAAATTATCGCTTGATGACAAATGGCTGAGAACAATTTCCTTGTAACTCAGTTACAATGCACTAAAATAAACATATTTGCCTCCTGTGTATCATGCATGTCTGGGAAAGACACCACATCATCCAAAACTGACATATACTAAGCCTACAGTTGTACCACTGTGGGAAAAGAAGAAACACCCCACTAAAATGCACAGCAGTATCACACAAACTATTTTGTTACTGTGTCAATAAGTAGAATCTAGTCTTCAACATGTCATTAACAGTTGATTACAAAGACATGCGCCTCGAGCGTTTCTCCCCAGGCCTCTGCTGAAAATTGGCTCATTCCAAGTCAGACTTTCCTGGTAAACAAATGTTAAATAAATAAATAAATTTCAACATGCTCTGCTCAGAAAATTAGAACCCAATCAACTAGACCTTAAACACTACTAGGGAAACCCTATAAAATACATGCATTCCACAGGCAGGTGCTAATGTACACAGGAAAAATGAGCAAGTAAATCCAGGATGTCTTCCAGAAAAAGGAAATGCTACAACTGTTTAAATCCCAAGCATAGGCAAATAATCATACCAAACAAGGTTTGGGCAGAAACAGAAGAGGTGGAAAAAGTAAGGCATGAAGACCTAGGAAGTATACAGGGGCAATATTTCTACATGGTTCAGCAATGAGACAGTAACTACCCGAGGAGGTAAAGCAAAGGATAGTGAAATAGACAGACAAGGCTGCTAGAGGTATTACAGGAGAATCTAAGAAGAGCAATGAAGAACTAAGTAAAAACATGAAAGACGGAGGGAAAAGAAAGGCTACCACAATTTACTTGAGAAGTTTCAGAAGAGATTGCAGTAAAAAGGATTGTCTTCTAATTGACAGAAAGTGGGTTGCAGGTTGATATTGAGGAATACAAAAATTAGAACTGCAAAATGATAATCGCTGAAAATATCAAGACCACTCCAGAAAAGATACTGGCAGATGGTACATAAAGACTGGGTCAATGGCATCTTCAGAAGCACTGGGGAAATAGTAAGCATAAAACCAAATATGCTGTTTTTTTTAATCTGGGGAAAGAGGGTTACATGAAAGGAACATATCAAGCATAAGTACTTAACAAGTAAGAAATACTTTGTCTCAGCCATCACATAAGAAAGACAGAAGACTGGGATCACATTCACATGAGAAAGAGAAAATGACAAGGCAGTAGGTAGCATAGGGGCTCACTGCTCAAAATGCTCAAAAGTTTCTACTCTATGATGACTCTTTGGTTACAAAAGGAAGAAAGAATTGACTGTGCCAAGCTAACTCAAGACTGACTGACAACCCTGGCATGGGAACAGCCAACTGGGGGTCATGGAGAGCAGCCGCTGATAGCTTACTACTCTTGAGGAGAAGAAGGGAGAAGATGGTCTAGCTCATTGTGCCACAGTTTAACGGTGCAAGCCTGGTGGTATAACAACAGAAAAGAAGCCAGAATAAATAGACATTGACCCTTAGACCTACTAAACAAGAGTACTCTGGAGACGGGGATCAGGGTGCATATGGGAAGCGAGCACCACATGACCCAGACATGCAGGCACTTGCTTTGACATGAGACATCTGTCAACACCACAGGAAAGGGATATGGCAAAAAAAACTTCTACTTGCCTAAATGACTGCCAGACTGGTCTTGTCACAGTATGACAATTACACATTTGGAATGAAAAATGAAACTGGAAGTGGGAGTAAAGTGGAGGTCAGACAGTGTTTTAAAAAGGGTTTCTTTCTCTTCAGGATCCAGATAATAACCGAAAGCATAACTCACTGGACTGAAAAGCATACTTATTTTAATGGCAAGTGGGATAGTGATACTAGTCATGATTGATTACAGAAAAACAAATATACTATACACAATGTTAAGCATCCATAAAAATTTAAAGCACGCATTATAGACACTTTCATTGCTACCACTCTTTAAATTTCTTGTTATTCTTACATGTAGTAAATATTTAACACCATTTTACTGTTTCTCCACTGGGCTGAAGCGGAAATTGGTCTATTGGTATCAGTGTGCTACCCCCAATTAACAAATATAAACAAATAAAATAAACTGTTATAGTAGTTCCTTAGTACATTTTGACCAGGGGATTAAATACAGATGAGCAATGCAAATGCAAGTACAAGAGCTCAGTGTCAGCTGGGTGATCCTTGTGAAGCATTACATCTGGTTTCTGCAAAGTAGTTACCAGAATATTGACTCTCAAAATGGTTTGCAGGCAGTGGTAAAGCTGTAGTGTTCCTTGCAGGGAGAGCAAGTCTACATATTCTATTTACAGCAGACTGACTTGTCTGGATGATAAAGAGAGAAACCAGAGGTGTAGATGTTGGGAAAGAATCCACAGCATTCATTAGGAAATGCTGGACAAACGTATTAGCAACAGTAATTTATCATCTCCAAAGTGATACATAACTGCTGTTTGACTATTAAATCCTCACCAAAACACTGTCATTATGGCAAGTCATTTTTGCCCAATTCTTCCTAGATTTTACAGTTGTTTCTCGGGGTTAACTACTATAGATAAAGACATTGTTAATAGATTTGTGGGGTTGCCATGCCTCTGTTGTTTTGCAATGGGGTGGAAATTTTCAGATTTTAACCAAGGCAGCAGGATTTCACAGGACTGACTGAACCCTTTGGGAGTAATATTTTTATTCTTTTCTAGAAAGAGAGTACTGAGAATGTTCAATAGTGCATCACTGCAGTCACCTCATGCAATTATTTTACTTCATTCAGTATTTGCAAGTTCTGTTACCAATCACACCTGCTTTATTTATTTATTTATTTATTTATTTTTTTTTTATACTTAAAAAAGCATCTAAGTACAAAAGTTCCAAGACGTCTTCAACTCTGGGCAGAGTAAAAGGTGGAAATTATACCAGGGCCACCAAGCAACAGATCATCTACTGTGAGCTTATTAAGCCTGCATAGGGCATGACTAAGCACTAAGACAAGAATGTTGATAATTTCCTTTGTGGCTGTTAAGTCTGGTGGGATAATGTGCCACCTATAATACAGGAAACTGCCTAACAGCACCTATGTCAAAACAGAAGCTGACTTCACCTATAACAGTGTCGTGGTGATTGGAGATGAAGGACCTTTGTTTGGTTGTTGAAGTGTGTATGGCTGTATAGATTAAATCAATCAGTATACATTTTCCAGCTGGGATTCAAGAATTAGTCACTTACGTTCAGTATTAGAGAATTATTAGAAGACTTCATATATTTGGAGACAAGACTCCAACAGCTCCAGGCCAAGGCCTTAGAATTTGAAAGTGTGGCATTCTCTTTCAGTCTCATGTGAGATATTATTTTAAGGCTTAAGCCTGCCTGTTTGTTTCATGAGACTTCAGCCAAGCTTGATTTCAAGAACATTTTTTTTTAAAGCTGCAAGTATTCATGGCTGTTATAATGTATATAAGAAGGTCGTTACTACTGGTGAGAGTGGGCCTGGGTTACGTTCAACATCTTTGGTCTAGTTGTCACTCTAGAGGCACAGAGGGATAAAGCTCTGATTATGACCTGGGTTCGATTAGCAGCTCAGGCGACTGATGGAGCTTCAGGGAGAGATGAGCATGTCTATCACGGGGAGGGGGGGGGTCAGTAACAAGTCTCTCTATGATGATCTCTTGATCTCTAAAGGAGACATGATGATCTCTACTGGAGACTGGGAATGACTCTCTGGAGGGAGTGCTTTCCAAACAGGAGACAGGGTAAACACAGGCTGAGCTGCTGAACAGGCAGGGTGATATACCCATAGGACACAACCACATTGCTGTGAGGGTGAGGGAATAGGTAGGGCATACAAGAAAAGAACCTGGACAGATGCAAATTTGGTCAGTCTACAAGGACATCCTTAGGAATCACGAATGACCACAGCAATACAGGACTAAGTCGGGAGGGGGGGTTGGAGATTAGCTGGTAGACCTGGCATGGACCTAGGGCACTGGAGTGCCAAGCCAACAAGGATGATGTAAGAAGACCAAAAAAGAAACATCTTTGGGCTAGCTCAAGATCTGGAGATGAAGGTCAACAACAGCTGGTGGATAAGGGTAAGTTTGAGAACAGAACAGAAATGGCCAGACACAGTAAAGAGAAATTTCTGCATGCAACCTGGGAAAAGTTTATAATAGGGATTACCAATGCATATAGAAAGAGGTACCATAGTGGTAGGTGGGACAGTGTAGGGAAGTTGTGGTTGGGACCACCCTTAAACTGAATTCATGGTTGAGCCCACCCATTTACTGAATGTAATCAATGAACTGTATCCCAGTAGGGAACAATAGACAGCCTGCCCACAGTGTTTGCAAGTAGCCATTCTCAAGCTGTAAGAGGTGGGGTACTTTACTAAACAGCACAAGGATGTGGGTTAGTCAGTGAATTACAAGTATTCTCCTGCATGGACAAAGTAGCTGAAAATATAGTCATATACACCACTGAGAGACTTTTACAAGAAGCTGTTTTTCTGTTGGGGTTTATCCCCCACAGCTCCACAGTACCTTTATAATAAATTCTGGATTTGGTGCATCTTACAGCGGAGAGAAAAATACACTGGCAGTGACTCAAATCAGACAAATCTAGTAAAAGTTTCAGCTAACTTCCTGAGGGCGAAATATGATGTGAATCTAATCAGCCGACAACTACTACTAAGAACTACTTCCTTCTTCTTGTCAGGAGTCAGTAAGCACCTGCTATGGGAGCTGGTACAAAAACATGCAACAGAAAAGCCTCTGCTAGGACTGTGAACTAAATCATTCAGCTTATCTTTCTCACCAAAATATATTGAAACACTACAGAGACTAGGCAAGACGGGACTGGAATTTACTGGCTGAAACTGGCAAAGGAACCAAGGTATCGTGAAAAAATAATTAAAGATGGAAAATTAACAGAATGGGAGGAGGTCAGAATACATTTGAACTGCAGGCTAAAGACTGCCTTCCCTACATATCTCTCAACCTCTTAACTCAGAAAATCTGGACAAAGACAAAAATAATGAGGGGATGAAGGCCCCTAAAAATAGGGACATATTTTAAATATTGCTCTTATAAACTTAAAGAGTTGCTAGAATAACACGTTTTGAGTGAGCGTATATTTTCTGAAGGACAAGAAGTCAGAAAGTCAAATCTCTGTTATTTCATGACTTCAGTTCTCAATGATTTGTCAGAAAACCACAAATTTTATGAGGAACTAACCAAAAAATTCAAGGCAAAAATGTGGATATTCTGCAAAAATCTGGACAGTTAAGGGGTATGCTTCCCTATCGGGAGTGATATCAGAGTATAGGCAAAGGGAAAACAATAGTGGGGTCCTAATGAAAGACTAGCAATGGTAGAGTTTTTAATAGACTCTAGAACAGAAGCATCTGTTATAGGTTCATAGGTGTGTACTAGGCTAATGGGCCTGGGACCTTTACAAGCCTAGCCATAGGATTACCCTGGCATCATGCCACCTGACCTTAGTTCCCAGTGCCTCTGTCGAGTAAAGCCACTGGAGTTATCTCTGGGGTGAATTTTCTATTTTCCATCCACTCATCGAGATTTCTCTTGAAGAGGGTCAGTGGGGTGCTCTGCTTGACATGTATGGGAAGTCTATTCCATAGCATGGGCAGTCTCTGGGTTATGAACCTGTCCCTCCAGTAAGTTCTGTTGATTGTGGCAATGAGGTTGAGGTCTCTGAAGCATGTGGTGTGGACAGATTGGGGTTTCTTTAGATGTAGCATTTGTAACGGAACTGGGTCAGACATGGCTTTGTAAGTCAAGAAGAGACTGCGTCTACATAGACGACATGAGACAATGAATAGTTGTAGTTTTTTGAGTCCGTCCATATAGGACAAGTGTTTAAGGCCTAAGATCCTCTTCGTGAGGTACTTTTGTGGCCTCTCCAGTTGTTGCAGGTGTCTAGTGAGGTACATGCCAAATGGGGCATTGTACTCAACGATTGGCCTAATGAGGAAAGAGTAGAGTGAGACAATGACCTCCTTTTTCCTGGATGCAAAACCCTTAGTAATGAGATGTACCACATGGAAGGACTTTCTGACCACAGTGGCAATGTGGTGATCAAAAGAGAGGTTGCTGTCAACCTGTGTTCCCAGATCTCTTACAATGCCTTCTGTGTTCAGTGGACTACCATCGATGTGGTAATTCATGGGAACCGTGTTTTTCCCAAAGGAGATGATGACACATTTTTTGACATTGAGCTTATGGCCATGGTTCTGACACCAGTCACTGGTCTCAGTGAGGCCATTCTGTAGGATGTCAACATCACTTGGGGAGATAATAATAGCTTCCAACTTGCAATCGTCTGGGAACTTTGTCAGCCAGAGTCCCCTTGTGTTGGCTTGGATTACAAAGAAGTAGATACCAAACAGGAGAAGACCCAGGACTGAATCTTGTGGGTCTTCACTCATGACTAGTCGGCAGTCTGACTTGGAGTCAGCTACCTTCACACTGTGGGTTCTATCTGTGAACCAGTTTGCTGAGTGGAGAATGGTATCAAAGGACTTGGCCAAATCAAAGTAGGCTGTGTGAACTACCTTGACTTCATCCACAGCTCTGGTGACTGACTCAAAGAAGTTGACCAGGCATGATCTACCCTTCACAAAACCAAACTGTGTGGGATCTAGAGTTTGGAGATTCCCTATATCCTTGTTTATTAGGTCCATGATGATGTGTTCCATAGATTTGCATATCAGACTCGTCAGGCTAATGGGGTGATAGTTCCCAGGGTCTGTAGTCACTCCTCCTTTGTGGAGAGGGATGACTGTAGCAGTGCGGCATTCAGTAAGGACAAAGCCTGAGGTGAAGCTGTGACTGAACAAGGCACACAGGTGAGGTGCCAGTTCACTCTGTAGTTCATGTAGAACACAGCGAGGGATATTGTCAGGTCCCACAGAAGTTGTATTGTTGGCCTTGAACAGTGCTGTTTTAACCTGTGCAGCAGTAATGCTGGGTGCCTTGCAATCTACTGGTATTGTGATTAGTACTTTGGAGGGGTAAAGTTGGTACTGAATCTGACGGTCAGTATATTGGCAATATCTGTTGGTTCGGTATAAGAGGTACCATTGTGCAGTAGCTCAGAGCAAATCTGGGTATTGCCGTGGAGATTCTTTACATAACTATAGAAGGCCTTGTGGTTGTTTTTACTATCTGCTGCAATTCTGTTTTCATAGCTAGCTTTAGAGGATTTGATGAGGAATCTCAACTTTTTGTTGAGGCTGAAAAGGGAGTTTTTCCAGTCTTGGGACTTCACCTTATTCCACATCAGTTTCCTCCTTCTGTTGTAGTTTGTTTATGGCAGGGGACCACCATATTAGCTTCCTTTATTTGGAGGAGAGCATCTTTGTTCTATTGGGTATGGCGAGATCCATGCATTTATGAACACGTTCGTACAGTGCATTGGTGTATATTCAGTGGTCATGAAGCTATTCTCCATTTGCATGGGTGCTGTGAAGTTAGCAATTAGTATGTAATATACTGCATTAAACTATAGGAAACAATCAGAGAAGGATAGAAGGTATGGGGAAGGGAGATTGGATATGCACTTTACAAAGATAAAGTGGGCGAATGTATGGCACTCCAATATGCAACAAAGTCTAGAAGATTTAGGATTTCTGCTTGGAAGTGTTTGCACAGGTATTTTTATACCCTAAGGAGACTCCAAATAATTTTTCCTCAGGCAGATTGCAAACATTGGAGGTATGAAGGGAAAGAAAGAGGTAATTGAGAACATATTTTTGGGGAGTGTAATGAGTTGGCAGATTTAAAAAAATCCCTGCAGACAACTCTGTCAGAAACGTTGGGGGCGTAAATTGGTGTAACTAAGGAAATTACTTTTTTGAGCTGTGATACACATTTGGAATTGCCTAGACAAAGTAAGGCCTTGCTAAGTTTAATTTTGGCAGCTGCCAAAAAAGCAATTACTAGAAAATGGAAATCAAAGTGTAAACCAACCAAATTACAAGTAGTGAATATAGTAGCACAGATAAATGAACTGGAAGTGGGATCTTTAGAAAAGGTTAGGGGCAAATTACATAGAAAATGGGAATTATGAGAGTAATACATGTAGAATAATATTTTGAAGAGGAATGAGGGTTAAGGGAAGGCAAGAATTGAATGACCTACATACTGTTCAACTGACAATGACCATATATGTTTGCAAAATATGTCAACATGGTTTGCTTTCATTTATATAAATATATAATTGCTCGTGTCATAAGTGATAATTCAATGCAGATTATTTTTGTTAAAAAAAATAAATAAATAAATATATATATATTAAAACATACGTAGTATATCATTCCAAGCCTGAACTGTTAGTAGTAGTAGTAACATGCTGTATCTTGTGTTTAACTATAAAGCTAAACATTAATATATAACTTAAGTTAACTGCAGTATACCAAAACCAATGTAAACACTTTCTGCAAGCCTTCTGACAGCATGTTTACTAAACCTGGCTTCAATAGGGAGTATTAGCAAATGTAATAACTTTAACATTCAATGTTAATATTAGCATCAGAGTGATGAAGTCTATTTGAAGTTGATTTTAGATGAAAGCGCTCAGTTTTCTATTGTATTTACTTCAATAAATGGTTGGTTGCAGTGCTGGTTGGGCCCTTTGTTTTTGTTTGTTTGTTTCGTTTACTAGTTTTGGTACCTTTTGTTAGTTTGGTTAATAGGGTCCCTGTAAAGTTTCAATGCCTTCCACACTTTTAGGTGGAGATGTCTCAATACACATCAATCACAAGCATACGTCTAGGTTGGTCAAACAGGATGACATGCTGCAGTTCCTCCACGTGCAGATCACCATAGACAAAATACACTACTATATTCTAGCCAGCTATAGGTCACCCTCCATGTCCCAAGAAGCTCACAATGTATACTTGGATCTACTGGAGACAATTACCATCTAATATAACACCCTACTCATGGAAGACTTTAATTACTCCTCTACAGACTGAAAATTGTACATGGACTTAAATCATGTCTGCTGCTGTCCGTCACCTTACATGTGGCATTTGCTACCAAGCACATTACTGCCACTCACAGTGATGTCATGGTACGAGTGGCAACTGCTAGACCAAAACAATGAGACAATGCCCTGCTGTTATTATGAGGCTGTCCAGTGTCTGTCATTCTGGGCTGTCAAGACTGAACGACAAGCCTTCGACACAGAGCACATGCATCCATGTTTCAAGTGAGTGTGGATAATACCTAGGTCGCATTTACCCATATAGTCACATTCCAAGGCAAATGTCCTACACATAGAAGTAACACCCTGACACCTGCAAGACAAATGCATTGGATGCTTATGCTAACCAGTGCTAGATGTGTGACTTTTGTAATCCATTTGCTCAATGTAGAACCTAGAATGGTGAATACTGACATCTTTGCAGTGAGGAACGCCTGGCTGAAGGCTCTGTAGTGCACAATTGCACTACCACCACATAACTCACATCCAGACATGTGGGCCATAACACTATTATGGACCATTCCATGTGGTGGTGTCCACATATTCATAAAGGTTACTCACATGTAAAGACCACTACTCCGACATAACTCATCACAGATGAGTCAGGTAGAGGTGACAGTGGCAAACACTGCATTCTAGGTTGTATCCTCATATACATCCACCACCTTGTCCCCAGACTACCAACACACATCCATATGTGGTATGACATAGTATGGTAGACCACCAGATAACCTTCGATTGGTGGACTGTACCTACGGCTACATCAACTGTGCAAAGTACCCATGTACAGACACAGCTGCATAATGGGTTATGCAATGCAATAATACCACTGTTTGTAACCAGCTCAGTTGTACACATACCAGGGTCCCTCGGTTGTTGTCAGCATTAACACAGTCAACTGTTGCTGTACACCAGTAAACAACACCCTCATGGTTGGATATAACCTAACTGTACCTGCCCTGGATATGTACATCCCACACTCATACAACATAAATGACATTACCATAGCTTTCGTTATCCTTTCTACATACAGGTGGCTACAGTCATTACACACATGCACATGGCAGATAGCATGCTAATAGTACATAAGGTTTGATATCTATGTTAACAGAGGTAATATTCCCTCTCTACTGGTCACCCATGACACCTATCATATCATACAACAACCCATGTGGCATGTATGTCATTACACATGTCCACCTAATGCAATGCCTACAAACATACCCAAATAACAAGATCATAGGACCTACACAAGGCCTGTATTGACAGACTCAGGGAAATCCAGCTATGCTCTGTATGTTCCTGAGTAGTCACAGGTGATATGTTCATGACATGTACAGCCATGTGTACCCACAGCTCCTACATATACCCCATGTCAACAATTGCAAGCCATGCATGCTGTGTGCTGTCTGGACATTAGCCTTACTACCACAATAGCCAGTACGTGCTGGGGTGAGATGTTTACAAGCCACAGACCTTGCACATGCTTGAATGAGTGTACTGCCTAGCTCTAACAGAGCACATTGCTGGCACTCTTCCAGTACACATGAGGTGTGCATGGCAAATATGATGTGCTCACTGTTGACCATTACAGTGCCCTGGCTTCACCAAGGGACTGTCAAGTAACAGTTTGTAGATGCATGACATGGAATAATGCTGTGTGTGTCTTGCTGATATGTGCTGTTGTGGTGGGGTGGGGCTACTTTGCAGATGAATGATTACTGAAGACAGCTCACTGGTGTGTTTCAACCATTCCTACAATAACATGTGTAACTGCTAAGGTCTGGTTTTGTTAAATGAAGTGGAAGACAGACAATGTAAAATGCAGTAAGGGTGACACTGAAGGCAAACCTCTTGACACCTGTAACAGTAATACCTCCCCTATGCATATATTGTGCATATATCAGCAGAGTTGGCAAAGGAAAGAGTCAGTACGTTTTGTAGCGAATGCGATAGTGCTGTACTTCTGTAATACCTATCAAGAGAAAGGCAGGTGTTTGATTCACAGTACTGGCACGTGTGGGTGTGTGTGTGTGTGTGTGTGTGTGTGTGTGTGTGTGTGTCCATATATGTCACGTATGGTTGGGAATACACCCCACATGTTTTTCACTCTCCTCAACACTGTTGTTGACGTCAGTACAGAGTGAAGTGTAGAAAGAAAGGCATAGGCAGGTGGTTGAACCTCACACATGTCAAGTGTCTGTTTGTGTGTGTGTGTGTGACATAGGTGTATATCTTTGTGAATGCCACAGTGTGTGTGTGTGTGTGTGTGTGTGTGTGTGTGTGTGTGTGTATAGCTGTCCAGTCCCTGAAGTAAGGCTGTATTTTACCATAGTGAAATGTTAATGTCCCTGCATATTCAATGCAATCTAGTATCCCTGTCGATATCAATCTTAGACGGGCATTTTAACCGCCTGTTAACATGTACACCCTGGGGTGCGACTTGTTGTTACATATCCTACTAATGAACCACCGTCCCCACATACACTCACTGCACTGCAGTATCCCTGTCGATGTCCTCGATCTTAGGCCATTCCGACTACCTGTACATATGTAATCTCTGTGGTGCGTCTTGTAATTGTGTAGTACTATAATGATGATTTGCACATAGGCAGGGGTTCTCATCCAAACACTGGCAACTGTGTGTGTCAGAGTGTGTGTTACTGTGTCTGTGAATCCCTGAGTGTGTGTGGGTGTGTCTGTGTTTGCATCTTGTCATGGCAGCGGGTATTACTGCTTCCCAATGAGAAGCCACTATTTCCACTGGCCTTTACCCTTGTCATCTGCTATACCACTCTTTTACCTCCTCCCCGCTCCAAGTAACTATACCTGTAATGTCACCCACTATGGATGTGATGGCTCTGAACACAGTAGCTTACTACACACCTTTCATGCTCTTGGATCATTAGAACAGTAAACATAATTGAAACATGGGAGATTACAACTGTGATGTGGAAGCAACAAAGTGCATGCAGGTATTGTCATACAGACATGTGAGTAGTCAACATGTACATATGGGGCACTAACTGCAAACACTGACATCCCCTGGTACATGCAACTACACCTGAAAGAGGAAGGCAGAACATCAAGATCAACATGCTGTTAGCGTTGTTACACGATACATATTGTCAAACGTACAAAATGCATTCTAAAACTGTAATACATGGTATGTCTGCTGCCTGTCAACACTACCCAACAATATTAATCTACAATTGTCTGCTTAGTATGTTCACCCTGTGCATCAGACCATATGAGCATGTCCTTGCACCGATGGTGTGGATGACAGGGATACGGCATAGGCATCATCATATGCACAGGGTGATAATGCTTGCCAGAGGCCTAGGCTGCACCACTGGATGACATCATGTGTGTGTTAGGGCCTGTGATATCATTGGGCATGTGTGGCTGTTATGCGTGTGTGTGTGTTGAGGTGCCCTACATTTCTTTCTGGTGTGTGTGTGTGTATGCATGCACACAGGTCTGGCATGTGGCTGGCCTACACGGGGGTATTACTGACAGCTGCAGACTGTACAAGGCAGGTTTCACAGTTCACTGTGTCTGGCCACGGCCACGTGACCTGCGCCTGTCAGGGGTTGCACGGGCACTACCAGGCAGAGGTCCAGATTGGGTACTGTCTGATGACACATGTCCACTGGAATCGTGTCCCTGTTGGGAACGTCCAGGACCATGTGCACATGGCCTGCTGTGTCCTGGTGTGGACTGCACAGCACCAGCTGCACTGCTGCTGCCCCTATGGGAGCGGGCATGTGCAGTAGCATGTTCACACAGACCTTCAACAGGTGACGTACGTCCACGTGCCTGATGCCTCACTCCCACCAGATGTTCCAGCACAGACATTCCATGCTCGAGGATTGACATGCCACGGTCAAGGACTCCCACCATGTCACCCAATCGTCTATCCAAAACATCTGCAAGATGATGGTGAGCATTTGCAACTGCCTGGATGTTGTCAGGTAATGAATGGACAGCAGACCTCTGAAGCCTCAGACCTTCTCTGTTGTGCTATTCAGCATGTGCCTGTGCCTTCATTATAGCCCGAAACATGCGTCTGGTGACTCCAGCTGATGTGCTTTGTCTCGCAAGGGCATGTTGGTCAGTGTTCCTCCTACGAGTAGCACTGGGCACATGCCTGTGTGGGACATCACCAGTCAGTTGACTGGGATCATGGTATGCAGGCACACCTTCCATAGTCTCCACATTTCCCCGTTCCATGCTACCATCCGCCAACTGTCCCCCCAGTGGTGATGTGGTGTGTGTGTGTAGGCAGAGGAACTATAGGACTGGATGAGGGGATGACAGGCAGCAATGGCACCATTCCTTCAACCCTGTTAGCCCCCTCAACTGGACTTCCCTCAATCATACTCTTATCATGGCAGGGACACTACTGGTAGGTCAATGCGGGATGATTGGAGGACAAGACACCTGTGAGGGGGCAACAAGAACTGTATCAACACCTGTACACACAGACACATTATAAGACATACACACACACAACATGCGGACACATGCGGCATGCAGCAAATATTGAACAATGCAGGTGGTATTCAACAATAGCTTGGTATTACACAACAACGGCCATGTTGTGAGCGGCATTATGTACAACACAACAATGCATGCATACATACCTGTGTTGCACGTGGTGCACCTATACACTTTTGTAGTACAATTTGTTAGCAGTAGCTTATAACCCATTAGTAGCTATGCATGCATTTGTACAAGACTGTACTTACCACTATGTGCCATGGCAACAGTGACCTTGTACCATTGCATGGCAACATACACATACGGCCACTGCCTATGTGTGAGGACATGGGCAAGAGAGTGCCACTGGTGCTTTGTGTGTGTTGACTGAATACTATGCTGCACATTCAGCTGATGTGCAGCACCAGCATTACGGTGGCTTCACTATTGCTATACAGTGTGAGTTACTGACAAAGTTCATAGCCATGACTGTGTTCACATACAATGCATATCTAATGTGGAATGTGACCCACGTCACTGAGGTGTATACACACTAAACCCTAATGCGGAATGTGTGACACAGGTCACAGAAGGGTATAGTGATGACTCCCCTGCACATCTGCAACCATATTACTGATGCATGGCAACTATGCCCACACATGGCTAACTTAGCAGTACTCTATGTCCCACATGCCATCTGTGTACCTCACACACGAGGAGCAGGCATGACAGTGATGTCTGACACCAGCAAGGTGAATGTACTGTATCTGTGGCCTGATGTGGTTGTATGTGTATGTTGTGCAACACATGTATGTATTTGGATACTGTATAGGTGAATGCCTTCATGTCGTGACACACTCAAGATGTTAAAGACATGTTATGTGGTAGTTTCATGTTATGCCTATACAAGCTGTGCACAGGCCTGTATGATGTTTAGTGTTTCACATCTGCAATATCACCATTACACAAAGGCCATAGTTGTATTGTGTCTAGCCAATGTACAACAGGGTGTACACACATGTACATCACTTCTACTGTATGTGTTGCTTCATGTCTCTAGCCATCCTCCATGGCCATGTGTAAACATGTTCTGTCCAATGGTTGTGATGGCCATCTATTTCACATGTCAGTGTTATCCCATATGACACACACCCATGTCATATGCTCCACTGAGGACAGGGTTATGCAGGCAAAGTTGGTATGTATGGGATGTGAGACATCATGTTTTGCAGGATAGTTGAGCAGTGTTGCAGTCAGCCCACTACATGTCATGGACATGTCAGATACCACATGACATTGTGTGACATTCATAGCAAGGGTATAATCCACAAGGGTGTATCCTGTGGGCTGGTCATACTCCCATTCCAACACATTTAGAGTGTGTGCACACATCTGTACAGTACTGTTTGTATTCCCAACATGTATAATGCTGATATGTAGTACCTGTCCCTACAGTGAAACACACATCCACCATTGTTTTCACAGTTGTCCACACATCTGGCAATGACAGTTTGGAAGGTTTAGTGTAGGTGTTTCATATAGTCTTCAATTGTTTCACATGGGTATCCACTGTGATGCATTGCAGGTCTGACCAGTGTCTATTAACAAGACCACCATACATTATGTGTACGTGTGTTATGGCAGATAGCATGCAATTAATATGATGGAGGAAGGATCTTGAAATTCACAAGTGGGATGTACTCAACCTTTGTTTATCCAAACAAGCAGCTTGCTGAAATACTGCATCGAGTATGGAGGACAGAGGCTTTCCCATGGACAGATTTGTTTTTCCTCCCCTTTCTCATTCCCTCTCATATTGCAAAATGGAGCAGATGAACCCCTCCCCTGATCAGAATTTGTTGCAAGAGCCTGAGTGCCTGATGCCAGGCAAGAGGGACTATCCAATTTATCTGGATGGCTTCCAGCATCAGACGCAAAGTACAAGCCTGAAGGGAATGTTGGAGGTTTACACCATCAGTTTAGTTACTACTGTAGTTTCTTCATATGTAGTAGTCTGGTGTGTGTGTGTGGGGGGGGGGGGGCAAAAAGTATGCACATGTCTTGAAACTCCCTGGCTAAAACTGTTCTCTTCTAGCAGTCTTGAGCTACAGGGACAGAACTTTTCCTGGCACAAATCTGGATTTCAAGGAGCAGAAAGCTCAACTCAAATGAGGTTACCCTGGTAGAGGAGAACTTCTGGACTTCAGAAATCCACCTTGAGTAGCAGTCATATCAGCTGTAGGGTCACCTGCATTATAGCAGACTGCATGAAGGGGACAGTTATTCAGATATGGGTAAATGTGTACACCCTTTGCCCTGCAGAATGCCATCACTGAGGCCATACATTTGTTAAAAAGCAGAGGGCAAGCCAAACAAAGCACAATTGAAAATGTGAACCCCTTTCCTCAAAATGCAGGAACCATTTGTGTTCCTGATAAGTACAAGCAGAAGTCTACCTGCAAATGAAAAGCATAGTCAAATTTTTCCTTTGACCCAGAAGAGCTGGAATACAAACCATCTTTTGTTTAACCGTCGCTGGAGCCATGTGCTAGATTTTGCCCTGGAGCATGCAACAGTGATTTTGGCATGGACTGCCTGAAAAATTGCATTGTGCAGTATGACGTTAATAGCCATTTGACTCAGAAGAAGAGGAACAGCAGTAGGCTGAAATAGTTTTTCGGGTAATAGGGAGGTTCAGAGTCAGGGCTGCTCCTTGGAGTCTGGTTTGCTACTGATACTTTACTACCTTTCCCTTTGGACTGGCTGGAAGATAATCAGGTTTTACCAAGGTAATTAAACCTGTGATGACAAGCTTGCAAGAAGTCCTTGACTATGGGTAATCAGCCTTTCCTCCAGTTTCTTAAACCCTAAGCTGGGAGTTTTGAGGGTACCCAATATGCTCAGACAGGGGTTGCTTCATGCTAAGAATGCCTCACAACAGACCTTGTAAGCATGCATTTCAAGCATAGCAGCTGTATTTTAAAGGAATATTTTGGTACATTGGGAGCGAGTTTTACACAAGTCTATCCTTTGGAACCCCCCGTCTACACATCCCTTGCTTTTAGGAGCCACCCCCATGCCTATAGCCCCTTCTGTTTTGCTTCATCTGACCCAGAAGAGGTTCCTGATATTTTCAGTCATATGAAACTGGTACTTTAAGCCATCATGGCTAGGGTAGCCAACATGCATGTCTTCTAAAGTCATGAGCTCTTATGTGGGAGGTGGTTCCTGGAAGAGCAGCTTTTGGATTTCTTGAAACAAAGCACCACTTCAACTGAAGGGATTTGTACAGACACTTGCAAGTCAGGGACTCCAGAAACTTTCCAGAACTGGAGTAAAGGTGTGGGCTTAGTACAACCAAGAAACTGCCTGAATCTCAGACCAGACATTTCTGAGTCTTGTTTTAAACTTTGCAAGACAGAGATCCTCAGATGGTGAGGGTAAGGTAGACTCCAAGTTCGCACAGGACCCAGTACAAAAATCAGTCAACATGCCAACTGATGTTCAGTTGAAGAATCAGGAATACTGTGGGAACTGGTCCTATTAATAGAGCCTGGAATTGGCAATTTGTCATGATTTACTGTGATCTCAAAATCCAGGTACCTTCAGCTAACTTGAACAATTCCTGCAGGGTGACTGACACTGGCACAGAGCAGAGACCTGAGCAAATTGTTCACTGGTTTCTTGGTCTTCAGAGATATGGGCCTACATTTGGCTGGAGGCCTTCCATCAACACTGCCTGCTCAGGGGCTCAATATGACCAGTGTCTGTAGCTGCTCAGCCCAAGTGTATACTGGCACTATACCAAGCATGGTTACCTCCCGGGAGGCAACAGCAAAATGGACTGTTTAAAGGGCTACACAGGTTAAAAAATTGAGCCTAGGAGAGCTATTGGAATGACTGGAGAGTGGGAGGTCTTCAGAGGGACTGGCAAACTGTAGATAGTCTAGGGCCTTGGCACAATCCCTTCTGCCATTTTTTTAAGATACAGTATTACACAAGTGTGGTACAGTACCCACACTGGATTCAGTTGTGATCCAGACCCAGCCAATTGGTGGTTTTGGACATCTGATAGCAGTACACCAGAAAAATATAGCTTTTCCTCCATGGGATACATATCTGAAAACTCTTCTGGCTTTACAACAGAGTTACCAAGACACAAAGTTGTAACAGGGTCCAGAGAAAGAAAAGATAGTACTGGCCAACAAATATTTATACCAAATATTCCGAAGTTAGTGTCCCATTAATCTGCAGGACAAGGTGAAAGCCTCTGGTATTGCACAAGCCAGAAATACTACGACTTATTACTGCAACAATGAAGTTTCTTGCAGATTACTGATTTGGGCCAGACATTCTTAGAATCCCAGTGAATAAGCCCATTCACATAGACTAGTTGCACTTGGGAAGGAAAAAAAATCTTGGCTACTCCATATATTTCCTCTTGAAGTGATGGTTATAAGATGGGCCTGAAAGGCATTCCCTTGGGAAAAGGGAGTTAAAAGTTCAGCCCTCATCCAAAAACAAGGACAGAGGATTTGACCAAGAATACCACCTCATAACACTGCTCAAGCAGCTCTGCATGCTTCATCTACAGCACATCCAGTTAATGAGGTATTGACTCATCCATAAATAGTATGGTCTTGGCTGAACATAGTTGCCAGTGTTTCATTGTGCACTCCCACTTTTCCTGAAATTGCTTGATCTACTCCTGATATGTCAGGAGTGCATCAGAACATTCAGCATCCTGTTGGACAGGGATTACACCCTAGGCATACTTTTCCTCCAAAGTGAGCAAGCAGCATGCTTTCCCCATTACTGGGAATCATATTTTAAAGACAAGTCCATTCCCTTGGCAAATGGCAGTGTGGCTCATACAGAAGCTTGTAAGAGATCCTGAATCAAAGAATTAAAGCCATAGATGAGGGTAAGGTGGTTGACACAACCTATCTTGACCTCGCCAAGGCTTTCAACACCATCCCCCATTCTGGAATTATAGCTAAACTCACTAAACTAGGTATAAATACCTACATCACCAGATGGGTTGCCAACTGGCTCACTGACAGAACCCACACTGTAAAAGTTGCAGACCCCAAATCTGACCTCAAAGTAGTGACAAGTGGAGTACCACAGGGTTCCATCCTGGGACCGCTCCTATTTGGTATTTACTTCTCTGAAGTACAGGCTAACACAGAAGACCTCTGGCTAATGACGTTCGTAGATGACTGCAAACTGGGAGCCATAGTCAAGTCCCAAAATGATGTGGACATCCTACAGAAGGGCCTCGCTGAGACAGATGCCTGGTGTCAGAGCCATGGCCTCAAGCTCAATGCCAAAAAGTGCAGTGTCATCCCCTTTGGTAAAAACTCTGTACCCATGAACTACCACATAGGCAGCAATCTACTTAACACCGAAAGTGTGATAAGAGACCTTGGGACCCAGGTGGACAGTAGTCTCTCCTTTGATAGTCATATCGCCACAGTAGTCAGGAAGTCCTTCTACGTGGCACACCTCATCATAAAAGGGTTCTCATCCAGGAAAAAAGAGGTCATTGTTCCCCTCTACTCGACACTCATTAGACCCATTATAGAGTACAACGCCCCTTTTGGAATGTACCTCACAAGACATCTGCAGCAGCTGGAAAGGCCACAGAAGTACCTCACAAAGAGGATTACTGGCCTCAAACAAATGCCCTACACTGAAAAACACCAGCTTTACTCCATAGCATATCGCCTACTCTGATGTGATCTCTGCCTAACATATAAAGCTATGTCAAACCCAAAGCCGTTGGACATGCTACACCTAAAGAAATCCCAATACCTCTGAGCTACACACTCGAGGGACCTAAACCATGTCACCACAATAAACAGGACATGCTGGAGGGATAGATTCCTGTCCCAGAGACTTCCCATACTCTGGAACAGGCTACCCATCTATGTCAAGCAAAGTTCTTCATTAGCACTCTTCAAGAAAAATCTTGATGAGTGGATGAGAAATAGGGAACACACCCCGGGGATCATTTCTGTGTCTCTGCTCGACAGCGGCACAGGAAAATAATTTTCTTGGGTGGCGTAAGCCAGGAAACCTTGTTGGCTAGGCTTACGTAGGCCCTTGGGCTGATAGCCTAGTACCTACCTATGTGCATTATCAAGCCTGGAAAATAATAACAATCTCACCTGACACAGGCTGCGGTCGCTGCAAAATGCCAGAGGTACCTAAACAAGACTGTCACAGCAGTAAGATCACTATCCACATCTGTGTGATAGCTACAGGGTGCAATGTCCATGTTAGCACATAAGCCAGTACAACACACTATACTATGGAGTATGCACATCTGTGCATAGATAGAGTAGCAGACTATAGTATGTGGCATGTGTGCATACATGCCTTGCATATGATGTTACATTACATATTGTACAGTAACACATGTAACTATATGAAATATAGTTGTGTTATATGTGCAGTAGTGGCTTACCAGGCAACTCCAGGCTCGGTGGTTGAGAGACACCCACCTCCACAATACCAGCTAAAGCTTGTGGATGGAGGTCTGCAGGTGTCCCCAGGTTGGCCAGTAGCTCCTCGTTACGTGTGAGTGGGGGCTGGGTGAGTTGCCCCCCACCTGTTGCACCTTGTTCCCTGGCAATTGCATTAGCACACTGCTTTGCCTGTCTTATGAGGTCAGTGCAGTGTTGGCGCACCTGCTGATAGGTGCGATTGTGACCGCCGTCATCATTTACCCTCCTGCGGAGTTCCTCCCACAGGGCATCCCGCTGCTGTGCATCCTGTGGCACATGGCTGAAGAGTGTTGAATGGTTGTCGAGGAGGTATGGGATGATGACCTCATCCTCCAAGCGGGTGTACGCTGGCAGCCAGCTACACGGCATACCTAAAAGACATAATGATGGAAACAGGTCACAGTAACTCAAAGAGAAATACAGAAGTACAGCTAAACATACATGTGTATCACATTTATTAAGATTACAAATAAGTCTTTACAAATCTACATCACACTAACACCACTGACATGTTTAAGTCACACACATTTGACACCATACATGTGTGTGTCATGTGATGACATTGCTCACACTCCATGTGGATGTCTTGATGTGGGCATAGAATGTTTTACATGTATGTGTTTTGCCATATACATCTACATGGCACTGTACAGCTGTGTAGCATCTTGCCATGTAATGCCTGTGTTGCACATGTGAAACACATGGGACAATAGCTAGCCTGATGGTATTTGCAGAGTTGGATATCAACTATAGCATGTATGGTCATAGTGAACTAGTAGGCTATATGCCCTGGGCCATTTATGAGCCTAGGCAGACAGGTTACCTAGCTATAGGCAATAGACAGGTAGGTTTTAGTGGCCAGTTCAAGCAGTGCCACAGAACTGATCCACAGGGTTACTGATATATTTGGCATGCAGTCATCACACCATGTCACAGAGAGGGGCGATGTGCAGCTTTGTTGGTCAGGGATGCACAGAATGGCAAGAGTATGTAAAGTGTATAGGACAGAGATCTGTCAGGCATGTTGTGATCCTTGTACTAGAAAGGTGGATGTCCGTGAAGTATGTGTTTATTTGGGATAAGGGTGTGTAAAGTGTAGCATGTCCAACATCTCTGGGTTGGACATGGCTTTATTCAGGGTAGGCTGCATGCTACATAGTGGAGCTAGGGATTGGGAAGGGCAGTGTAGGCCATCTACACATGGGCAATAACCCTTAAAGGAAATATGTGATCTATTATGGGTCACATGAGTGTTGAGTATGGCTAAACAATTATCTCTATATTCATGGATGGCACCCTGTCATGATTAGGGGTGCCACATACGACTACCTGACTGGTGTGGTGAAGTAACTATCAAAGGAAAGACTACTGTCCAGCTGCATCCCATACACACACAGTTGCCATTACGTTGACTGCTGCCCAGGTGGTAGTTCATGGGTACAGGGTTTTTAACATAGGGGATGACAATGCAATACTTACCTGTCAAATTGTGGCCATACGTCACACACCACACATCTGACACACAAAGGCCCTTCTGTATGTTGAACGCAGCACACATTGAGTCAACTATTGCTCCTAGTTCATAGTCATTTGCAAACATCAACAGTCTGTGTGGTATAGATAAAGTACAGTTTTGTACCTACCATAAATGTAGATGTTCGAAGATCCACATTGCTGCAGTCCTAACACTAGGGTAGTCCGCCGTCCCAGTCGGCCCGAATACCAAAGTATAAGGCTGACGTCGGTCAAGGCGCATTTGTCTGACATCAGGACGTCAGGGTACAAATGCGCATGACCGACGTCATATCCTCAGTCTTTTCTTGCCCCAGATGTCAGAAGACCCTAAAAAGATAAGGCCAAACCCAAAAACACCAAACACTCCTGTACTAAATATATATACAAGATATACAAATTTACAAAATAGAACCCCACCCACACAACCACCCCTAAACACAGAGGGAAGGAGGAGGGTTGGACTGCAGCAATGTGGATCTTGAA
Source organism: Protopterus annectens (assembly GCF_019279795.1). Taxonomy (NCBI): domain Eukaryota; kingdom Metazoa; phylum Chordata; order Ceratodontiformes; family Protopteridae; genus Protopterus; species Protopterus annectens. The sequence continues at coordinate 299,366,499 of NC_056729.1, forward strand.
CATCTACATTTATGGTAGGTACAAAACTGTACTATGTTCTTCATCTCACATTGCTGCAGTCCTAACACTTGGGTAGAATCCCAAAGCAGAGGTAAGGGAGGATGGCTAAACTATAATGAAGCAGGAGCTGCCAAAATGCCCTGCAACACAGCAGTGGCAAAACCAGCCCTGGATTTAGAATAGAGAGGAAGGTGGTAATGCTTGGAGAAAGTATGCACTGAACTCCAAGTAGCTGCCTCCAAAATATCCTTAGTTGCCATGCCCCTTAGAAAAGCTGTTGAAGTGGCAGTAGCCCTAGTGGAATGAGGCCTAATCTCAGCTGGAATCTCCTTGCCATGATGGGAATAACAGAAAGCAATGCAAAACCCAATCCACTTAGATATAGTTTGTTTTGACACAGGCTTGCCCTGAGAACTCAAAGCAAAAGAAACAAACAACTGCTGAGACTGCCTAAAATCCCTAGTCCTGCTTAAATAATAACGCAACTGCCTGTGTACATCTAAAGTATGCAAAATCTTTTCCCCCCTATTTTGGGGATCTGCATAAAAAGTAGGCAAATGAATAGTTTGGTTTAAAGCCACACTAGAAACCACCTTAGGCATAAAGGAAGGATTAGTACGTAATGATACCCTATCCTTATGGAAAATCAAAGGAGGCTCAACCGCCATAAGGGCCTGCAATTCAGAAACCCTTCTTGCAGAAGTAATGGCCAACAAAAAGGCAGTCTTCCATGACAAGTATTTCAATTCAGCAGTAGCCGCGAGGCTCAAAAGGTTGTAGAGTAAGTTTCTCCAACACAAAATTGAGGTCCCAAGCAGGAGTAGGAGCTCTAATGGGGTCTTATATTCTTTGCCCTCTAAGAAATTGCTTGAACAAAGGATGAGAAACAATGGTGGGTCACAATCATAGTGAGCTGAAATTGCTGCAGCATGAATCTTAATGGAAGAGAAAGACAAACTTTGTCCAATAACTCAGTAAGATATTGAAGAGCCACACTCAAATTAGGCTCTGAAACATCCAAATCCTTTGCTGCACTCCAAAATAAAAATCTCTTCCATTTTTCTGCATACACTTTACGTGTACTAGGTCTTCTGGCTTCCATAATCACATTCAAAACTTGTTGAGGAAGTTGAGACCTGCTGTGGTTCAAAACAGAATATGCCAGGCAGTTAGATGAAGAGAGTGAAGCTTGACATTGAGAAGATGACCGTCCCTCTGAGACAAAAGGTGTGGAATTAAAGGTAAAGGCCATGGAGGCTTCCTTACCAGATTCCTCAGTAATGGGTACCAGTGTTGCGTGTTGCAGGCCAATCTGGAGCTATCAAAATCATCCTTGGCTTGTCTTGTCTGACCTTTAAGAGTACCTTTGGGAGGAGAGGCAGAGGTGGAAAGGCATACACATGAAGATTTTCCCAACTGAACGAAAGAGCATCCACTTTCCAAGCTGTGTGATGAAACCTTTTGTGCAAAACTTTGGCAGCTGGTGGTTTAGTGGAGAAGCGAACAGATCTATGTCTGGAGTTCCCCATGACACTGTCAATTTCGAAATACATGAAGATCCAGTTTCCACTGTGGGGATCCATGATTTGCCTGCTTAACACATCTGCTAAGGAGTTCTGCCCCTGGCAGAAACCTTGCCTGAAGATTTAGCTGCAAGCTGAGCGCAGTCTCCCACAAAATCATTGCTTGCCTGCATAGAGGATAAGAATGTTCCCCCTTGCTTGTTGATGTACCACATGACAGTTGTGTTGTCTGTTAGAATCAACACCTGCCCCTGAAGCAGTAACTCCTTGAAAGCCATTAATGCAAACTGGACTGCTAACATCTCTTTCATGTTGATATGTAGATGCTGTAGTCTGGTAGGCCACTTGTCTTGTATCCACTTTCCATTCAGATGAGCTCCCAAGCTATGTCTGAGGCATCTGTCGTTAGAATCTGACTTGCCTCTGGCGGGTCACAGAGAGTCCCTTGTTTAGGTGACATTCCTGAGCCCACCACAAAATTCCTTTGAATGCAAGGTATTATTGGAATGACAGTGTCCAAATCCTGGCAGTGCTGTGTCCATACATTTTTAGATACCATTGCAGCTTCCTCATATGCAGTTTGGCATTGGGAAGCACCAGAATACAAGATGCCATGAACCCTAAGGCTTGAAGGACTGTCCTTGCAGTCAGCCCGGACTGAAGAGATAGTTGATGGAAGTAAAGTGAAAGATTCTTTTGTTTGTCCGGGTTAAAAGGCCATCTGGGCTGCTGTATTCAGTCTCACACCCAGAAAGCACATGTCTTGAGAGGGTACTAGACTGGACTTTATTTCGTTCACAGAATACCCCAGGCATCTTAGCACTGCTATCACATATTCCAGATGCTGAAGAAGCTCGCCTTTTCTTGAGCCAGAATCAGACAGTCGTCCAAATAAGGATAGATTTGTATTCCTTTTAGCCTGAAGAAAGCTATGACTGGAGCCAGAACTTTTGTGAATACTCTGGGCGCAGTAGATAAGCCAAAGGGCAATGCAGAGAACTGATAATGGGAATTCCCAGCTCGAAAACGCGATACTTCCTGCAACTGAGTCTGATAGGCACATGAAGGTAAGCCTCCTTGAGATCTAAAGTTACCATCCAGTGATCTTTGCCCAGCAGAGGTAAAAGCTGTTGTAAAACATTTTGAACTTGGGAATGTCCAGATAAGTGTTGAGGATAGACAAATCAAAATTGGTCTCCACGTGTTCCTTTTTTTGGTACTAGGAACAGGCGAGAATAAAATCCTAGGCCCCTTTCTGGCACAGGAACCGGCTGAATGGCCCCTATCTGGAGTAACAGAGAAATTTGCTTGTGAGCCTCTTTTCTTTGTATAGGAGGAATGTCTGGCATGCCTTTGAAAGGAGGCAAGGTATGGAAATAAAACCTGTAACCGTGGTGAACGATATCCAATACCCATCTGTCTTGGGTAATAACAGTCCAATTTTCTTTGAAAAGAGCCAGCCTTCCTCCCAAAGGTGCTGCCAGACGAGAAGGCTCTGGCAGCCGAAAAGGCAGGTCATTGGGTCTGCCCTCACTCAGAAGACTGGGCAGGTGAACTCCTGTTCTAGCCTAAAAGAACCTTGAGCTCTGCCCCCTCTACCCTAGATCTACCCCTAGACTGAGAATCATAAGAAGGATATGTCCACCCCTTAGTAGGCCAATTTCTACTAAACTTTGGAGGCTGAACCTGCAAAAAATCTTTAACAGTCTGCATAGACTTAGCCTTGTCCTCCATTTTCTTTAAAACAGCTTCCACATGTGCACCAAATAACACATCAGATTGTAAAGGAGCATCTAAAATCCTTGTCTTTACATGTTCAGCTAAATTCTGATCCCTCAGCCAGGCGTGCCTGCGAAGAACACAGTGGCTGCCACCCTGAAGAGGCCTGTACAGCATCAAAACCACATTGCAAGGAATGCTTACCCACCTGTTCAGAAACATGAACTAAATCCTGCAACTCTTTACACTCAATACCTTCCGCCAGAGCATCTACCTTAGACTTCAGTTGTGAAAGGAGATAATTTTGGTATTTCAACATGTGAAACTGGCAATTCAAAGCCCTCATGGCTAAAGTGGAAGAAGTATACACCTTCTTTCCCCATCTATCCAAAGCTCTTGCCTCTTTATCAGAAGGAACAGGATTTTTAACAACAGAAGCCTTAACACCTTTAGGGCCCTGAGAAACAGTTTCTGGGTCTGCCCTAGGACTCTTGAAAAGATACTTATGAGCGTCAGGCACCCTATAATACCTATCCGGTTTAACTGGGGCCGGAGGCAAAGAATCAGGGTTCAGGGAAGCCTCTGCAAAACATCCTCTACCACATCCAGAACCGGAGGTATAGCCAAAGGCCTATGCTGGGTAGAAACAAAAATTCCCTAAGCCTTTTCCTGGAATCAGAGAAATCTTGACCTTCCCATTTAAAATGCTCCTCATGGAATGAAGAGTCTCGAAAAGAAAAATCCTCAGGAGGAGAAGCCAGCCAAGGAGTAGAATCATCTACATCAGAATCAGAATAAGGAGGATACTCCTGCAAGTCTTCAGCCAAGACTCAGAAGCCTCCAACACTGCTCAAAACTCTCAGCTCAGGTTCCACCCTAGGCCTCTTATCAGGGGGGAAGAACCTCTAATCATAGTAATCAAATCTTCTGCCATTTTAAGCATATGTTTCTTAGGCAGAGACCCTGAAGAACGGGAGACCCCACTGAAGTTAACCCTGGCCTGCCCCTAGAAGAAGCCTTGGAAACAGAAGGGGAGGGCCTAACCACCTTAGGAAGGGAGGGGAGAACAGCTACCTGAGAAGCCCCTTCAGCCTGGCCTACCTCCTGAGAGGACACATCTTGTAACAGTAAAGTCTCTCCCTGAGAATCCAAAGGAACTTCTGGTAGAACCACCGGCTCCACCGAGCCCTCTAAAGAACCGGCGTCCGACAGACGGTTCTTCCACCCTAGGCTTCGCTGCTTTGTCCTTGTGCTTTTAGGCGGGCGCCGGAGCATCCGGCGGCATGTTGTAATTACAACGCTCCCAAAACTAACCTGGCACAATCTAATCTTCTCTTAATAGTTTGTTAAATCTAGCACAAGAGCTACAGCTAACAACGCTCAGGCCCTAAGCAAGGTATACACAAGGTATGGTAATCCCTATGAGGTATCTGTTTCCCACAAGAAATACAGTTATTTTCTTTCATGACATCCGTTAAATACTGAGGCAAGAAAAAACAAAATATTCCCAACGGGGTACTTAGCCAACTTTGATTGGGTCTGAAACTCCGACCAGAAAATTCAATTTCAGAACGCCACTTTTCACCGCACTATACTGCTCCATGCGGCAAAAAGCAAAAAAAAGACTGAGGATATGACTGTCATGCGTTTGTACCCTGACGTCCTGATGTCAGACAAATGCGGACTGCAGCAATGTGAGATGAAGAACATCAAAGAGGAGGAGTACCAGGAATGAACCCTGTATTACTGTGGCTGGCACTGGTTTGATGTGCGTGTATTAGTCAGACACCTTCTGTAGTGTTGGTTCTGCCAGCAGTCCAGTTACCAACCACTCCTGTCACATAGGAATATACACCTAGTTTACTGAGTGTAGCTGGACAACAGTATGGGTGATGGTGTCCTAAGACCTGGCAAGGTCATGATATGCTGTGTGAATCAACCTTACTGTCATCTACATCTGTACTGAGTACATCAAATACGTTGATCACGGTTCATGGCCTTACAGACCAGACTCAGCAGGGTAGTATTGTACTATTTCCCATTATCAATGGTGTCTCCCCCTTTGTGGGGTGTGATAACTGTTGCTGTGCACTATTCAATGTGTACACATCCTGACATGGAGCTATGATTGAACATGATGTGTATGTGGAGAGCTGATTGTTCTTACATTTGTCTAGGATACACCCTGGGATGTTGACAGGTCCCATGAAAGCTGAATGTATGGCTTTAGAGAGTGCAGCTTGTACCTGCATAGTTGTTATTACAGGGGCTCTGTAGTGTACATGGATATATAACTATGTGTACCTGTTGGGGGGGGTGGAAGAGGGTTTAGGTTCTCCAAGACCCTATCTGGATGAACAGGTGCTATTTCTGTAGGTGCAGTACTTCCCATGCCATAGTGCAGCACGGCAGGTCTTGTTGTTGCCATTATGATTAATGACACAGCTATAGAATGCTCTGTGCTTGGCCTCATAATATGTGGCTGATTAGTTTCACAGTAGCTTTGTGTGGTTTTATATGGTGTATCTGCATCTTACTGAGGGTGACCAGGGATCACCTACACTCATGTGTGTTCACTCTTGCAACAGTAACTATCTTCTGTGGTACAGTTTAAAGCATGGTACCACCAGTTTGCCTTCTTGTTTGTGTTTGGTTGAATCTTGGTTCTGTTTCAATGGCACAATCACTGCACGTATGTGACTGCTTAAGGTTCATTTGTATAGGATTCAGCATTTGCACATGCATTGTCCATCTGCATGGGTGCCATGACAGTCACCACTTTGCTTTTAGGAAGCATAATATTGGCTTTGGAGACCGATTATGTGTAGCATACTGTTAGCCCTGTTTGTGTGACTATTGTGATCCAGGTCATTGGGGTTGATGGAATTCAACATGCATTGAGCGCAGTTGTTGGTACATGAGGAGTCTTCCCAGTTCATAATGGAATAGTTGAGAGTAGCCATTATTATGGTTTTCTGTCTCAAACCTAATCTTCCACATTACAGCACATTATGACAGTTGGGAAATCCGCGGTATGGTGGATGATCTGTCGCAAGGTGCAATTTGAATTCCACTTTGGCACAAAAGTAGTTGCTCAGTATTATGCATTTGAAGTTATGCAAGTGCAACTAGCATGGGGGTGTACATATCCTTCAGGAATATAGACACACCTGCGACCTGTGTGTTCCAATAAAGGATAACAGGCAAGAGGTGAGGTATGTGTTATAACATGGTCATGCAGGTGTGCTGTCCGGAGTGTTGAAACATGTCTCAGCCACCGCACAGATATGTTCTCCATGTCAGGGACTGACATATGTGAGTCCATATAGTGTTTCTGACATGTATCATTGTGCAACGAGATCTGCAGTTTATTGCTTGGCTGTCCCTGTAACATCAGTGGACCTTCATTTGAACTGTGCATGATGAAGGCACTATAGGGGAAGCATGAGCCCTAGGCAGTATCCAGATTCCCAGGGGTGACAGGTGCAGGCCCTGTCTGTCAAAGCATCATGGTCTGTCAACCATGTTATCCCAGGCAGACAGATACTGGATACCCTTTGACTTGCACCACTACATTAGACAACTGTGGAATACAATCCTTTTGTCCCTGTACTGCAGTATCATTCTGGCCAATGGCAGAAGGCTACCCAGGCCTTGGAACATAGCTGCATGGGCTACAAAACCTGACAGTTCCTACATGTGTTTCCATGCAGTCCAGGCTACTGCATCACAGGTCCTGCACAACAACATGGAATATGCCAGAGCCATGTGTATAGTTCAAAAGGTGGTCTGAGTGCATAGGTATGTGGCTAATCATGGTAGACAGACAGCTGACAGTATGTATGCCCTCATATAGGTTGGTGTGTAACATAGTGCTAGAGTTTGCATTCACAAATGAGTACTGTTGGTCATGTTTCCAGCCACGTGTTCTGAGGTGTGACACAATTATGCAAACTATGTCATACAGTTTGTGTATTTCGTTGTCTGTCTCTTCCAGCTTGGGAGGTCACTTGTTTGGCCAGATACTTAGAAGCATCTGTGAATGTGTGTGATTTCTGGTAGTGTGTGTAGGTGTCCTTACTGTGTTCTGGTAAGGGTATGTGTTGTTTGTGATGATGAGATGCATGTGTTAACCTATACCTCATGACTGTCCAGTCCAGTCATGGCTGTAGACTGGACTGCCTTCCAGATTATCCCTGTAGCTGCATCCCAGACAATGTGTAGGGTGTGGTGTTAGGTGGGTTTGGCAGTGTACAAGGCATAGAGATTACATTCCCCCAGGATGGCCACATACACAAAGCTGACATTAGTAAACACCAGTAGCTGACTAGTGGACATGCCTGTATGAGCATTCAGTACAAGTACCAAGCACTGTATTTAGTTTACTTATCGCTTATGAAGATGTTTTAGACAGTGATGCTCACATGTAAATATTTGTGTTATGGACGTGACAACACTGGCTATTACGGAAACATTGGAGCTACCTTTAGCAGCGATCCTCCTCTGAGCAGCACATCACATCCTGATAGTTGATTACAGATGATGCAACTGTCTACAGATCTGTTTCTTTCTCTGGTATATACTCAGATACCTACCAGGACCATGATCTCTGTTGGGCACAGACACCCAAGCCCCAAACAGAGTCATGTATCAATAGACTCTGATGCCACTATCAACATGATCAGGATATAATCAGATAGTGTAAGCCATCACCTATGAAGCGGCTATTACAAATGGGCAGCAGCCTCCTACATCTTACACTCCTACTGCAGATGTTACACTGGAGTTAAAGATGATATGCAACCTGTTTCATTACCAGTACTGTGCACTACCTTACATATAGTATGTGCAAGCGGCTGTTAGGTTGGCAATGAGAGGTTAGGCTACACAAATCTGGTAGCTCAACCAGTGTGTCTCTACTCTCAATATCTACTCTATGTAAGTGTGCACATAGCCATTTGGCCCAGTCCTGTAACAAGGGTCACTACACATTTGCATAACATGTACACATGCACAGCTGTTATTGCTTGCAAATGATACTAGAGAGGTCCTGCCCTGTAACAAGGGTCACTACACATTTGCATAACATGTACACATGCACAGCTGTTACTGCTTGCAAACAATACTAGAGAGGTGGATATTACATGTGTTATGTGCATGGATAGTTACCTAGCTCTTCCAATTATCTTTGCTATCATGCTGCTAAACTGACAGATGAATACAAGTCATATGTATTCTGTTGTTGAGTATTGCAATTGCCAATACACATAACTACTGTTGCATAACATAACAGAAATGCTATGTAAATTGGAATACAGATCTGCCTAAAATACTATACATTACACAGTTATTGGCACAATATCCCACAATGCAAACCATATTTGCACAGTAAGCCCACCTTTGACATGTTCATCTTACTTATACACCCATACATATGTCGACTGTTACAATACATCGACATATACTATCCCCTGTTATAGCACATACTTGTTGGACCAACCCTGACACTGACAGTGGCTGAAAGCGAATTGGTGAGTTCCAAGCCCATATCATCCCTTGTGGTGTATGAGGAGCTTGCCTTGTGACCTACAGCAGTACACACACAGAATACTACAAGCATTACTACTGCTCAACAATACATCGCTACAAGATAGCTATTTCCACTATATGCATTGACTACACTGTAATTCTTACAAAACAGGTACTACACACACAGACATACTACATGTTATACATACCTTCTTAGTAATTGGAGGTGTTACTGACTAGTATAATACTCATTTTCAATTTGTATTTCAGTGTTTTGTACTGTCCTACAGGTAGATACAGATGGTTTGAATGTGTGACAAGGCAACCTTTTATAGTTACAGATCAATAAAATGTGCTATCCCTATAACCAATTGGTATTCCTAAGTAGCTAATTACATGCACATCAGCTGCGCTGCTACTGCCTTAGCCAATACCATGGCTACAGTGCAGTATAACTGAGTACTCCACTTGGGCGTTATCCCATTGCCTTACTTGTGAGGAATACAGCCTGGAAGTGTTGTTTGAAATCTATTGCAACAGCTGTATGGAGACGAATTGTAATATATCGTGTGTAATGCCTAGAGGATTTAGTCTAAATGTGAGTACTGCTGTTACACTGAACATTGCTACTTGTGCAGGGTTTGTCTGTACCTAATACTTCTGCATACATTTCAGTCTGGCCAGGATGTTTGACCAGCTCAAGGCTGCATAGCTATGCATATAATGTTAGGGGGTTTACAGTGTTGCTTACCAGACATATTTAGTTTGGTGTTAATGTGTATCATACTGTGCTGATAATCAGTACACTGTAACACTTCCTGGTGTACGAACCTTTCAACCCTCTGAAATGGGATTAGTTCATACAAACCCTGTAACATCAGCAGCTGTTCAGTTGTATAACAGCAACAATTTCACATAGGGCCATGTTAGTGTGTCTGTGTCCAGGTATGTTAAGGTTTCAGCAGATGTTGCACAGTAGTTGAATAATTGGTTATGGTATGACAGTATGTATTGATGTAATTATTTTGGTTGTGGGGTAGACGGTGGTGAGTGTACATAGCACATACAGGTGTGTAGGAACCCCTAGTATACAACTTCTATATGTGTGTGGGTGTTTTTTTCCTATGTGAACACCTACCCTTAGTGAACTAATACTATGGTAACTGCAAGCTGATTCATTAAGGCACTGTTAAATTCTTCCTGTACAGCATGCAGGTACTGTTAGTCCTTGAATCCTTTTGCAATACATCGGAATGTAATAAAGTTTTGCTAAATGAAAGCTGTCTGTGTATTTCTGTCATGGATATTTGCAGTCATTACAGTTGTGTTGGGGACTGTGTCCATAGAACATATCTGTAATAGTGTATTGACATATACTCTTCATATGTTATGTTCATATTGTTTTGGGGGGGGAGGCAGAATGTGTGTGTGTGTGTATATAAATATTTATATATATATATATATATATATATATATATATATATATATATATATATATATATATGTGTGTGTGTGTGTATGTATATAGATATGATATATATTATTGCATACGTTTATCTGTACCTCCGTAGATGTGTAGATATTTTTAACCTATCTATATAGCTACATATATATGCAGATCTGTATATATCGACATGTATCTGTGTATCTCTCTCTATATATATATATATATATATATATATATATATACACATATATACATATGAGCATACACCTTTCATTGGGTACGTGGTGGGTTGTCCTATTTCAACACATTCCTCCCTTTTGTGTTTTAACCTGTCTGCATACACAACTAGGATAGGTACATTTCAGGTAGCTCAGTGGTAGTTTACTCTGAGGATGGAGTACATGGCTGCGGGTTCTAATCCTGGAAGGTGTTATTATTTTACCTCTCAGAGTAGGCACTGATAGGGGAAAGTGTGAATAACACACATTTAAGCTGTTGTAAGTAGGTTTGCCCGTGGTCTGCGCAACGTTAAGCAAAGGTTAAACCTGTGAAGCGCTTCTCCGTTTTCCGTGTTTAAGCGCCGCTTACTGTTGCGCAAACCCGTGGAAACCCGCTTACAACTGCTTAAAAGTGCTTTAATCCACCTGCATCCAATGGCCCTTATTCTGGCCCTCAAAATAACTTAACAGCCCTTGCAGGTCTTGAACCTGGGACCATGAACACCACAGTCACTGACTTTACCACTAAGGCATCTGAGATATGTACAAATGTTATGGTGTTTAGAATATACATTTTACTACAGGCATTCCTCACTACTGAAAACAAATATGACAGTCAGTTGGTGTAGATATGTCTGATACATGCTAATGTCCATTTGTTTGTGAAATTAGGTGTTGCAATGTGACATGACAGGGTGTATTATGAATCAGAAAGGTTCTTGTTTTGTGTCCTTTTTATATTGTCCCCATACTCCATGTATACCCCTCCAGTTAACTTATTGAACATCCGACCCAGACTCTCCTTGATGCATGACTTCATTATCCATCATTCCTCCCTCACCCCAATCTTTACATACACAACAACCATCCCTTCTATGGTGAATTACATTAATATTAATAGCTATAATACCAGAGCTGCATGTGTTTTGTGTACACTTTAATTCCTTTGGATTGCTTCTGTGTCACAAAGTGTGTTCATAGATGTTTATATATATATATATGGCTATTGATGCAACTCTATAATATATATATATATATATATATATATATATGTATATATATATATATATATATATATATATATATATATATATATACACACATATATATATATATATATATATACATCTTTATATTTATATCTATGTGCAGACATCACTGACATGCATATATATATAGATTTTGGATTAATTTGTAACAGTTAATACTTATGTACACTTGTATGTGTTGGTTCACAAACTACAATACATTACAATGTACTGTACATATGTACACAAAGTGACTGTCCCATTTGTGGTCATTACAGTGGAATGCATATGATATACCGTGAAGCATGTACACACCTCAGATGGATTAGTGGTAAGTCCCATGACTATAGTGTGCATGGTCCAGGGTTCAACACCTGCGATGCTTTAAAACATTTTTTTACTCCAGAATAAGGCTCATTTAAGCAGTTGTAAGCATGTTTAAAAGTGTTTGTGTGACATTATAGCAGCAGTTAAACACAGTTAAACAAACTTTGCAATGTATAACCTGTGCGTGCAAACACGGCCACATCCACTAACTTATCAGGATATATACATTTCAGTGATGTAACATCTCACTATGTGCTTACATAACATTATATTGTCTGTTGACTTTACTCTCCAGCACACATGGGTTTATATGGGTGTTTTGAATGTTTATTATACAGACAATTACTACCTATATATGCAAGCTGCGGTTAAGGTATAATTTTTAACATGATAAACATCCCTGACTTTATTGGGATTGGGACCTCAAATGCACATATACTATGCAGATGCTGTAACCACTACACTATTGACATTAATGTTGCTTTAGCCTATTTCCTATTTAGATGATTTCTATGTATAAGCTAGGCTAAGCAAAGGGCGGAGGCCCCCAAACCCACTGAGCTTCACTTACTCTTGAAATAACAACATATAGCAAATGAAATGTGAGACAATACATTACATTCCTAACTATATCAGGCATAGCCCCTCACTGACACACTTCAAGGGGAAACCTTGATGTGTGAATGGGTAACAGAATATACACCCCTGGGATCATGTGTCCCAGAACCACACAGCCAGGGGGTGGGGGAGCCCGTCCAGTTTTCCAGTTTGATAGCTGCGAGACCTGTTGGGGAAAGTGAATGGTGTTGAATTGTCACATTAACATGCCCTCTTTAGATCACTAAGTGCCCCTATCACCCTCCACCACCCCAGTCTTCAACATCTTCCAGCAACTCTGCCTGGAATTGCTTCATTGGCTATGCTTAACAGGGGCTCAGTTACTTCATCAATGGTGCAGAGAAAGCCAACACACTGTACTATGCTTCTAATTGCCCTTGGGCAGGTGTTGAACCCTGGACCTGTGAACCTCTAAAGTGCAGGACATCACAGCCATAATATGTGAATAAACAGACCGTCAAATCACAATATACAGTGAGAAATCACCATGTAGTCAGGAAACAGTTAAGTACAGCAAGAACATACAGAACACTGATACTTAGTCACTCCAAAAGACTATCTTGGAAGCTAAAAGACTTGTATAAGTTTAAGGCTTTCTATTGCTTACCAGTAGGTTACCTACAGGTGAGATGAGAAACAAGCACAGATGGGAAACATGCATGCAATAATGCCATACCGGCTTATGTGCCAGCCTTAGGCTTTGGAATACTGGCCAAGGCTATTGGAGCCCCCATGGTGCCTTTTTTAGGAGAGTCTCAAAGGTGAATACCAGCTCCGTAAACAGCACAATAGCAGAATCAATGAGGCTACACTACTCAACACCAGGGGTTGTGATCACAACATGCATGCACTCACAGCACTCCTCAGGATGGACAACGTCAACATCTGTGCTGTAACCTCGACCTGTCTTAAGGCTCCTGAGAGCACACCAGCGCTACCAGACTACAACCCATACCACACATTTCAGCCACAGAACATAGACTGACACAGACATGGAGGGGGTGTATCCATATTCATCAGGGATACCTACACCTCCAGGTTAGTGGGGCAGCATGATACCTCTGAGATTATCCATGTGCAGCTAACATCAGCCACAAATGCAATGTAAACTGTGGCCTGCTACAGATCAACCTCCATGAGTCAGGACAACCACTCCACCTTCCTGGAGACAGTGGAGAACATGACAGTCCTAATGCACACCCTGGCATTGGTCGATGTCAACTACCCTACCATTAACTGGGAAACTTACTCAAGTACTCACTTCCAGGCCCAGCGCTTCCTGGAATTTATCACCTCATATGCCCTGTATCAGGTGGTAACCTCCCTAACGAGGGGTAGAAACATACTAGAAGTGGTCATCAACAACATGGGCAACAGGTGCACCACAGCAGAGGTTAACCGGTCACTGATTAGATCTGACCATGAACTATTCACTGTTTCCACACCCAAACATCTCCCCCGTCCATGGAAACCACAGTGTATACCTTTCCTACAGCTAAATTTACACTACTAATGACAGGGGTGGGGGGTTTTGCAGCCCCCATGCTAAGGGGAAACACTGCTCAAGATACAGACAGATTTACAAATGCAATCTATAAGCACCTACACGGATGTATGGATCACTGGTAAACCAAGACTCACTTCTCCTAGACAAGGACACCAGTCTGGTGGACCCCTGCAATAAACAGGCTATACTACAGAAGCAGGACAGTGTTCCAGACAAACAGCAAATCCCACGAAGGGCAGACATCCGTGACAACTATTAGTATGATACGTAGGTCCCTCATGAGATCATCCAAGGCTAACATCAGCAGGAAAATATGCAAGGATTCGAAAGATAACCACAAAGCCTTCTTTGGCTATGTCAAGGATCTAAGTGGTGACACACATATTTGCACTGTGCTGGTGAAATATAGCACAAAATATGCTGACCCTACTGATATCGCCAACATCCTTGCAGATACATTCAGTGCATACTTCACCCGCTAGAGCCCACAAAACTACCTGAAAGTTACAGTATCCTACATATCAGAGACACACAGGTGGAAATGACCCTATCTAACAGCAGAACACAGCATCAGTGGAGGCAGATGTTGTCCCAGACTGCATCTTTCAAACTGTACAAGACAACCTGATCCCCCACCTAATTAAGCTTTTCAACCTCAGCCTCTCCACAGGCTACATGCCCATACAATGGCACATGGCAACAGTTATTCCACTCCATCAAGGTGGAATCACAACTGACCATGGTAACTACCACCCCATAAGCCTGACTAGCCTGGTCTGCAATGGTATGGATTGCATCCTCATGGCACTCATTAACAAAGACATTGGTAAACTCCAAACACGTGACCCAACACAGGTCAGCTTGGTTGAGTGCAGTTCATGCCTACTGAACCTGTTTGATGTCTTACATACAGTCAACCAAGACGTTAGATGATGGGAGAGGTGGTTCACACATATTACCTGGACCTTGTCAAGGCTTTTGACACCATGCCCCACTCAGGTATTATTGATTAACAAACTAGCCTGTACATACACCCATACATCACAGGTTGGGTTGCCAATGGGCTTACACACAGAACCCACATGGTACGACTAGCGGTCTCCAGGTCCAACTCTTGACCAGTCACGACTGGTGTCCCACAGGACTCAGTCCTGGTAGCCCTACTGTTTGGCATATACTTCTCAGAGGTACAGGCAAACACAGGTGGACTACGGCAGACCATGTTTGGAAATGACTGCGAACTGGGAGTCATGACTGATAGTCCAGCTGACACAGACACCCCCTCAAGGGGCCTCAGAGAGACCGACACAGGGTGTCAACGTCATGGCCTCCAGCCATGTGCCACTAACTGCATGGTCATTCCATTGTGGAATATTAAGCACCCACATATTAACACATAAGTGGCAAACACTTTAATACGGACGAGGTAATGGGGTATCTGGGGACTAAGGTAGATAATGATCTCCCCTTTGACAATCATATCTCCAAAGTAGTTAGGACATCCTTCTATGTAGGCCATCTGATTACTAAAGGGTTCCCATCTAGACATACTGGCGTTATAGTGCCCCTTGACTCATCACTCATCAGTCCCATTATAGGGTATAAGAACCCATTTGAGATGTACCTCAGAAGACACTTCCAACAGCTGGAAGGTCCATGAATGTACCTCGCCAAGGGGATTACTGGCATCAAACATATGCCCTATGCAGCCAGACTGAATAAACTCCTGCTTTACTCAATGGCATCTTGTTTACCCAGAGATGATCTCTGCTGGCCAACACAGCCATGTTGAACTCAGGCTTAATGGATATGATCCACCTATGGGAATCCATGTCACAGTGAGACACACACTGTAGTGAACTGAACCTTGCCACAACAATAACTGGAAGATGCTGGAGGGACAGATTCCTATCACAGACACTCCCCATACTTTGGAACAACATCCCTAACTACATTATAAAGAGCTCCTCACTAACACTCTGCAAGAGAAACCTTGAAGAGTGGATGGGGAACAGTGGATGCACCCCAGGTATCCCACCATTAGCTCTGCTCCACAGAGGGACAGTTAATGAATCAATGGGGTTGCAAAAGCTGACACAGCTCCACAGAGGGACAGTTAATGAATCATTGGGGTGGCAAAAGCTGACACATTTTGGCTAGGCTTATGAATGGCCTTTGGCAGTTGGCCAAGTACCTACCTATGAACCTATACATACAGTATCAGCACATGCTGATAGCTTAATTTACTGTTCAGGTGTTAACTGACCTTGTGCTAATGGCAGTTGTGTGTGCAATAGTTGATGGATGCCTATGTTGGATGCACACAGTAGACTGCCTATACATGACAATTTACAGGTAGTCTTGTGTGTGTGTGCCATCCATTTTTACTGTGTGTGCAGGTAGAGAAAGGTGTCAGTCCCTAGGTCCCTACACTGTCAGTGTGTGTGTTATACATTCCTTCTTTGCCAAGGCATGTGCATACTGGGCACGCCTCTGTCTACCTACTGGGGCTGGCTCAGGGTGTTTGTGGTCTGAGTACCTCTGTGCCTGTGGGGCCCTTGGCAATGGTGGTGGGCTGTGAGGGCCTTCACCATTCTGTCCCTGCTGCAGCTGTTTCCGCAGGATCATATTGTGTAGCATGGCACATACTATGAAGATGTGGGCACACATGCCTGGTGAGTACTGTAAGGCTCCACCAGATATGTCTAAGCAAAGGAACCATGATTTCAGTATCCCAAGCACATGCTCTATGATGATTCTGGTTTGTGCGTGTGCCTCATTATGGCGTTCCTGCATGGGTGTGTGTGCATTTCTGATGGGAGTCAACATCCACGGTTCCAGTACATAGTCAGCATCCCTCACCAGGTGGCCATTTGGGATGTCCCGCTTGGCAAATAACTGATACAGCTGTGATGCATGCCAAATGTGGGAGTCGTGATAGCTTCCAGGGTTGCCAGCACACACATCCATGATAATGCCCTGGGCATTGCACATGACCTGGCAGTTGATGGAGGGGTATCCCTTGCGGTTTATGTAGCGCCTACCCTGCTCACCGGGTGGTGACTTGATGTGTATGTGCATGCAGTCTATTGCACCTAGTACCTCTGGGTATTCTGCCACAAGGTGGAAGAGATGCATATTGCTGGCCAAATCCTCCTGCATTTGGGGGAAGTATATGTGCTCATTGGCATGTGGTAACATGGCATCCAGAAACTGGTGTAGTTCCCTGGATACTGATGCCTGTGAGATCCCCATGATATCCCCAGTTGGTCTTTGAAAGGTACCTGTAGCTAGTATTCTCAGGCTTACACATACCTTTGTAGCCACTGGGATGGGTTCTCCTCTGTTTGTTCTGGCTCTGAGGCATGGTCGGCACAGTTCCACAAGTTGCTGTAGGATGTCTCTGTCCAACCTGTAATGCTCTACTATCTCTAGAACATGTAGCCCCTTGGTCAGGTACCCTGGGTCTGAACACTCTCCTCCTCCTCTGGTGCCTGAGGTGGTCGTGTGCATCATCCTCCACACCACCGTCAGTCTCCAACACATGCTGGTGGATCAAAGCTATGGCAGCCCCTAACATGTACATACTAAAAGTCCCCCACCTGTATACACTACTGGTGCAGAGTGCATGGGAATACACAAATGTATGTGAGGTGCTTTCACACTTTATACTATTGTGCTATGGATGCTGCTGATTTAATTGGGTGTGTATGAGCTATTCCAGCTGCAGAGTGTCTTAATTGTGGGTTTTACAATGAGTACTGCAAGTGTGGGGTCTTTACTGTGGAGTTATGCTTGCCTACCTTGAATAATCTGTTGCCCTTTAATTCACTTTTAAACCTGGATCCCCACCCATTATCAGGCATGCATCCACCTGCCATCTTTCTTGTTTTGTACTTTCCCTACCCAGTCATGGCAAAATGTGTCTTGTAGCTGATATACTGCAAATCAGCTTTGTTCTGCTTTGACACTTTACTGTTTTCTTTGCAGTATAGCCCCCCCCCCTTTCCTGTTCTGCAGGTAGCCACTTGCAGCCTTGTTAGCTGTTGTTAACGGCCCACTGTAGGCTCCTAGGTAGTAATTAATCATTTGTACTCCAATTTCCCTGCTGCAGCATTTCCTTCTTTCCTATATCCTGTTTCAGCTGCAGTGAGCGCTGCGCAAACCCATTTACCGGGTTTACGCGCATTTTCATCTTACTCTGTTACCTTGTGTACTCTCAGCTAAGCAAGGCTATGGCCAGTTCAACACACCCCTATCCTGCAGCTTTGCCTAGCTAGGTACAAACCAGTTTAGCAATGCTCCAATGTGCTTAAAGCAATGGTGACACACCCCTCTCTTGATGTCATCTTTACCTCAAGGGCACACCTCGGTGTTATAATGCTACGCTGTGAGGTGCATCCTTACACCAGCAGGGAATCTGTGATTCACTATTACTCCTCTCATTTGCATGTCATTGCCTACTAATTCCTAGTTACTGCACATGACACTGTCACAGCCCCTTAGCAACCCTTGCGCCATAGTACGGTGTAGTATGCTTGCCAGTGACTATTATGGGGAAATCATGATATGTGTTACACTGCAATTTTATTCTATAGTTTTATATTTTCGTTGCGATCCCCTTTGTGTGCCTCTGCCCTGCGCTTCCACATCAGGATAGTGTGACTATATATATTAAATGTTAATTTTATATTCTGTACATGTTTTTTAATGCCAATGGCTATATATTTAGCCATTGGCATATATTAGCAATATAATACATGTGTTTGGTCGGCTGTCATGGCTCTGATTTTATGTTTGCAAAAATGTAAAGCATTTTCTACGGTTTACATTTCTGCATGCTTACACTACGTCTGCATCACTTCCTGGATTGCTACATACCTTCATTTGCATGCTGCACTGCTGCACACGGGGTAATTAGCATACAGGGCCCGGGAGCTGTGCGGGCATAGCGTACGCAGGTAGTGCATGTGGGAACAGCTCGTACCTGTATTGGTCCGCGGCCATATTTGGTGTTAGAATGCCGACGCTGCACCTGCACCTGGCGCAAGCTTTATGAATCCCAGGGTAAGCCTTTATTACAAGGAACACCATCTATAAAAAATTTTTAAAACAATCCCTTGCGATACCAGGACATTGAAATCTTTCAGACATTTTCTAAACCAGACATCGCCCATTCCAAAGATCAAGCAATAATAGTATACACCTTATGCAAAGAATAAGAGATTATCTAGTGATCTTGGACTGCTTGGTGGAAAGGAAACTAAACAGCATCCACTGAAAAAAGTCAGAGCTAGATAGTGCCACCTGTCAGTGGCAACAACCTGTTGCAAAGACTTGAAAAAGTAAGAATGAGTGAAGATATATGACAGCATGCATCTGTAACTATCTGTGCAGGGGAAAGCAAAAACAATCTTCCTTAAACCCTCAAAACAAACCAAAACAGCATTCGAAGGTGAACAAAACATCAGAGCGAAAAAAAAAAGGAATGTGCACACAGTACCTAAATGTGAACTTCATTTTTCTGTAACAACTCAACAACTAGCAAATACTGAAAAAAGGTTAGAAAGCCACCCAGCTAGCAAATACACACATCAGCCTCATGCCGGACAATAACAAAACATCAATTCAACCCTCAGAATGCTTATTAAAGAAAATGATGTTAAAAGATAAACACCTTCTTGCATAAAGCCACACACTAAAATGTTGTTTAGGTTCATATCCCAGCACAGTCACTTTTGCTCCCACATTTTCAGACTTAAAAATATACACTGCATATTTGTTTAAAAATATACACAATATACACTCCATACTCATGACTGACTGTATTAAGTAAAAAGGCAGGCAGTATAAGTGGCAGCAGAAGGAATGCAAGTGTTGACAGAAAAAGATAAGCATTTGCTCAAGGTCATTTATGAACAGGCCAGTTAATATCTGGGCAGGTGATGATGTGGTATGCAAGAATTAATATACATGCAGTCCAGCCATAACAAAAACAAACAAGCAGGATTCATCAACTACAATCCAATAATAATAACACTGAATTTTACTCAGCACAAAGGACTAGGAAATGTGGTTTTTGCATGCAAAGAGGAAAGACATTAGTTAACCATTTCAAATTGCTGTCACTTTTAACTGTGCTCAGGAATTCAACACACACACACACACACACACACACACACACACACACACACACACACACACACACACACACACACACACACACACACACACACACACTTCTCTGAAAGTAAATGAAGGGTATTAGTTTGCAGCACCCCTGTGAGGAAGCCGCAGCACCCCAGGGCGCCGCGGCACACACTTTGGGAACCCCTGACTTAGACTGATGTACAGTAAACTCTCACTTAAATGGAATTCAAGCAACCAGAAAAACATATTAAAGAAATACAGTAGACTTTTCATGTGTTGCACTTTCTGTTTTCTCTCCGCAGAAACATACCTTATATTTTTAGAGTTTTCAAAAGGAAGACAGGAATAAATTCCCTCTCTCCCCAACTTGAGAACAAGTCAAACGAAGCAAATAGTATAGGGTACATTATTAGTAAGGCCTATTTTTAACAGTAACTCTCAAGCAATCAGAAACTATAGTTAGCCAACATCTAGCAATCCACATGGGTGTTGGTTAGTTGAGAGTTTACTGTACTCCAGTCTGCAGTGTGCCACCTTTCTTTTTACGGCTACAGGCACCACTACATAGTTGACTAGTGGAGTCTTCACTCAACATTCTCAATACTTAAGGAGCCATCAGATGTTATTCTGCCTTCTTGGATGGGAGACATTCCATGTCATTCCCTTATTCCAGCCATGTCCTCTGTATGACTAAAACAAACACTCTTTCTGCTTGTCGGCCCAACATAAGATGTTGCTCGGGTAAACAGAAGGCCTCATGCAAAACTTCATCTGAGGGAGAGATAGGTTCACAGGCCATGATCATTTATAATGCATCATACTCAGGATGACCACAAACATGGATTCATCAAGAAGGGATACTGGAGATTGGTCTACATCAGTCATATATGTGTCCAGGGTGGGAGACTCCTCAGGAAAGTCTATCTGTTTGCAAATTGCACATTTGCTGTGATTTTATACTCAATGGTGAGGAGTATATGGATGAAGAAGAATAAGACCCAGACACATGGTAACTCTCATAAATTCGGAGTTCTGCTCCTGTCTCTTCTCCAAAAGGATAGAAGATTTAAAGATTCAGACGTTAGGTTTTCCAGGCCAATGATGACATGGTACCTGAGACATCTCATTCATTACACACTCCACTGACGTTTTGTCTACTTTCAATCTGGATCTTGTGGCACGCATTGACAAATATGTAAATGTGGAAGTCAGCGCACCAAGAAATGGGACACCAGCGCTTTGGTCATTAGATACAATGCTGAAGCACTTTCAATGTCAATACTGGCACATGTTGCCTCTGGCTCAATGGGACAAGCAATAAAGACATCAATACAGTCTACAGCACTGAAGGTTTCAGTGGCCAGATCAGGCTCAGTGCCGTAAAGTCAGTTCACTGAACCTTAGCAACTGCTGGCACCAAATATATAATGCAATGTAAACAGCACTGCATTATAAGTTTGGTAGCAAATATATAAAGCAATATAAACAGCCCTGATGACTTCTGTAGGGACAAAATTCTGAATTATATCAATGCTGATGAAGTGACCTGCAGCACAAATGTAAGCCTTGACATTACAGGTGTGAGGAACAGTCCATGTGTCCTTCTGTGCTTTTTCAAATGTTTTCTGTCTTGCAACAAATTGTCAGTGTTTGTGCAGTTTTGTCTTCATTTGCTACATACTAGATTTTGACATAATCTAGTGGACATATCTGCATTATTAAGCCCTACAGTGACAGTGAGCACATTGTGATAATGGTTGTGATGATAGGTGAAGGCATCCAGCCTTGCCAGACAGAATTGTGTAGATAATTCTGTCATTTGTAAATATTAATATAAGCCACAGACATGTTCTTTTAAATGTGAAAATGGTGTTAAATGTGGAACTGCAAAAATGTAACAACAGTGCACTCTGCTGTAACAAAGATGACAAGTCAATTCTTTGATGTCAAAACTCAGAACCGACATGTCTGGATGAAGGAATTCTGCCTATTGTTTTGAGGCCAGAGTTAATGGCTAGAATTTGCATGTATAATTTCTTTTATTGCTCTGGTGCCTGACCAG
The DNA here is from genome assembly GCF_019279795.1 of Protopterus annectens. Lineage (NCBI taxonomy): Eukaryota > Metazoa > Chordata > Ceratodontiformes > Protopteridae > Protopterus > Protopterus annectens. The sequence goes on from NC_056729.1 coordinate 299,388,627, forward strand.
CTGCAAGATCAAAGGGGTTATTAACCTCTGAGAGTCTGTTAGCCTGGGAACCAGAAAGAAATGATATAATATGAAATGAATCAGTGGTACCGTGTTATCAATTTAAGGACAGAAAGAATGACAACATTAGAGCATTTATCTTGAAAACATCCAACTCACCACTCTGCCTATATCTACAGTATATGTAAGTAGAATCTTTGACTTTAGTGTTTCTCTTAGACATAGCTAGGAATTAGGAAGACTAGACTAAGTGTTTTTCTGTGATGTCAGAACTTTTCTACTGTATTATTTTAAACATTTCTCTGTGATCTCTGTACTCTTGACTAGCATTGTATAGTAAGAAATATTGTCTTGTGTTTTTATTATTTATTATTAAATATTTTAAACCTTTCAACTGTGGCTGTTTTGTGTAGAGATAATTTAAGCTCTAAGAGTACACTGCATGTATATAGTGATACTGCACCAAGTCACTCCAAATAAGCTTTGCTGTTCAGTCACACTTGCCATTTGGATAATAATATTGCACAGTAATAATTGGATACCCTTTAATAAGGGTATTTGAGTAGCTGATAAATATTAGCTGGGTGGTGGCAGTGATTTCTACCATATAATCTGGGTAAAAGGGGCACAACTGGGGAACCTGTGCCAGCCTTCCCCAGATGTGTCTGTGTGGTTGTATATAACTATTATCTCAAAGTGTGTGTGTGTGTGTGTGTATGTGTGTGTCAGCTACTTGGTCAGGGACACGAAGCACTGGTTGGACAGAGAGGGTGTTGGAGGTTTTAGCTTGCCCATTAGGCTGAGATCTGGACCCTATAGCTGTGCCAGTGGGGAGTCTGATTGGGGGCCTGGAGAGAAAGGGAGAAACCAGCCCCAGACTGACTGTGATCTCTGTGTGCTCTTAAGGGAAATTGTATTTACTGTGTGTGTATTTATTATCCTTTCCCTATATGGATGCCCCTCACTGGCGTTAGTGGTGAAGACTGAGGCTCCTTGACTGCTGGGCCAGTCTGCGGGCGTCACAATGGTATACTGTTTTTATGCTTTTAAACAATCTTGCAGAGAAATTGTTTCCTGGTTTTACTTTAGTAAGAGGAAATAAAACAAGGCTGCTTTTAGGTAAATTGCCTGCATTTGTACTGCTCACTGTAGTGACTTGATTTAAAATTTGTACTGCTTACTACTTGCCTTCATACCTTCTCACATGCTACACTGGTACTGTGTCCCGTTTGCTGCTGTTTATCCTCAGCTGCTCAGTGAGCCTTTAATGTAGTTAGCTATCCTTTATCTATATGTTCGTGCTACAGCTGCACTATGAGCCACTGTAAGGTGTTCTGTTTTGTTACTGTACTAACTGTATTCTTGGGTGTATTTGTCCTTGAAAACTCTAACCTACATGGTCAACATGGAGCACAAATCTGCTTGTGTCCCTTCTGTTGCCAGGCTCATAGCACTTGGTATTCTTAGGCAGTAGAAGAAATACCAAATGCTCTCAGTCATGAATTACTTGATACAAATGATTCAGTCTGTGAGAGGTGAAATTATTGCCTCAACTTGAAGGCTACCCTTTCACCAAACAAGATGGTCCATGAGCACTACACACTACTATCAACATCTAGATATAAACATATCAAACTAAGATATACTGAGGCAGTCAAAAAAGTCCTTCCCCAAGTCTCAACTAGAAAGAGAAGTCTCAACAGAAATCAACAAATACTATTGCACCATCCTCACACAGACAAAAGGAGTCACAAGGCTACAGTAAGCAGACCATCTACTAACATTAATTCCATGACTACAAAGAGAAACACCCTAGTTAAAGTTGAATCAGTTGTCAGACAATTGATTCCATACTTATAAGGCTTGACAAGGACAGGGTCACAATTAGTTGTCTCAACAGTGCTAGAATCCAGCCTATGTAGCTGCAAATGACCAAAGTGTGTTTGTATATCCAGTCCCTGAACCTCTGCTGCATTTTACCCTCATAGAAAGAACAAAATTCAGTGCATAAAGCAACATACATAACACCTCTTTGTTACAATTACAGTAATAGAAGGATCTGAGATGATGACCATTAATATAGATGTTATGAGGACTTTACATTCCCTCACAACAGGCAAAGGTGACTATGACCTTGTGGTAGCCTATGTAGCTGCAAATGACTTGAAGCACTCAAACCTGAGGGACATGCAGAGAGACATGCTTGATCTCACTGTGCATATGTCAAATGCAGGCAAGACCTTGGTCCTGAGTTGGCTCCTAGTCTCACCAAGAAGGATGCCTAAATACAAAGAAAAGATAACTGGCTTTAGCGATTGACTTAACAATTGATGTTATTACAGGAGGTTCAGTAAATGTCAGCTAGGGATGAAACGGCTGACAGTCCAACTTGCCTTACAGAAGATGGTGTCCACCTCTCTCTCCATGGGTTCTGTGTACTGGCTAAAGTCTTTACTGTCCCCAAAGGCCACCTACTAAACATCTGAACATAACAGAGCAAAATAAAGCTAATTCAGACTCCAAATCTGAATGCATCAAGGTAGCTATTTGCAATGCCAAATTTTGAGGCTCTCCTGCAACTTGAACACATCTGTAATTGAAACCTGGTTTCACTGTAGAGAAAACAGTCCCTCCATACCTGGGCTTTGCATGTAACATGCATTCAAGCCTGAGGGGAGCTACAGTGGTGTTTCCACATTTGTCACAGAACACATCACATCTAGGCAGATTCCCAGAGACCCACAAACTAAATTCATCTCTACATCTTAATCTGTCAAAACAAATTACAAATTTGTAGCCTGATATAGGACACCCTCCATAGCAACAGCAGACCGCAAAATACTTCTTAATGTACTCACTAAACTAGTCACGATGAAAAAGTCCTTTATGATGGGCAATTTCAACTATTTTTGACAAACTGGTGCACCCACACCTCTAATGTCAGGTATGCATACAGATTTCCAGTCCTAATAAAACAAAATTACCTAGAACAAACAGTAAACCAACCAAGAATAGTTCATAACATTCTAGACCTGATCCTAACCATGACAGCCCACACATGCAACACTCATATTATACATGTCCCTGTTTAAATGTGACCATACACTTTTCACTTATCCATTAAAGTCTCAAACAATCCTAAAATCAGCATACCTGAATTTATGGATTTGAAAAGTACATACCTACTCAAATTCTACGTGTAATATCACCAGAATGGATGCAGCCTTGGCTGCTAATTATACAACAGAGTTCTGTTCCAACCTAGCTGTTTAGATTTACTTGTCATTACTAGAACTAGACATAATGGGAACTTTCAGAGAGAAAAAAACATGGTAATATAAACACACACTACAACAAGAGGAAAAAAATGAAATCCTATAAAACATCCAAATCATCCCATATCAAAAACTGTTTTAAAAAGATCAGCAAGGAATTAAAAACTAATATATGGAAGTCTAAAGGCAAACATGAACTAATGCTAGCATCCGATGCAGTGGATAACTATAAATCCTTCTTTATATCAGGAGAAAATAACACTCAAGAGTGTACTCAGCTGATGTAAATTGACACTAGCTACTTTGATGCAAAAGACACAGCGAATATACTACCAGGCAGATTCAGTGCCAGGTTCACCCTGTTAACAGTCATCAAAACACTGCAAATCCCTGACTCTATTACACCTGGTAAGATCATAAAGGAACATATCCTAACTGTGCTTCTAAAACCAAACATACTTCCTCCATTGTTCCAAACAATTTACCTGAATGCCTAATGAATGGTTTCAGAAATGTCCTCCTGAATCGACTCTTAGAGTTGTTTAACCTAAGCTTAGCCACAGGGCACATTCCAGAAACAAAGCAAACTGCTGTTATGATGCCCTTCTGCAAGGGTGTTATTACCACAGACCCTGGGTACTATACACATTAGCCTGACTAGTTTAATCTGCAAAGCTTTAGGACATATCATATCTGATTTCATAAACAATGATATCAAAAACCTCATCTGGCTTGACCCCCAGCAGTTTGGTTTTGTCAAAGGTAAATCATGTGTATTAAATTTAATAAACATGTTCAAGAAGGTCATGGAAGCAGAAGACAGTGGTCATTCTGCCCATGCGACCTAACTGGAAATCATCAGGCATCTTGACATCATCCTCCATGTAGGTAATTTACTTAAGCTAAGAGAACCCTAAATGTTGACCCTTACATGGTAAGGTGGGCAGAAAACTGGCTGAAACATAAGACTCACAATGTTAAGGTGGAAGGCACCTCATCAGAAGTAAAAGGGTAAGTAGTGGTGTACCTCAGGACTCAGTGCTGGGACACCTTCTTTTCAGCATTTACTTCTTCACCCTCCAAACTGCAATTTCAAACATATAGTTCACTATGTTTGACAATGACTGCACGCTGGGTGTTACTGTCAAACACCCCCCAATACCAATTCATTACAGCAAGATCTTACCTACACTAAACACTGGTGTATGGTAAATGGTTTAAAAGCAAATGCAACGTGGAGTAGTTATATTTGAAAAACAAAATTCTCAGTCAACGTACACTACAGCCAGCATCCCACTCTAAAACAACAAGAAAGTCAGGGATCTTGGTTGATAATGCCCTCTGCTTCAACCACAATGTAGCATTAGTAGCTAGAAACTAATAGCTAGAAAATCATTACATGCATTACAAATAAAATCTAATGGCCTATCAACCAGATCAAAAGATGGTATCATTCCTCTGTAAACAGCTTTGATTAAACCAATTGTAGAGCACAATGCTCCCCTTGGCATGTATCATTCCAGTCATATCTGGCAACCTGAAAGGCCCCAGAGGTTCCTAATAAAAAACATGGACAACCAGGAGAGACTTGAAACCTTATTCCCATACTCAGTCTCACAGATTCTTATGTGGTAATCTATGTCTGGTTTTCTATGCCATTTGGACCCCAACCCTCCTTGATCTAGTGCATCTCCACAAAACCAACAGCTCTACAAATGCCAGAACTTTTGGCTTTATCCGTACCAACATAGAAACAACACTTGTCAGAGGGTCATATGTGCTACCTAAAGTTTAACCCATCTCTGGAATAACTAATCCTTACATGTCTAGCAAAATGACACCCGTGCATGTGTCAGATACAGCCTTGATAACTGGCTGGGGATCCACAAATTCCTCCCAGGACAAACTTGTATTTTTCTTCTAGGTGGGGAGATGCATCCTGAGGGTGGGGACTCTGGCAAGGTGCAAATGGTCTCTGCACTTACTTGTCTTGTAATTCTTATGATCCTTTGAACCTACGGACCTGGCAAGGAGGCATTGAGAAAGGAAGAGATCATTGGAGTCTCTCTACCTGCCCTGCAAACAGAGGGGGTGAATAACAAACACCTATCTCCAATCATGCATTTACTGAAGACCTCATCATCTTGTCCTAGTCACCATTACGGTTCACAGAAGAGCTGTAAAGGTCTATGAATGGAGTAAGTGGAACAGGATGGCAAGAAAGAGAGACAGAGAGATTCTAGAAACTTTAGGTTCAGAGATGGAAGAAGTACTGTCTAACCTTTGCCAATAATGAGGGAAGTCAGAAATTACTGAAAGTTAGGCTACTCTTGAATGCTTCCAGTAATGAGTAAAAGCTATCAAAATCCTATCACCAGGTTTGTCTACTACAATAATCTGCTCATCATCATCTAATCTAGATTTTCTGGAAGGGGTAGGAAAATACCTAGCTGAAGAAGCACACACCTGGGAATATCTATCCCTTTCTTATTTTCTCTCTCTTTCAATGCTTTTCCTAGAAAGAGGGATATAAAGGTAGTACATCTTTTCAAACTGACTTACTGCTTATATCTCATTTAAGATCCACTGCTCAGAACTATCAGAAATATCATACTGTTCATCCCGTTGTGAAACAGCCACACAACCCAGACAGTGAATGTTTGTCTTGGGTTAAAATCTTAAGACCATAGCAAGTGCATTTCTTGAAACTACATTGATCATCCAAAACTAACCGAAAATCCACACACACCAAAACCAACACAAAAACAAGTAACAAAGAAGCACAGCAGTCAATAAGGACAGAGTAATGAACAACTTACACTGTGCCAATCAATCCGTCAACAATAGAGGAGGCCTAAATGGACAAAACTTGGAAAATACTCAAAAGTAGAAATATCTGACCTGAATTCAGAAGAATTCTGACATACTGAAGTAAGGATCCATTAAAACAAAAAAGTATATAGTCACCATTTTGATTCTAAGAATGCCACAAAAAGTCTGACCTGAGGCTGTTCTCTTTGATGCGATACTGACTGTAGAAAGGGAGTTCTGGTCAGGAAAAGAAGTTCACAGCATTATGGGAATAGGTAGGTGTTATACTTTGAAAAAATTCTGAAGCTTAACTAACTACAAAAAGAAAAAACACATACAGCAGCAGTTGTAGATAGGTTTTTTTACTAACACCAAAGATTCTGGTACCTTGGCCTTTCACCTTCATATTACCTCGGCCTTTCACCTTCTAGGATACATTACACAAAACATATCCACTTTTTATACCAAGTGAACCCTCCCCAATTAACTAATTAACAACAATTAATTAAACACTTAAAGTGCACAGTGACAAAAAAACATGAATTATTTTCCTTTTTCTTATAGAAAAAAGCACCATGCTTAAATAAGCACAATGCTTGAATATATTATTTAAATTATTTATAATTTGTGCAAACTACACCTAATTTATAAAAATGATCTTTTATAATAATTTTATACTAATGTTTTATACAATACTTAAAATTCATTTCTAAATTCAGTCCCCTAGGGAATAAAGTAAAAAAATTCAAAATCATTTTACTTTCAAGCGTATTTAACCTTCGTTTTAACTCACCACCTCTCACAAGAAATGGACTGGCAAGAACACTAAAGCTTAACTAGCTACACCCTGCGGTTGCTAGCTGTATGAGATGAAGTGGACTGACTGGATGGCACAGGCTGTCAAAAGATTTAAATTAAACTCGTCTGTATCTTGATCATGTGCGACACAAATGCTCTTACACCTATCACATGATATACATAATGTAGGCAAAATAACTGCCAAATTAATTTTTATTAAAAATGAAATTACTGTTTTTGCAGCATACCTTACCTCTTGCACAATCCTAAATTTGGATATGGCCCAACGAAGCCACCAAAAAGTGACAGCTTTGTCAGCAAGGTATAGGAATAGAGCACACACATCTACTTCTCTGATACCCTTAATAAAAATCCACTATTTCAGCAATTAAGACAAACAAAAACACTGCTTTGTCTTTACAGACATGTATACTGCTGATAACCAGCGGAGTTGGCAGTCAGTGGAATACATAAGCATCACTACTGGGGCACTGGTAATCAGTCATTCCTAAAACAAATATCACTTCATACTTACGTACACAATAAACAGAAAGAAACACACACCTAGTCTGCATATGTAGAAAAAATAGAAGTTATGTACTCACCATAGCATTCCATCTGTGTTATCCACTTTCATTCTTCCTCAAATTTTGGGTAGATCTGACTTGGACACTTTTTCCAGCTCATAGAATACTGAAATGTTCGAGCTCCTCCTTTACCCAGAATGCTCCCAACACCTAACATAACTTAGATCTTGTTTGCTGCCCCTTAAATCTGTAAGCATACCGCAATAAAGAGAGAGCAGTATCTGGATCTCAAATAAAGGAACACTGGTTCCTTCAGCATCTTTCAATCCTTCCAAAAGTTAAAGGTGGAGTGGGCTGGCGGGATGGAAGTTGAGGAAGAATGAAAATGGACAACACAGATGGAACATTATGGTGAGTACATAACTTCTTTATCTGATGTTGTCATTTTCATTCATTTCTCAACTACTGGGACAGAGTCTCCAGCTACCTATATCCCAGAAGGACTCCAAGGAAGGATTACTTGAGCACTACTGAGACAAAATCTGCTCATCCTCTAGAGACCAGACCCAATTTGTAATGAACAATAAAGGTATGAGAATTTGCCCAAGTTGAGGATGCACAAATATCATCCAATGGAGATCTAGATAGAAAGACTGAAGAAGTTGCCACAGCTCTGGTGCAATGAACTTTTGGTGAAGGCATACACAAGTTTTCTTAAGCAAATGCAACACAATCAGTTAACCATTTAGCTAAAGTCACTTTAGAAACTGGTTTGCCTAATATTGTTTCCAAAAAAAAAAAAAAAAAGTGTTCTGACTTTCTCAAATTTATGGATCTATGTAGATAAAACCATAATCATCTGTGAACATTCAAAAGTTGTAACATATACTCTCCTTTGTTGGCGAGATTTGGAAAGAAAACTGGAAGGTTGATAACCTGATTAATTTTGAATTTTGACAGCACCTCAGGAAGAAAGGACAGGTTAGTTCATAAAGATACCCTACCCTTATGAAAAATCAAATAAGAAGGCTTAGAAGACAGCGCTGATGTTCTGAAATTCTTCTAGCAGAGATAACTGCCACTAAAAAGACAGTTTTCCAGGTCAAAATTTTTAGATCACACTTAGGAGATGGTTCAAATGGTAACTGTGTCAAAGATTTTAGAACAACACTTACGTCCACTGGCGGAGTGGGGTCTTGTAATGAGGGTCTAAGAAGATGGTTCCTCTTATAAATGCTTTATAAAGTTTGGAAGAGGCTAAAGATGAATTATTTACTCCTATATGAAAATTGGAAATGGCAGCGAATTGTACTTTAACAGTAGAAGAGCTACCGTCCTCATATTGAAGAATGCAGCTAAAAATCAAGAACTTTAGAAACTGGTACTGAAAAGGGATCAATATCTTTTTGCTGCACACAAAAAGCAAGTCGTTTCCATTTACTTCAAGTAATTTTTTTTAGTGGAAGGTTTGTGAGATGATAAAAGAATGTTGCAAACAGGGGAAGAGAGCCCAGGCTGTCTAGCAATCAATGGAAGTGAAGAAACCATGCGGTCAGCTTTAGGTCTGGAATGTCTGAATGTGTCACGTCTGTGGGGTGAGACAGAGGGTCTGTAACTGGATCCAGAATCCAAGATGGATGAAGTAGATGAGGCCAAAAAAAAGGAAACCAAATCTGACAAGGCCAGTAAGTGGCAATGAGGATAACTGTGCTCTTCAATCAAGATGCCTTCTGAAGAAACTTGGGGATTAGAGATAATGGAGACTGGGGGGCAATCGTGAAGAAGAGCATGCCTTTGTGACTCCCCTGGCGGGGGGATCAGGGCAAATAACCTGCTGAACTTGTTGTTGAGGAAAGATGCAAAGATATCGCAGCATGGTTGCCCCCATCAGTGGAAAATTCTTTTCACAACCTTCACACTGAGGGACCACTCATGAGACATTAGAATGGATGTGCTTAACTTGTCTGCAGTCATGTTGGATTTCATTGAAATGTGCATTGTTATCAGAAACCGACTGGAAGAGATCGTCCATTGTCACACTCTCATAGCTTCTTGACACAGGGGGGTAAGATTTGGTTCTCCCTTGTTTACTGATGTACCACACCACTAACACATTGTCCATCTGAATCACAATAGTCCCAGAAGGGAGAGTATCTTGGAAGGCCTGCAACACTAGGAGGACAGCTCTCATTTCCATAACACTGATATGTATACTGGCCTCTTCGAGGGACCATGTGTCCTGGACTGTCTTTCCCAAGAAATGCCCCCTCCCACCCAATCTGGGAAGCGTCTGTGGTTACTATGACCTTGGGCTGAGAGAGAGCAAAGGGACAACCTCCTATTACTTGATCAGAGCATATCCACCATAGAAGATAATCATTGCAAGTCCATGTTATCTTGATCTGAATGCATAAAGGTTGGTGAAAAATGGACCACTGAGTCGCTAGGGTCCACTGAAGGGTTCTCATGTGATACCTTCCTAATGGTACCAAAACAATTGGAGCAGACATTGGCCTCAATGCTTGTAGAATTTGTCCATCTGAAACAGAAGAACGCTGAATGATCTTTTTGATATGGAATCGAATGGCTTGAATCCTTGATAGAGTATGTCATAGTTACCATACTAAACAAAGTTCTGATGAACTCCAACATTTGAGTTGGTTTGAGATGAGACTTCTTGACACTAATGGCAATTCCCAGGTGAGAGCATAACCAGAGTACATAGTCTCGTGTTTTGATCAAATGATGTCTGGTCGGAGTGGTTATGAGACAGTTGTTCAAATATGGAAACACCCAGAATCCCTTTAGCCTCAAGTGAACTGCTGCTACTGCCATAAACTTGGTGAACACCCTAGGGCTGTGGTGAGACCAAAGGACAGAGCCCTGCATTTGTAATGACTGGCTCCCAGCTGGAAGCATAGATATTTCCTGGATCTTCTGGTCATTTTAATATGATCGTACACATCCTGAACATCTATCGAGCACATCCAATTGTCCTTGTGCAGAAAAGGTAGAAGGGACTGAAGCATGACCAGCTAGAACATGGTGTACTGAACTGACTTGTTCAGATTGCTGAGATCCCAAACTGGTCTCCAGTCCCCTGTTTTCTTTGGCACTAAAAAAGAATCTTGAGTAAGTACTGGATCCTCTCTGGTCTAGGGTGACATAATGAATGACTCTTTTTTCTAACAGCTTGTTTATATCTAGTGCTGCTGTTTCTCCCTGATAGGTGGAACATCTGGGATTTTGTTTACTAACAAAGGGGATGTTAGGGAAAAGGGTATTATATACTCTCTGGAGATAATCCTCTGCAACTATGAATCTTTTGTAATCTCTAGCCAGGCTCTCTGGTGCAGGGATAAATGACCCCTGACGGCCTCCAGAGATGGACAGTTGGGCCTCCTTTCAGGAGTGCCAGTACAATCTGTCAGAGAATGTATCTCTAGATTCCTAGCTCTGCAGACCACCTCTGCTGCCTGGACGGTGACTTCGATTAGAATTCCCCCTTCTGCCCCTGGGGAACAATCTCCACATTGATCTTGAAAGCAACCAAATGACTTTCTGAACCAGATTTTTCATCCACATCATTGGTTCCTAGAAAAGGTCCTTTGAGGAGTCGAAAAACATACGTCCATTGCAGGCAGGGTTTTACCTTCCTGCTCACACCTGCAGTGTGTGTCTTTTACTTTAGGGCCAAATAAAAAACTTCTGTCAAAAGGGAACACTGATGAAGGAAGACTTGAAGGGCTCCACAAAATCACACAAGTGCATTCAAACATGTCTCCTGACGGAAATGCCTGAACCCGCCACCAATGAGGTACCTTCAGCTGTATGTGAGATGAGTCTCAATGACGAGTTTGAAATGGATTGGAGGGTAGCCAACTGTGAGGCAATGGTACTCTCTGCCTCAGCAGATATTGTTCCAGAAAGGGATTTGTTGAGTCCTTAATCAAATCCCTCTGGAGTCTAGTAAAGTATGCCAAATAATCCAGCTACTGAAGAGCAAAAGTCACTGAAGCATATACATGCTTCCCAAATCTGTCCAACACCCTAGATTACCTGTCAGGGGGTTGGACAGAAGAACTCTGTTCTGTGAGTTCCTTCTTCAGGCTGCCACTATAACCAAGGTATCAACTGGTACTCCCTTGCTCCAGAATTCTCTCTCTTTTGGTGGTGCCAGGATCCTATCTGGTCTCTTGGGGATCAGCTCGCTGATGTCAGGTTTCTTTCATACTAGTTGACAGACCAAATAAATGAGCTTGTCAGCAGGCAGAGTCACCCAGGAGGTAGAGGAGCCAGCTCCAAAAGCTGCCAGTAATACAGATTCCTCTTGGGAAGAGTTGTCAGGAGACCAACCACCCCTTTGCTTCAAAAGTTCTAGGATGTCTCCAAAGGAGACATTATCAATTGGTGATCTTGGGGACCCTTCCCCTCATTGAAATTGGTACCCTCTATGTCAGACTCTTGTAGAGAGTCTAACTGCCTCCTCTTACACGTTTTCTTTCTTGGAAATTCTTTGGTAGGATGCTCTGGAGAAGTATCGGAAGAAATTAGTATATCCTGAAGGGTATCCTGGTGAATTATCTGGGCTGCCTATTCCTGTGGCACAGGAAGTTGAGACTCAGACGCAGAGATCTATGAGGTTTTGAAGTCTGAGCCAAGGAGGTGGAGATGTCCTGACTCTAGGAATAGTGAAAGCTCTCTCCACCACCTTGAAAGCAAAATGCCTCAAAGAGAAAGAAAAGTACAGTTTTGTACCTACCATAAATGTAGATGTTCGAGTGTACACCCTGCTGCAGTCATCACACTTAGGTTATCCTGTCATCAGGCGGTCCCGCAGTCGGCTGGAATTCCAAAGTTTTGGTCTGGCATCGGTTGCTGTCGCTTCTTCCCTGACGTCAGTGCACCAGGGGTATATATAATGCAACCAACGCCATTTTCTTCAGTTTTTCTTGCCCCAGATGTCAGGTGCCCCCAAAAAGGTGGTCAGTAATTAGTACCAAATTGAGTAAACTTGTACAAACAAAAAATCCCTTCAGCTATAAGCAAATACACCAGGAAGGTATTGAAGAGATTTAGCCAGTAGGTCAGAGGGGATGGAGGGAGGGTAACCTGGACTGCAGCAGGGTGTACACTCGAACATCTACATTTATGATAGGTACAAAACTGTACTATGTTCATCGTGTTACCCTGCTGCAGTCATCACACTTGGGTTGAATCCCAAAGCTAATGATGGGTGGAGGTATCATAGAGGGTTAGAGGAGGCTAGGAGGCCCTGCAGAACTGCAGTGGCGAAGCCCGCCCTGGTCTTAGAATAAAGTGGTAAGTGATAGTGTTTGGTAAAGGTGTGTACTGAACTCCAAGATGCAGCTTGGAACCCCCCTGAGAAAGGCTGCAGAAGTAGCTGTTGCCCTGGTAGAGTGGGGCCTAATGGTAGCAGGAACTGGTTTTCCATGATGAGTATAGCAAAAACATATGCAATGACCTATCCATTTGGAAATGGTTTGCTTTGATATAGCCTTCCCTTGAGAAGCTGTAGCATATGATACAAAGAGCTGGTCAGATTTTCTGAAAGCCTTAGTTTTGTCCAAGTAGTAACGAAGTTGCCTGTGAATGTCCAAGGAATGCAGGAGTCTCTCACCTTTGTTCTGCGGATTTGGGAAGAAGGTGGGTAAGTGGATGGTTTGATTTAAAGCCACACTGGAAACCACCTTAGGCATAAAGGAAGGATTAGTTCGTAGAGAAACTCTGTCTTGATGAAAAATCTGGAAAGGTTCCACTGCCATCAGTGCCTGTAGCTCTGAGACTCTTCTAGCTGAAGTTATTGCTAGCAGCAGGGCAGTCTTCCATGATAGGAACTGAAGATCTGCAGAGAAAGCTGGTTCAAAGGGAGGTAGTGTTAGTTTTTCCAGAACAAAACTGAGGTCCCATGTTGGTGTAGGTACTCTCCTGGGTGGTCTAATGTTTTTTGTCCCTCTGAGGAACTGCCTTAGAAGTGGATGCGAAAATAAGGGTGGATCCGTGTTGTAGTGGGCCGAAATAGCTGAAGCATGGATTTTAATGGAGGAGAAAGAAAGTCCTTTGTGCAACATCTCAGTTAAATACTGTAGAATGTGAGGCATGTGAGGCTGAATTGTGTCTTGGCCTTTAGATTGGTTCCAGGCATAAAACCTTTTCCATTTGTTCGAATAAGCCTTCCTGGTGCTTGGCCTCCTAGCTTCCAGAATAACATCCATAACTGCTTGGGAAAGAGGAGCTGGCTGGATGCTTAGTTGATTTGCCATGCAGCCAGATTTAAGGTTTTGAGCTGGCTGTGAAGAATCTGATTGTTTTGTTGTGAGAGTAAATGGGGAATTTGTGGTAACATCCATGGTGGGCCGTGGGCCATATTCCTCAACAGCGGGTACCAGTGCTGGCGTGGCCAGTCTGGGGCTATGAGAATCAGTCGTGGTCTCTCCTTTTTGACTTTCAGAAGTACCTTTGTGAGGAGAGGTAATGGAGGGAAGGCATATACTGTCAGGTTTTTCCAACTGAAAGAGAGTGCGTCCACTTTCCACGCTTGATGATGAAGTGCCCTTGTACAAAATTTTGTTAGTTGATAGTTTTGAGGGCTGGCAAACAGGTCTACATCTGGAAGGCCCCATTTTTGAGTTCTCATTGCAAATACTTGTGGATCTAGTTTCCACTCGTGGGGATCCATGATGTTTCTGCTGAGGTCATCTCCAATGTATTCTTCTGTCCTGGCAGGAATTCAGGCTTGTAACTGAACTTGGTAAGCCAGAGCTGTGTTCCATAAGGTCATTGCTTGCCTGCACAGAGGGTAGGAGTGAGTATCCCCTTGTTTGTTTATGTACCACATTACTGTGGTGAGGTCCGTCTTTATTGTCAGTTGTCCTGGATGTAATAGATCCTTGAAGACTGTCAGAGCTTTCTGTACAGCTAGCATCTCTTTTTGATTGATGTGCAGATTCCTTTGATCTGCAGTCCATACGCCTTGAACGCACTGTCCTGCCATGTGAGCCCCCCAGGCATAATCTGATGCATCTGTTGTGATAGTGTGCCTGGCTGGGGGCAAGGTGAAAGGCTGACCCTTGTTAAGGTGACATGCCTGTGACCACCATAGAAACTCCTGTTGTAGGCAGGGAATGAGAGATATCATTGTGTCCAAGCTGTGGCTGTGTTGAGACCATACGCTTTTTAGGTACCACTGTAATTTCCTCATATGCAGCTTTGCAAATGGTATTAGTAGTATGCAAGATGCCATGAAGCCCAAGACCTGCAGAATTTTTCTTGCAGTTAATTGGGCCTTTGTTGCCATTGCTTTTGAAATATTGAGTCAGTCGTAGTTGTTTGTCTGGCGTCAGATAAGCCTTCTGGGCCGCTGTATTCAAGCTGGCACCCAGGAATGTCATATTTTGTGAGGGTACTAGTTTTGACTTCTTTTCGTTTACTGTGTACCCCAGGCAATTTAGTAGATGTTTCACAAAAGCCAGATGATGTAATAGAATGTCCTTGCTTTCTGCTTGGATGAGGCAGTCGTCCAGGTATGGGTATATTTGAATTCCTCTTTGTCTGCAGTATGCAATTACTGGTGCCAGGCATTTTGTGAAGACTCTGGGCACAGTAGATGAGCCAAAGGGCAGTGCAGAGAACTGGTAATGGGTTGAACCTGCAATGAAACGGAGGTATCTTCTGCAACTTTGTCTGATAGGGACATGCAGGTATGCCTCCTTGAGGTCCAACATCACTAGCCATGCTTCCTTGCCCAACATGGGAAGAAGCTGCTGTAGTGTTAGCATCTTGAATTTGGGTACTTGTAAATAAGTGTTTAGAATTGAAAGGTCCAGAATTGGTCTCCAGGCATTGTCCTTTCTGGGCACTATAAAGAGTCTTGAGTGAAATCCTTGACCTTGCTCTCGAGTAGGTACCAGTTGAATGGCTCTCATGTCCATGAGAGCTGTAATTTGTTTTTGTGCCTCTGCTCATTGACTTTGTGGCAGGTTTGGCATTCCTCTTTTCATTGGCAAGGTGTGAAAATGGAATCTGTATCCTTGTAAAATTATGTCTAGGACCCATTTGTCCTTTGTGACAATGTGCAAGTTGTCTGAAAAGAGTGTGAGTTTTCTTCCCAAGGGGGCTGCCAAGAGAGTGTTGCTTGGCCAGATGAGGTGCAAGTCATTGAGTTTGCCTTCTGGTAGATTGGGACCTGTCTTCTCCTCCCTTCTGTGTTGTAGTGCCCCATTGGTGAGGTTTGTACTGGGCTTGTGGTTGTCCTCTGCCCCTTGGGCATCTGTATTTACCCCTCTGTGGTCTGTCTGTAGCTGTAAAGGACCAATTCTTTGTTGGCCAGTTTCTGCTGAAGCAAGGGGGCTGTGCCTGTAGGAAATCTTTGACTGTCTGCATAGATTTTGCCTTATCCTCTATTTTCTTTAAGACTTCTTCTGCTTTAACTCCAGAAAGAACATCCTGCTGTAAGGGAGCATCTAGAAGTTTTGCTTTAACATGATCAGGCAGAGTTTGTTCCTTTAACCAAGCATGCCTACGTATAACAGACCCAGTGACAGCTGCTCTGCAGGAGGCCTCCAAAGAATCAAACCCACATTGTAAGGTATGTTTGCCCACCTGTTCAGTGACATGCAACAGATCCTGCATTTCTTTCAATTCAGATTGTTGAGGGAGAGTGGTCATTTTTTGCTTTAACTGAGAGATTAGAAATTGCTGATACTTAAGCATGTGAAATTGGCAATTTAGAGCCCTCATAGCTAGAGCAGCTGAAGTGTAAACCTTTTCCCCCTACCTGTCTAGTGCTCTGGAATCCCTCTCAGAAGGTACAGGATTTTTAGCCATAGAAGCCTTAGCCCCCTTGGGACCCTGGGAGATTGTCTCTGGGTCAGCAACAGGGCTTTTGTAAAGAAATTTGTGGGAATCAGGCACTCTATAATATCTGTCAGGCTTAGCCGGAGCAGGAGGTAGAGAATCAGAGTTAAAACTGGATTCTAAGTAAACAACATCCACAATGTCTAAAACTGGTGGGATGGCAAGTGGTCTGTGTTGGGGGAGTAAAAGAAACTCTCTGAGCCTTTTCTTCGAGTCAGAGTAGTCCTGACCTTCCCAGTGGAAATGTTCCCTCATAGTGTGTAAAGTTTCCCCAAAGGAATAGTCTTCAGGAGGAGAAGCTGAGGGAATGGAATCCTCAGCATCAGAATCTTCATAAGGGGAGAAGGAGTAATCTTGGTCCTCAGAGGAGTCTGAAGAAATGGACACTTGTTCAGAGGATGCATAATCTTCCTCTTGTCTAGGCCTTTTGTCAGGAGGGGGCTGGGAACCCCTGATTAAAGTAATCAAATCTTCAGCCATTTTGAGCATCTGTTTCTTAGGCATAGGGCCTTGAACAGGGGACTGAAGTGCAGTCTTTTTAGATTTAATAGGAGTCTTCATCTTAGAAAACGATTTAATGGTGAGCGTCGGTCTGAAAACGCCTTCAGAAACCGCTGGGGTTTCTGCAGCACTGACATCTTTTTCAGCAATGTCGTCGGTAGGGCCTGAACTAAATGGCTGCGTCGGCCTGGCGCATTCCGTCAAAAAATCTGAAGCGGTCTCGGGTTCCAGATCTGCACTAGTCAGGGGCTGCATAGGAGCCTCACTGAGGACCGGAGACCGGACCAGCCGAGGCCTCGGAATCTGGCTTAGGCCTGGGCTGTCTGTCCTTATCCTTGCGTTTTTTGTGCACGCCGGTAGTCGGTTGCTCCGACGGCATGGTGTAGTTAAATTTCCTACCGAAGAAGTGTCGTGCAAAATCAAAGCGTCTTTTAATAGTACGCTTATTAAACCTAGCACAAAAACGAGAACTAGTGACATCGTGGTCTGGGCCTAGGCAAGGTATGCAGTAAGAATGAAAATTCTTACGAGGTATTTGCTTCCCACAAGAAATACAACTGTTAACTTTTTCTGACATCGGTCTGAGGCAAGAAAAGTTTCCCCAACAGGGTACTTAGCTTTATAGAAGACTTCGGTCTGAAATTCGAATTCGAAAATCTCAGTAGTTGGCCGACCAGCACTTGCAAACTGCTTCTGCTTTGGGCACCGCGTGGCAAGAAAGACTGGAGAAAATGGTGTCGGTTGCACTATATATACCCCTGGCGCACTGACGTCAGGGAAGAAGCAACAGCAACCGACGCCGGACCAAGACTTTGGAATTCCAGCCGACTGCGGGACTGCCTGACGACAGGATAACCCAAGTGTGATGACTGCAGCAGAGTAATACGATGAACATCCAATGGCTCCAAAAAGACATGCTTCTGGCCTGTTGGCTCCCTTCAGTTCCCCTTGGAGTTGGAGCCAAGCTATCTGACAGCAAAGCTTCAAGGGGCAGAGACAGTTCTGACAACTTCACCCGAGACCCGGCGCCGACTCTATGGCTCTGAGAATCATCCGGCTCAGAAGTACTTGGACCCAGCCCACTCAGAGGCTGCATCGTAGTAGAAGATACTACAATCTTCAGATCCAATGTGGATGACTCCAGAATATTCAGATCCAACTGCTCCAAAACCATAGGTCAGATCAGAGAAGGAACCAGTATTGGTAGGGTAGTAATAACCAAGGTCTCAGGACCAAATGGGGTCAGAGCCAGAAGAACCCCCATCTGAATCTGTGTTGAGTGGAATTTCCTCATCATCCTGTCCACATCAACCTAGGTGAGACTTCTGGAGGAATAAGTGAAGATGCTGCTAAAGGTGCTTTTGAGTGATAGTGCCTAGGAAACCTACCCAAGAAAGGCAAAGGCAGGTGAGAGGAAAACGGATTCAAGCCCAAAGATGGACATCTGATCTGAGGAGACTAATCAGGTTTAGCCTTCAGATCCAAAGTTGTTGGATCCAAAGGTTTTGAAACTTTGAGTGGACGTTCTGAACCTGCAGCTGAAGGAGAAGTCAGATCCAGGAAATGCTTTTACAGACCTTTCTTGCCTGATTTCTTGGGGGGTTGTGCCCCACATGAGGTTTCTGATGACTTAGAAAGGTGCAAACCTCTCAATATAAATTTAATTTTCCTATCTATCAAAGCTCTCGGATTGAAACCTTTGCAGATGTCACAAATGGAGTCTAGATGTGCCAGGCCTAGACAACAGACCAGTGGCGGCTGGTGACTTCAAATCAAAGGGGGGCTGCAGTGGACAGCTGAATGGGTGGGGCCAATGGGGAAGAGTGTGACCAACTAGAAAGGGGTGAGGCTATGCTCAAAACCACAAAAACTGTAACTTTAATTAAATACGCTGCCCTGGGTGCCAAACCGTCATTATGAGAGTCCAAATCAAGAGAAAATGAAGTGTAGAGGAAAAAAAATATTTCAATGCATTGGCTACATGACAGCTTACTTAATATCTAGATGGAAACAAAAAATAAATTACTTTTTAAATACATTACTGGAATGCCAGTCAAAATCAAGTATAAAAAAAACAGGCAGCACTCATCTCAAACCACTTCTACTTGCACTGCAGTTGTATTTATAATTTATATTCAGCTTTATAAAAGTACCAAGTAACATGCTAAAAGTAGCAATCTCTTTGATACCCCCTGTGACGATTGGGGACAGATGGGCGAAGGCTGCCAGCCTAGTCAAACATAATTTGATATATAATTCTATCAACTGTATAAATAAATGTCAAATACAAGCTTGTGTTTTTAAATGTAAGAAAACACTGCAAAATGTGAACTTCAAGATTATTGCAACATTGCCATCTGCTGTAAGAAAAACCAAGCCAAGTATTTCAAATGTGTCTTTTTAAGTTGAAAAGATCTTATGAGTCTCTTTAATGTTTTACAAGTCAGTTCCAGGGCGGCTGGATGAAGATTTCATGCCCATTGTTTTAAGGCTAAGGTTTATGACCAGAATTTAGATGTGGAATGTGCTTTATTGCTCTGGTTTCTTTTAGAATATACATGTGAAATGTCTTCTATTGTTGTAAGTTTCTGTGCAGGTGTTAGATTGCTAAATAATGCAGTTTGTGGCCTGAGAACTCAGACCAGGTGTTAAGATGATGCAATATGAATACTGGGAAAACCTAAGTGTCAAAAATTATGTAATTTGGGATGGCCTTAGAGACATGTTTGTTAGTAATGTTTAAATACTATTTCTCAGAAGAGACTGTGAGCATTTTGATCTTGGATATCTAACTTATCAGCACTCTGCCTAAGCTCACATGTAAGTTTCTAGCACTGTGATTTCTCCTAGGAATAGTTAAAGCTAATAAAGATTAATTTGGTATTTTTCTTTGAAATCAGACCTGTCCTACTGTATTATTGTAAGTTTCTGTGTGATCTCTGAACTCTTAGATATCTCTGTGGTGTAGTCGTTTTTTCTTGTGTTTTAATTATTTATTAATAAATATTTTTAAAACCATTTCCCTGTGGCTGATTTGTGTAGAGATAAGCTCTAGAGTACATTGCATATTTATAGAGGTTATTGTAATAGGCCACTCTAAAGTAAGCCTTGACTGTTAGTCATACTACCATTGGATAATAATAATATTGCACAGTAATAACTGGACACCCTTTTAAGGGCCTTTTAGTAGCTGATATTATTAACTGAGTGGTGGCAGTAATTACTACCGTATGGTCTGGGTAAAGGGGCACAGCTGGAGAATCTGTGTCAGCCTTTCCCAGGAGTGACTGTGAAGTTGTATAAATACTTATCTCAAAGTGTGTGTGTGTGTTGTGTCAGCTACTTGGCAGGGACACAAAGCACTGGTTGGACAGAGAGGGTACTGGAGGTTTTAGCTTGCCCAGTTAGGCTGAGACATGGACCCTATAGCTGTGCCAATGGGGAGTCTTATTGGGGACCTGGTGAGCAAGGGAGCAAACAGCCCAAGACTGACTGTGTTCTCTGTGTGCACTTAAGGGAAATTGTACTTTACTGTGTGTATTAGTTATCCTTTCCTCTCTTCTATGAGACAACCTCCCTGGTGTTAGTGGTGAGGATTGAGGCTCATTGATTGCTGGGCCAGGGCATGGTCGACACACCCCCACTTATAAAAATGTTTCTTATCCAAAAAAGACCTGCTGTCTGGCAATAACTATCTACTTGTTTCATGGGGAAAACATGATCAAAGTAAAAAATGAACAGAAAACAAGAAAGAAGCTTGAGATAAATTGCTTAAAGGATTACTGCACAGGATATGGATCACACATGATAGATTGGCATTCTGTTTACGGGTAAAGCCTGCAAAGATGACTGCAAGTCTCCAACAAATGTAATGAGTGTCTGAAAATACTGCAATCCTGTCCTTTATTACAATTACTATCATATGCATTTCAATACCTAAGGCTTATACGTTGTCTAGTTATCTAAATATTCTCTGCATGGCAACAACAAAAAGGCTTTCAATGCTGGTAATTCCTTAACAGTATGCTTATTAAAGCTTACTTGCATCTTACAATCTCAGACAAGCTTACCGGATGGTCATTAAAGTATATCTACTTAAACACAGAGCAACAGGCACTGCAACAACATGCATTTTCTGAAAAATAACAAGCATAAATCAACAGTATAAAAATATGACAAAAAACAGAACATTCTGCACAATCAAGGACAGATGAAAAGCCATGATTGTACTTGTGTCTACCTTAGATGGGAGGATACTCTATCTGCACACTTACACTGCATAATTGCTCCTTGCCTTGCAATGACACATCCAAAGTCACTACATGGGGGAGTGGGGTACAACAAGTATGTCAAAATTTGAAATGTCTCTGGCTGACCTTGATGGCCCTGGCACATTTGTCATACTCTCAACCTCAGAGCAAGAAATCTGGATGAAGCCATAAGGAAAAGTAGGACAAAGGCCCAAAAATAAGGACATTTTTTTTTAAATATTGCTCTTACAAACTTAGAAAGTTAATAAAATAGTAGTTATTGCATTAGTATGAATTTTCTGAAGGGTATGAAATCTGAAACTCAAATGTCTGTCATTATTTTCTAACTTCAATCTTTAATGATTTGCCACTGATTTGCCAGAAAATCACAATTTTATGAAAAACGGACCAAAAATGTGTTGAGAAAATCTGTACACACTACACACACACAGACACAAAAAAGAGATGCAGATATGATTTAACCAAATTGTGAGCTTGCTAGCGGAAGTTGCAAGCTTTGTCCAGATCACTGGGCATCCACCCTTCACAGAATGACAAAGGACATTCACTCATTCCTCTCATATTCAGCCATAGGGCTGCCTTCCCTATCCATTTAGTGGAAGTCAATGTTATACTGAAGAAAGCACTTAAATACCTAAGCATTTTCACCCTGGGCTATTTCTCCTATTCGCTTTAAATCAGTCATACCTCCAACCTAGCAGAGGAACATCATCCAATGAATGTTCTGAAGAAGACAGGCAGGTGGTCATCTGAAGCTAACCTTTCATACATTAGGTAGTACTGCTTTATTTACTTCACAGGGAACAAGGTTCTTTGGATCTTGGGGCATTATTTTGTACAGGATAAGGACATAGCGGCACACTTTGCCAATTACTGCTACAAACCTATGGACCCAGGGACAATGAATACTGGCCTCTAGTTTAAAAATAAGAAACAGCTGGCTTTAAATTTCATCTCACTGCAAACTGTACTACAATATGCATTGTATAAGCCTCAGTTCTTTGGAAAAATGATTGTGATTTGATTAAATGATTGTGCAACTGGGACACAGCAGTAGCAGATGAGCATCTGTTCACATTATGTACCGTCCTTCATCGCTGGATTCTACATCTAAAAGTAGCACATAAGAAAAGGTAGCATTTATTTATTTTTTTCTTCATATGAAATATTCCTTTTTTATACACCTGTTCATAAGTATGCTGCACATCTAAACTGCATTATACTTCTAAAACAAAAATCATTCTCTTTCAACAAACATACATCATTTTGTACTATAAAGCAATCTCACTATTAAATGTCAGTCTGTGACAAACAAAAGTTGACATAATGTAAAATACAGTCTACTATACTCGTTTGCTAATTATTCCTTCTAGTTGACTTGAGTATGGACATAAAAACAATTAACACCACCTGTACATCTACATGAGGTTTTTTTATTACTTCAGAATGCAAGGAAAATACTTTTAAGAAGTACAGTTAGATATAATCCAGTTACTTCATGCAGTGAATAATCACCTATTTGTTTCAAAATTCTTCACAGTCCATGTTAGAACAAGATAAATGGCTTTGATTGTCAGTTCCAGTTACGTGAGAAAGAGTTGCATGTGATCAAATCATGTTTCTAGCTTGGCCTGAACATCTGACACTTTACAGTTGTCACAACAAATAATCGAATCATCTGTGCAAAGGTGTAGGATCACTATTACAGATACTCATAACAGGCCACACACATTTCCAACCGGTTTGCTCTCAGAAAATCATGCCATATCAGCCTGAAAACTAATGTACAATCTCAGACAGGGTGCCGAACTTTGCAGCCTGTGTAACATATAGATTAATAGCTGGAGGGAGGCCATAATAAGTTCTGAACTAAAAGTATATAGAATAATTAGGTTTTGTTGGACGTTTCACACACATACATGATCCAAACACAAACACACACGCACACACACAGCCACAATCTGGCATGCATACACACACGCACAAACACACACACACACACACACACACACACACACACACACACACACACACACACACACACACACACACACACAGCCACAATCTGGCATACATACACACACACACACACTGTACCTGCAGTAACGATAAAATCCACAGCATCTTCCTCATGAGCACTCCCCGGACCTGCAGTAAACTCCACAGCTTCTTGAGTCTGCGTTTGCACCAGAATGTACACTTCCGTTTTCCCGACTCTTTGTTCCTTCCTGTGAATGTTCCAAGACTGCTGACTCTGCAGTCCGATCCCCTTCCAGTCTATGAGGTTAGCACCGCATAGACTTCTGGGGAATCAGCAGTCTGCTGCATTCTTCCTGAATCCAGACTGATAAGGGAGCAGTCTGGATTCACATTCTATAGGATTTGTAGGATTGCACCATTTGTGGTTCACAGCTGGGGGGGGGGGGCTGTAGTCCTGCAGTCTAATATCATGAGCCGCCACTGCAACAGACACACTTAGGGTGCGTATCAGACAATGGTACCTTATAGCCAAAGGCCATACATTTTTTAAAACTCAAAGGTTTGTCAGACACATTGAACAAACTAACTTTATAACAGAAAGTTATAAAAGGATAATGGTTTAGTTTTTTTTTTTCTTGTAAGAGAAAACAACAAAGGAAAAGGGGGAAAGGGTTACCAGTGAAGTTAATTACAGAAGTACTCAACTATTACAAGGAAACAAGAATACCAGCTATGGTAACAAAGACTGCATGAAAAATGTAATAAATAAGGGAGGATAGCCAGAATACATAGAGAAAGGAAGTTTTAAGATAAATTTAAAAATAAAAAAGTTTTACTCGCAAAAACTAGCTAGCTAACCCAAGGGTTTGCAGTGACCATGTCTGTATGTGAAGGCGGCAAATGAGATCTGAGACAATGTTAGGTGTCTGGGGTATTATGGGTATGGGAGGAACTCAACAGTTTCAGTGTTCCATGGGCTAGAAAATGTGGCAGAGTCTGATCCGAGGGTCAGATCCAAACCCAACAGTTGAGGAATGAATGAAAACGACAACATCAGATTATTTTTGTAAGGTCTTTTCTTTATTTAAAATATATTAGCCTGATAGGTAGACTGTGCTAATGACTATTTTTTATATACAGTCTGGACCAAATGAACAGAAACCACAGAATTATTAATTTACATAAATGTACACTGTAAATGAATTAATGAATGCAAAATAATTAATTGAGAAAAACGTTACAGGAGTGAAAAACTAAGAAATAGAGGCAGTGAAATGATATAGGAAAAATGAGTAAAAGGATAGTGAAAGTAGAACTGGGCTAAGATCTAGGCGATGAGAAGGAAGATATAACTGATAAGGGGGACTGTCACAGCACTTGCAATGAGATGATTCAAATATACTGTTTATAAATAGAGTTACAAGGTTTCTCTAACCACCAGAAATAAACTGGGAATGAAGTGCTATCAGGTATCTTTTCCTGTCAGTTTTTTTTTCACTACACTACTCCTCAACAAAGTAATGCTTTTTAAGTTCATAGGTAGGTACTAGGCTATCGGCCCTAGGGCCCATACAAGCCTAGCCAAAAAAATGTACCCTGGCTTTCGCCACCCAAGAAAATTATTTTCCTGTGCCCCTGTCAAGCAGAGCCACAGAAGTAACCCAGGGTGAATTTCCCATTTCCCATCCAATCATCAAGATTTTTCTTGAAGAGTGCTAATGAGGAGCTCTGTTTGATATAGATAGGTAGTCTGTTCCAGAGTATGGGAAGTCTCTGGGACAGGAATCTATCCCTCCAGCATGTTTTGTTTATTGTGGTGACAAGGTTAAGGTCCCTAGAGCGTGTAGCTCGGAGGGATTGGGATTTCTTTAAGTGGAGCATGTCCAACAGCTCTGGGTTTGACATAGCTTTGTATGTTAGGCAGAGATCGCCCCTGAGTAGGCGATATGCGATGGAGTAAAGCTGTAGCTTTTTGAGACGGTCTGCATAGGGCATCTGTTTGAGGCCAGTAATCCTCTTTGTGAGGTATTTCTGTGGTCTTTCCAGTTGTTGTAGATGTCTTGTGAGGTACATACCAAAAGGGGCATTGTACTCTATAATGGGTCTAATGAGTGATGAGTAGAGGGGAACAATGACCTCTTTTTTCTGGATGAGAATCCTTTGTGATGAGATGAGCCACGTAGAAGGATTTCCTGACCACTGTGGCGATGTGATTATCAAAGGAGAGACTACTGTCCACCTGTGTCCCAAGGTCTCTTATCACATTTTCGGCATTAAGTAGACTACCAGCTATGTGGTAGTTCATGGGTACAATTTACCAAAGGGATGACAATACACTTTTTGGCATTGAGCTTCAGGCCATGGCTTTGACACCAGGTATCTGTCTCAGTGAGGCCCTTTTGTAGTTTGTCCACATCGTTAGGAGTTTCGATTATGGCTCCTAGTTTGTAGTTATCTTCAAACTTTGTTAGCCAAAGACCTTCTGTGTTGGCCTGCACTTCAGAGAAGTAGATACCAAACAGGAGAGGACCCAGGACTGAACCCTGTGGTACTCCACTTGTCACTGGTCTGATGTCGGATTTGAAATCCGCTACTTTCACAGTGTGGGTTCTGTCCGTGAGCCAGTTGGCAACCCATCTTGTGACATAGGGATTTATACCTAGTTTAGTGAGCTTATCTATAATTCCAGAGTGGGGGATGGTGTCAAAAGCCTTGGCGAGATCTAGATAAGCTGTGTGAACCATTTTACCCTCATCTATGGCTTTGGTGACTGCTTCAAAGAAGTCAATCAGGTTTAGGAGACATGATCTGCCTTTTACAAATCCAAACTGAGTAGGGTCCAGAGTTTGGAGATTACCAATGTCTTTGTTTATGAGTTCCATGATGATACGTTCCATGGCCTTGCAGAACAGGCTCGTCAGGCTAATGGGGTAGTAGTTCCCGGGGTCCGTCGTGGCTCTCCCTTTGTGGAGTGGGATAACTGTCATGCTGCGCCATTCAGTGGGTACAAAGCCTGAGGTGAGGCTATGATTGAACATGGTGCTTTGATAGGGTGTCAGTTCATTCTTTAGTTCATGTAGAACGCAGCCTGGGATATTGTCAGGTAGCATGGATGCTGTGTTCTTGGCTTTGGAGAGTGTGTTTTTTACCTGTGCAGCCGTCATTATCGGAACTTAGCTTTGTTCCGGTATAGAGATGGGCCCTCTAGGGGGTGAGAGGGGGTAAAGTTAGCACTGAACCTATCTGCTAGGATGTTGGCAATAACAGTTGGTTCTGTATATTTAGTGCCATTATGTTGTAACTCAGAGCAGATCTGACTGTTCCCATTTAGATTCTTGACATAGCTATAGAATGCTTTGTGGTTGTCTTTAGAGTCAGTGGCAATTTTGTTTTCGTAACTAGCTTTGGAGGATTTTATGAGGGATCTCAGCTTCTTACTGAGGTTGACCAGGGAGTTCCTCCAGTCATGGGATTTTACTCTTTTTTGCAACAGTTTCTTTCTTCTGTTGTAGAGTTTGTTTATGGCAGAGGACCACCAGATTGGCTTCCTTTTTTTGGAGGATAACCCTCCAGGTTGGTGACAAAGCACGAAGCTTCAGAGACTATCCATGTGCAACTAACAGTGGGTAAAACTGCCTTCCAGTTTATAGCCTGCTACAGACCACCCTCCCAAACCCAGGAACCCCACTCGGCCTTCCTGAGAACACTGGAAAATATGAAGGTCTCTCCAAACACCATTATATTGGGTGACTTCAACTACCCAAACATAGACTGGGAGCATTACTCTAGCTCCAACACCATAGCCCAAAGGTTCCTAGAATTTATAAACTCAAATGCTATGGAACAACTTGTTACCACTCCCACAAGAGAGGAAAACATACTGGACCTGATCATCACCAACATGGGGACTCTATGCTCCAGACCAGAAGTGTATCCCTCACTGGTAAGATCAGACCATAAACTAATCTCACTGGATATTCACATCCCACCCCCTGCCCAGAAAACCACAGTGAAAAACTTCTCTAAAGCAAATTTCACACTCCTCAGAACCGAGGTGGAATCTTTCAAAGCCCCCGGGCCTGTGGAAAATACGGCCCAGACCGCAGAATCCTTTATAAACGCATTCTATGAACACCTTCAGGAATGCATGGATCATGCGATCCCAAATAAAACCAAGACCCAATCCTCCAAAGGCAGACGTCCTGTCTGGTGGATGCCAGCCATAAACAAATTATACAATAGAAGGAGGAAGCTACTAAATGATAGAGCAAAATCCCAAAAAGGGAAGGCATCACTGATCAGTATTAGCAAAAAACTACAGGCACTCATAAAATTGTCTTAAGGCCAGCTTCGAGAGAAAAATTGCACAGGACACTAAGGATAATCACAAGGCTTTCTTTAGTTATATTAGGAACCTGGGTGGTAATTCCCAGATATGCTCAGAATTAGTCCAAAATGACAAAAAATACACTGAACCCACAGACATTGCCAACATCCTAGCTGACAGGTTCAGCGCAAACTCCCCCCCACTCCCCACCAAAAGGGCAAATATCTATCCCAGCAGAGTGCTGCCCCCTGACATCTCTACCTTGCTCTATGCCTCCCCTATCTATACCAAAATATGTAGAAGTAGTCTGAGTAAACTTACATCCTCCTACAACAATATTGCCAGATTTGCAGTTGGGTCCTCCTATAGAACTCATCACTGTATCAATCTGAATCAGTTAGGATGGTTAGAGCTGCCAAATTTAATACTTTTCAATCAATTAATAGTAGCCCATAAGATCCTGTATTTACCTCAAAATACACCCATACTTACATCCCTAGTCATCCCCTATAATAACCTTAAGACCTTACGCTCCGCTAATAACCTACTTGTACAAATATCAAAATCCAACAGCTTAGCTGGTGACACCTTGTTCTCCAATACAGTAGGTAAAGCCTGGAACATCCTCCCAAGCCAGCTAACCTCAATATTCTCTGTCAGCTTATTTAAAAGCAAGCTTAAACCCTACCTCAAATCACACTGGCTATGCCCCTGTGTTAACCCAGACTAAGTACCTAACTATTAACTAGACTCCCACAATTCCTAGCCTATCATGATCTTGTGTTGTCTCACTAATGTTTAGTGAGCTTAACCTTCCTTAGGATTTTTTCTCATGTAAATAAGTATATACTGTGGAATGATCAAACACCTTCATATAGTATCATAACCTATGTGTTTGTTTGCTGTTCTTCTATACTCTATCTATTGATCTCTAGTGTTTTTCTTTCTTAGGTTTTTGTGAGACCTTAGTATCTCGTATCATAAATTACTAGGTGTATCTAATTTTGTAATATGTTATAAAGATTTGTACTACACCATTTCTAATACAAATGTATTAGTCTTATTCATCTATTCTTAGATAAATTTTTCCTTTTTTCTACTGAAATATAAAATATATAATCTTAGGCTTGTACTATAATTGTTAAAACTTATGTACCAAATTATACTGTTATTGTATTTGTCTTGACCTTTTATGTTGTTGTAATTTGTGGAGCTTTTCTCCCTGGGCCTCCACTGAAAATGGACATATATCCAGCTGGACTAGCCCGGTCAACAAATGTAAAATAAAAAAAAATAAAATAAAAATAAAAAAAAAAATCTCAGATGCTCAGGTAAGAGCCGCCCTCTCCAAAGCAAAAAACACAGCATCAATGGGACCAGACGGTGTCCCGGGCTGTGCCCTACATGAACTCCAAGTAGAGCTAAACCCAAACATAAAACTACTGTTCAATCTCAGCCTTACTACAGGATATGTGCCCAAAGAGTGGCGTACAGCAACAGTGGTCCCTCTCCATAAAAGTGGTGCCTCAACGGATCCTGGAAACTATCGCCCCATAAGCCTGACTAGCTTGGTCTGCAAAGCTATGGAAAGGATCATCATGGACCTCATAAATAAAGATATTGGGGACCTACAGACACTGGATCCTACCCAGTTTGGCTTTGTTAAGGGCAGATCCTGCTTCTTAAACCTGGTTGATTTCTTTGAAACAGTCACCAAAGCCATTGACGAGGGGAAGGTGGTCCACACAGCCTACCTGGACCTCGCAAAAGTCTTCGATACAATACCCCACTCGGGCATTATAGATAAGTTCACCAGCTTAAATATAAACCCCTATGTCACTAGATGGATTGCAAACTGGCTCAAGGACAGAACCCACATGTTTAGAATCGCTGGAGCCAAGTCAGACTCCAAACCAGTTACAAGTGGTGTCCCACAAGGCTCAGTCCTGGGACCTCTCTTGTTTGGTATATATTTCTCGGAGGTACAGGCCAACACGGAAGGACTGTGGCTGACCAAGTTCGCAGATGACTGCAAACTGGGCACCATAATCGACTCTCCAGCCGACACAAGCATCCTCCAAAAGGGCCTCATAGAAACAGACAACTGGTGCCAGAGCCATGGCCTCAAGCTAAATGCCAAAAAGTGTATAGTCATCCCCTTTGGCAAAAACAAAGTGCCCACAAATTACCACATAGGTGGTAATCCATTAAGTACAGAAGAAGTAATTAGGGACCTGGGGACCCAAGTTGATAGCAATCTCTCATTTGACAACCACGTGGCCAAAGTGGTTAGAAAGAAATTTTATATAGCCCACCTAATCATGAAGGGATTCACATCTAAATCAGGGGAGGTCATCGTGCCTCTTTACTCATCCCTCATCAGGCCCATAATTGAGTACAATGCCCCTTTTGGGATGTACCTTACCAGACACCTGCAGCAACTGGAAAGACCCCAAAAGTACCTCACCAAGAGGATCAAAGGGCTCAAACAGATGCCATATGCTGCCCGGTTAAAGAAACTCCAGCTCTACTCAGTGGCATACCGCCTGTTGAGAGGCGATCTGTGCCTGACATATAAAGCCATGTCCAACCCGGAAGTAATGGACATGCTGCACCTCAGAAAATCCAAATCCCATTGAGCTACGCGCTCGAGAGACTTGAACCTCAGCACTGAAATAAATAGGACATGCTGGAGGGACAGATTCATAACCCAGAGGCTCCCTTCACTCTGGAATAAAATCCCAGTCCAGGTTAGGCAGAGTCCCTCATTGACTCTTCAAGAGGAATCTTGATGAGTGGATGGGAGATCGTAGGTTTACCCCAGGTATCACTTCTGTGTCACTGTTAGACAGAGGCACAGTATACTAACCTCGAAAAAGGGCATAGCAAAATAAATTTAAAATGGGTGGCGAAAGCCAAACACATTCTGGCTAGGCTTATAAATGCCCTAGGGCAGATAGCCTAGTATGAACCTATGAACATCTTGGTTTTATTAGGGATAGCATGATCCATGCACTCTTGTAAGTGCTTATAAAGTGCATTTGTGTAGGATTCTGCAGTCATACCTCTATTGTCCGTCTGCATGGGTGTCATGAAGTTTGCCACTTCTGTCTTAAGAAGTGTGAAGTTGGCTTTTGAGAAGTTTTTTACGATGGTTTCCCTAATTGGGGCTGGGGGTGGGATGTGGATGTCTAGGCTGATAAGCTTGTGGTCGGATCTGACCAACGAGGAATTGACCTCTGGTGTGGAACACCGGTTTTCCATGTTGGTAATGACCAGGTCTAGGATATTGCTGCCCCTGGTGGGGGTGTGAATAAGTTGATCCAAGGCGTTGGAATTTATGAATTCTAGAAAACGTTGAGCGAAAGAGTTGGTACATGAGTAGTTTTCCCAGTTAATGGTGGGGTAGTTGAAATCGCCCATTATTAGGGTGTTGGGTTGTACCCTAATACTTTCCAGTGTATCAAGAAATGAGGAGTGTGAATCCTGGGGCATGGTGGTGGGGTCTGTAGCAAGCTACAATTTGGATTGCGGTCTTGTCCAGAGTTAGTTGCACTTGGATAATCTTGGATGCATTATGCTGTGCAACTAGTCTGGAGGTGTGGATATGCTTAATGAATATGGACACGCCTCCGCCTTTAGTGCTTCTTTCTGAGTTAGGTGGCCGAAAGGTGTGGTATGAATTGAAGCCTGGTAATGCAGGGGTGCTCTCTGGAGCTTTGAACCAGGTCTCTGTCACTGCACAGATGTCAATGTTCTCCATTTTAAGGAGTGCTTCGAGTGAGTGCATTTGGAGATTTAGACTTCTAGCATTGAGTAGCATTACCCTCAGATTTTGCTTGCTTGTACCTGTTACGGTGGTGAATTTCTCATTTGAACCTTGCCTAAAAAAGGCACTATAGGGGTAGCAAGAGTCTTAGCCAGTATCCGGAATCATAAGGGCGACGGGTGCAGGCCATCTCTGGCAAAGCATCGTGGACTGTCGATCATGTCGACCCAGGCAGACAAATACTGGATCCCCTTAGAATGACACCAAAAGCTTAACCAATTGTTGAAGTCAATCATTTTGTCATTGTACTGAGGTATCATTCTAGGTGATGGCAGGATGCTACTCAGGGTTAGGGTCATACCTGCCTGGGATACAAGATCGGAGAGCTCCTCCATGTCTCTTTTCATGTAGTCCAGGGAGGTATGTCTCAGGTCATTTACACCAACATGGACAATGACAGTGTCATATTTGTACTTATTGTGGAGTGACCTGAGTGCATGCGTTATGTGGCGGATCCTGGCACCTGACAGGCAGCTGACAGTAACTTTCTCCTTGTTTAGTCTAGTGAGTGGAAGCATCAGTGTGCCTGACTATAGAGTCACCTATGACTAGAGTGTTGGGTATGTTGTTATGCCTTATGAGCTGTGGTTGAGCGGCACACTGAGTTTATGGGCTATGTGTCATTTGGGTTGTGTTGGGGGTGGTGGAGTTTGCTTGCGTTTATGCTTTGGATGTCCCTGATGCTTGGGCAGGTTTTTATTGAGAGCCTCTGTGAATGTAGGTGTGTGTTTTGTGTTTCTATGTGTGTGTTTTGGTGGTGTAGGTTTTGAGGGACTATGTGTTGAGTGTGGTGTGGTGCAAGTGTTTACCCTCTCCTCTTCACTGTCTAGTCCAGTCTTGGGTGAAGAGAGCTTTGCTTCCAGTTTGGCTATATAAGTGCATTTCTCACAGGTTGTAGTGTTGGGTGGTAGGAGGAGAGGGTTGTCTGTGTACATGAGGCAATTGCTGCATTGCCTCAAGATGCCCAGATTCATCAGGTAGACAGGAGAAATCCCTGGGAGCTGACCCTTAGACATGCCTTAATAAGTGCTTATTTATTAAGTACTAAAAACTGCTTTCCACTAGACAAGTGAGGAAAGTTGAGTGCTGTAGTAATTTGCAGCTTACGTAGTGCTTACAATGAGTTCTGAACAAGTGCTGAGTTCAAAGAAACAGATTTGAGTGCTGAAACTAGAAAACTGGCTAGATATAAGAAAAAAATAAGCTAGAAGGCTTCCCTCCAACACAGAAGGGCTTGGGGGCTCAGAAGCCTACAGTCTGTACCACTTAGCAGGAAACAAGCTTAAATTTTTTTTTCTTCTGTTTCCCAGATGCTCTCTTTGTACACAGTAGGAGTGCCTGAAATCAGAATATGATCTCACTGCACTCAGTTGAGTGAGCAAATGAGATGGGCCCAGAAACATAAAGTATGTGGCTGTTCCCATGACAAAGAAAGATAAAGATATAGACCATAACCCAAGTTCAGACAGCATTGCGGGAACTGCAGAGCACAATGGGGAGGAGGAAATGAGCAGCCACTGCTAGCTCACCCATCTTAGGGGAAGAAAGGCAGCTTGTCCTGCTGTTTCAGCAGTTTCTAGTGGAATCTGGGGCTTGCAGTGGCGTGTAATAGAAGATGAGGTTTGCTGCAACAGTGTGAAAAATCACTCTATTCACTAGATGTCCATCATGCATTGCACAGCATTGTAGCCAGACTCTGTCACTTACACAGAAAAAGCATGTGCCAAAGGGTAAGCTGCTTTCCTTCTTTTGGGCATGAGAATGCTAAAATCATGAAATGTGGAGTTAGAATAATCAAAATAAAAAAAATAAATAAATTTTATATATATATATATATATATATATATATATACACACACACACACACACACACACACACACATATATATATATATATATATATATATATGTATATACACACACACACACACACACATATATATATATATATATATATATATATATATACATATATTTATACACACACACACACATATAGATATATATATATATATATATATATATATATATATATATATATATATATTTATACACACACACACACACACACATATATATATATATATATATATATATATTTATACACACACACACACACACACACACACACACACACACACACACACACACACATATATATATACATATCGGTACACTTCACATAATCGAATTACGGAAATCTCGAATTTCGTATGGTCGAGACCATATGATCGAGATTTCAGTAAATCGAATATGTGTAGTGTTGAAAATTAAAAGTTTACTTACCTTAATACATTGCATACACACAGAGGCAAGGATTCTTGTACGCTCTGTGTGTACGTAATGTTTTATTTTTTTGTGTGGTGTTGACAGGAAATGAGAAATCTCCCGTTTTGCGCTTCCGCATACAGCGCAAGACGTGAGATTTCCCATTTCCACTGTAGCGATCTTGGAGTTGGTATATTTAAGTGGGGCGAAGCCCCCCTGCAAAAGCGAAGTTTGTCTTTTTTTTTTTTTTTTCGTTTCATTTCAGAAGTTCGAGTTTACAAAACTCGATGTTTTGGTTTCGGTTATTTGAAGTTCGAGATTTTGTAAATTCGAGCTTCTGAAGTGAATCCATATATATATATATATATATATATACATATATATATATATACATATATATATTTATCTCCTCTGCTGCAGCACAGGTAATTTCTGGGCCTGGGAACAATTATAATCATCTCTTAAAGACAGGCAGTTACACCCTTGACCACTGGGGTGAAATGTTCTTGAGACAGGGTGGTGAGGAACAAGACAAAACTCTCCTCGTCAGTGCTCAGATGATGACCCCTCCCTTCTGGTATACAAGGCATTCTTGGACCATACCCTGATGCACCTCCTGTATATCCACAAAACAGACACCACCAGAATTATCCATTCTTAAGACTTAAAATTTGTATGTGATATAAATAGGACCTGTTGGTGAGACAGTTATGTATCCCAGAGACTACCCCTTCTCTGGAACAGGGTCCTCATCCATGTGAAACAGAGTTCCTCCCTAGCTCAATTCAAGAGTAACTTGGGACAACTGGATGGATAACAGGAAATTCATCCCTGGTTTGGCACCTATGTCTCTAATGGACAAAGGCAGCCTGTAAATGGTTCATTTCCCAGGCCCTTAATTGTAAATGTCTTATTTACTATGTCCCTGCTAACACTTATCAAGGGTACCAGAACTTGTTAAGATATTAAAAGTCCTTAGTGGTAAGTAGCCTAATACACAACTATGAACTAGCTGGCTCTAGTGTGAGAGACAGCAAGACCTGTGGGATGAAAATGCTGGCTGGCTGAGAAGACAGAAAAAATATCGCAGAAACACAATAACAAAGCATCTAACAGTATTTGACACATAACCTAGAAGGGTACAAATTCTTTATGAAGCATACAATATGTATAAATAAACTACTGCTGCACATCAACTGCAGTTAACAAGATCTGCTGCTGCCAACAGGTCAACTACAAATGGCTTGTCTTAAAAACATTCAAACCCTACTAGTTTTCTGCCTCTTTGCCTCAGATACACTCTGCAAGTGAAATAGTAAAAATAAGTTCACAAAATACATGACTATAGCAGCAGTGTATTTGGAAAGGGGCAATGAATAAGCTTTTTGTTTATGACACTGACGTGGAATAGCTGGCTGCAGAAAACACCACTCAGCCACAGGGTGCTGCAGCAGTACAGGGAGGAAGGTGGATGCACGCTGTACCACCCACTCACATGCCTACCAGGGAAGCCAATTGTGCCACTGGAAAACTGCAGAAAAATGTTACTGCTGTTAATACAAAATGATTAAATACATCTTCATTAATATCTTTGTTTGGTGAACCTGGAAAGTTGTATTCAAGCCTGGTGGGCAAGGTGATTGTAGTGAACACTAGGATGAGGAAACTAGACATTTTCCTATATTTCTTTGGTCTTTGTAAAGACTAACAGTGAATAATCTACATATTTTCAACTCTAAAGGGCATGACTGTTTTATCCCTTAAATGGGCACCCGAGGTACAAGATCATGCATATATTTGGTGGTAGGTATTGTCTAACTAACTAATTCAAGCACATACTTACTTATTGTGTTCCTGAAATGTACTTCCATAGATAAAATTTCAATGTTTAAATCAGAGGAAGTAGATTCAATTCTCAACTGCACACGTGGTGAAGCAAACTTTTTGGTTTATCACACAGTCCACGTTTGAACAGGTCTAAAATGGCATGATGTTTCTGGGTTTATTTTCTATGGTCTAAAACAAACATCAGAAATGTTCCAGAAACTTACTCTACAGCATTTTTTGTAATGCAGACTTGCTGTGCCAAGACCTCGTACCAATGTGTTTATGCATGGTAAACTACTTGGTGATTACCAGTTCAACATGCTGCTAGTGCACACATTTCCATGCACTGTCTGTGACTAATCATCTGTAGCAGTCTCATTTCACCTCTGTATTCCATGCACTTTCTAGTGTGCAGTGTAACTACCTATGCAATATATGCTTGTTCACCTACTACATCGCACAGATGCTGCAAGGCTAAATAATCTGGAAGCTAGCACACAGGACTAAAGCTCTGAGCTGTTACTAAGCTGCTTCCTGTGCCCAATAAAAAAGTTTTGATTCTCTCCATCTTCATTTGTGTACTTTGCAACTCTGAATAAGTCACCTAACTAGGCAGTGGTCCTGGATCGCACCTGAAAACGGACAACTTGCCCAGTAAGCTTACTTAATTAAGAGATATTTAACAAATAAACAAGGCTTTGTAAAATAAGGAATCACAGTGTTCATTATGAGGGATGATGATGTATGTACACTTGTGGTAAAATGCATTGGCACTGTCCTTTTAGCTGTTTTATTCTAAATAAAAAAAACCTCAGACAGACAGATAGATTACTAGATAAATTTTAGTGGAAGTGCTCTGTGCTGCGTGTGCATATGTGTTGTGCTTAATGAATGTGTTCTGAGGTAAGAAGGTAGTCTCCACATTAAGTAAATCCTTACACCTCTCACATGCTGATTTACTGTGACGTAGCAATAAAGAGTTTTATAGGTTCATAGGTAATTACTAGGCTAATGACCCAGCCTAACCATGCTCCCCCCCCAAAAAAAAAAAGGTTTAGGGAGTGAAACCCTGCACTACAGCATGCAGTTCATTAACAGCCTTACAGATCTGCACTAATATTATATCACCCCAGAAGAGACTCCAACCTACAATCCCTGGCTTAGGAGCCAATGCCTTATCCATTAAGCCACTGAGGCCTCATGGTAAGCATGACGCATTTACTAAGCTGCCTCAAAATACCTAGTGCTATCAGGCTGGCAGCAGAAAGGAAAACAGCTGACTGAAATTCAATACTGACCAGTGCAGACAAATGAGTATAGGATAGGTTTATAACTTATTTTGATACAAGACAGAGGAGGATAAGTGACTATGATAGAAAAAGGTGATAAACTAGAATATGGCTAAAGGATAAAGGAACAAGCTGTGACTACTGTAGTAGTTGCAAGTCCAAAAAAAGAAATGTAGAAGTGGCAGAATAAGTAGGATCAATAAAGAAATTTATTTAACTTTTGTTTACTGGGAAAGTCCAACTTGGAACGAGACAATTTTCAGCGGAGACCCGGGGAGAAATGCTTCAATCACATTACTTTGTAATGTGGGATCAAACCAGAGCACCTGGTGAAAACCCACACAAACACAGGGAGGACATGCAGACTCCACACAAAAGGCACCCCAGCCAAGAATTGAACCAGAAAGCCTCTTGCTATGAGATGACAACACAACCGCTGCACCACTGTGCCACTCAATCAGTTAAAGTGGCAAATTTAACCAAATAGTTTTACCCACTAGGCTAATGTAGTCTCTATCTAGTCAGTAAAAACAATGAACAATGGGTACCTTAACTCAATGGATCCAGATGTGGTAAATGTAATAGCTACAGATAATCTAATGAGTAATTTCAAGACTGGTAATAGTACAGCAGTCAGCCAAGTAATAAAGGTATATCACATAGGTAGCAGTGCACTTACTCTGTACTACTCTAGAGCAGTAGCTTTAAATATTGTAACACCATAGTAATCAGTAACAAGCAGAAATACAATAACGCCAATGATCAAAAAATGTATCCACTAACTGGGATAATAAGCAATTTGTTTTTATAACAAAGAAAAATGAGGTATTATCTTAAATAATGTGAATAGTGAGTATCACTACCAAAGCAACAAGGCACAATAATAAAGTATTATTTAAACTTAATACCAATACAGTCAGCAAAGGAAAAGTGAACAATGGTAGAATACCAACAAGTCACACAAGTACAAATGCTATTTAAACACAATAAAACAAAAGTGGTAACTTCAGCAATAAGTTCAAGAGAAGTTAGTATGTTAATAAACTAAAAAGTAGGCATCAATTTCCCTACATGAAATAAGACAGTATAAAAATCACTCACACTAGTACAGCAAGGTTTTGAAAAAGAAGGCACTGACATTTATATCACATAGAACAAAGATGAGAGGTTCCCTTACCTGTTGTAGACTAGGCTTTTTTGCCTGATACCTAATAGGATGAAAACTGGTTTGCACTGCCTTTCTTGCGCAGCAGGGCCCTGAACTGAGCAAGTCTCCTGCTATTTAAAGTCTGTAAGGCAGAAGCCAGCCAAACATAATGCAGCCACCACCTCTACAGAAAGTGGCCAATCAAAATCAAGCACTCCAGTCTTTTACTACAACCGAAGCTGTTAGCTTTTAAATCAACATGGATTTTCTGAAGGGTACAAAGTCTGAAACTCAAGTATCTATCATTATTGTCTGACTTCAGTCCTCAATAATCTGCCAGAAAACCAAAAGTTTATGAGGAACAGACCAAAATATGAGGCAAAAATTTGGACATTCAGTGAAAATATATACAGTTGAGAGGTATGGCTCTCATGGGGAAGCATCTGCTCTCATCAAAGAATGGAACAATGAAGACCTGGTCCTAGGA
The DNA here is from genome assembly GCF_019279795.1 of Protopterus annectens. Classification (NCBI taxonomy): domain Eukaryota; kingdom Metazoa; phylum Chordata; order Ceratodontiformes; family Protopteridae; genus Protopterus; species Protopterus annectens. The sequence continues at coordinate 299,426,841 of NC_056729.1, forward strand.
AACCAATTAAGTCCTTGTAGTGCGATGAATCAGCAGGAACCCAGATATAAAAGAGCTTTGTAATCTTTGCCTCTTTCTTTATAGTAAATATACTAAGTTTGAGATTGCTGTGTCTCAAGTATTCCCTTTTCTCTGAGGTATGGCAATCTCAGACTTAGTATATATCAGCAGCGGGAGTATGAGTGATGCCACTCCTCACAATGTGAAGTGAAGGGTAAGTGTTTCCCCTGTTAATAATTACTTTCATTTTTGCATTTCTTTTCAAAATTCAGTAACTCCCAGTTATGGGTCTCGAAGTTACAATGTGGAGCCAACAGAAAGCTTGTGCCACAAAACTGGAACTAGTTCCTGGTAAACCTGCATCTTAGTTTGAGTGATCTACTTAAAGTACCTGAGGCAAAACAGCGAGCTGCTTGCCAGTAATTTCTTCCCCTGTAACTGGCACTATCAGACCTTGGATGGAAGGTCAGGCAAATTACTGGTGGCAGTGTCGAAAAGAACAGCTCCACAGAGAAATCCTTAACGCAAATTTATTAACAGAAAACAGCGTTTTCGCCACAATAATATGCAGCTTCATCAGAGGTAAAAAGGTAATCTGCAAGTGAAAGGCACTACATAAATATCCTAAAACCAGGAAATGACATCCAACAACTTCCTGGAGTTTAACCAAGTTCCTTATTATGATAACTTATAAAAAAGTGCCTTAACTATCACATACTGCAACCTATTTTAAAATACATAATGCAGACAACCAGCTCAAATATTAAAAAGTTTTTTTAAACTATATAAGAAGTGTAACTTCCATTAAACACATAAAGAATGCTACAATAAACATCTATAATTTATCTTTATGATTTGTTTTTTTTTAAAAAATATATATTCTTAAAAAAGTATGTATGTGATACATAACCATAACTAGAAGCTAAATCAAAAGTCAGCCTAAATAAAATATGTAAGTTGTTACTGAATGATCACCTTATTCTACATCAGTGTAATTTTCTGATGTCATAAACAATTAAATCAGTGCAGACTAAAACACATTTTTATATTTTTATAGTCTATAAACACATCCTGAACTGTGAATATCTTCAACCAGTCAGAATACATGTAACCAAATGAATACATTTCACACAAAATAGTTCATCTAAGATAACTTCTTAATTTCAATACCGGTGCAATATTACAATTACTGTTCAGCCCAGGATGTCTAAATGCATCCAGACGTAGCTGCCATTCTAATTCCCGATTCTCCAATATTAGTGAGAATGGGCCACCCCTGACCTTTAATGGTACATGGTCAATGGCCATGAAATAAAACCCATGGCCTGGGTTTGTTTCAACATGTTTTGCCAAGGCGTTCTCACTCCTAACGTTCCTAATGGCATAAAGATGTTCGTACATCCGATCTCGGACCCTACGGTCCGTCTTTCCAATGTAGAACGCTTGGCAACAGTCACACATAGCTATGTATATGATAGATTTACTCTCACAATTCAAAGGGAAGCGAATTTGATATTTTTTATCCCTCACTACAAATGTTTCACCTGTTTTTACTCTGCTACAATACTTGCAAAAACCACATTGCTGCATCCCTCTCTTTTTATTAAATGTATATTGTGATGTATCCCTTTGTAGCATTTCCTTGAGATTGTTAGATCTTCTAAAAATAAACTTAGGTGTACTACCTAACTTTTCCGTCAAGTAGGAATTGGAGTTAATAAAATGCCAATTCTTACGTATTATGGCTAAAATTCCTTTGGTGTTCATACTATAAGTGGTAATGAAACTTAGTGCGAAGTCGCATTGCTGAACTGCTTGCATACTCGCACCAAGCTCATCCTCAATTAACCTAGGCCCAGCTAGACTGGCATCAATGTAGAGGTCACCTTAGATGAACTATTTTGTGTGAAATGTATTCATTTGGTTACATGTATTCTGACTGGTTGAAGATATTCACAGTTCAGGATGTGTTTATAGACTATAAAAATACAAAAATGTGTTTTAGTCCGCACTGATTTAATTGTTTATGACATCAGAAAATTACACTGATGTAGAATAAGGTGATCATTCAGTAACAACTTACATATTTTATTTAGGCTGACTTTTGATTTAGCTTCTAATTATGGTTATGTATCACATACATACTTTTTTAAGAATATATATTTTTAAAAAAAAAACAAATCATAAAGATAAATTATAGATGTTTATGGTAGCATTCTTTATGTGTTTAATGGAAGTTACACTTCTTATATAGTTTTAAAAAAACTTTTTAATATTTGAGCTGGTTGTCTGCATTATAAATTTTAAAATAGGTTGCAGTATGTGATAGTTAAGGCACTTTTCTTATATGTTATCATAATAAGGAACTTGGTTAAACTCCAGGAAGTTGTTGGATGTCATTTCCTGGTTTTAGGATATTTATGTAGTGCCTTTCACTTGCAGATTACCTTTTTACCTCTGATGAAGCTGCATATTATTGTGGCGAAAACGCTGTTTTCTGTTAATAAATTTGCGTTAAGGATTTATCTGTGGAGCTGTTCTTTTCGACAAGGGACCTCTGATTTTGTCTATTTTTGGTTTTTATTTTTCTGTTTTTCAAATTACTGGTGGCAATTGTTAAATGTTAGTGTGCCAATGAAACATGCACACTAACACTGAAGAAGCACATACTTATATACTATGTAAATAGTTCATTACTTCCCATTAACAAATGCAACTTACAGTACTGAGCTAAAGAGTATGACAATGATAGGCTGGCAACATTATTCAGAAGAGCACACTGGAGGAACTCTACAAAAATATCATCATACATTTTATACAGTCTTTGAATGTGTCAGAAACTAGATTATGCCACCCTATCAAAAGTTCACTGCACAGCTGATTAAATTAATGTGCCATTAAAATAAACAGAGTGTTAATAATAATACACTTCTAGAAATGTAGCATTTTTTTTGCAAGGACTGCGTTTTATTCACCAACCCTGGGAAATATTTGTCAGCTTATGTTAAGAATATTACAACCTGGTAAGTTACTGTTTTTGTTAGATGCAGCAAAAATGGTGAAAATTACAGTGTTCAGTGTTCATAATTTTGAAAACCGCTGACCCGATGTTCACAAAACTTGAAACCCTATGTTGCTTACACAATACCTGGACAGCACTGGCAATGTTAGTGCTTTAGCAAATAAGTTCTGTTTCATCTCAATGCAGTTTGATTCTTGGCCAATGTTGTTGGGTTTGAAGCAAAGTTGCTGTTCATCCACACAGCTTGAGAAACATAATCACAAATGTAATCACCTTTGACATGATCACTGCACATTAATTAGGTACCAATGTAAGCAATATAAACAAAACAGGCTCAAGGCACTGTCCCAAACCAAGTTACCTAGAGTGTAAGATTCCACCCTACCTGATTGATAGTTTTTTCCATTTGCACCAGCCCAAGATTTGGCAGAGTACTTTTGATGAAATCCACAATTGCCTCTAAATTGTCATGCTGCAGAATCAGGGGCTTGTGACTCCCAAGAAGACTTAGAGCCACTTTAAAAGTGACCTCTGGTCCTTGGAGAAACAACATATCTGCAGGGGAAAAACAAGACAAAACAATCAAACGTTGCATTTCTTCCTCATTTCACTTGCTCATGAATAGCTGCAATGAAATTATTGTTGGCATACCATTGTGAATTCCCTAATTTTGCAATTACACAGAAAGAAAATAACATTTCTCTCAAGGTGCCTGGGCATTTTCTAACTTCAGTTTCTTTGGCCACTGTGCTGAAATATACATTGTATCATAAATATTATTTTACGGAGTCTGGTAACAACATTTGCTGTTTGGTGCTTTTTGCTATTTAGCATGCCTTTTCAATGCCATCAGTGAAACTACAACTTCTGATTCTGTCTTATACTTCTAAATGACCTTCCAGAATTAAGCCTCCAGCCATATGTGCGTTATACGGTCAGCTTTATGTTCACTTGTGTTCTTACAGAGTACTGATACGGAAAGCCCTCTCCAGACCCTAATCTACTCTCCTCTGGTACACTACAGACTTCTGTATTTGGACCTCTCTTTTTCATTGTTTATTAGTCCCCCTACACATGATAATTCTGTTCTAAATGGGCGTCTCCAATATGTTGATGACCTGGCCATTTTCAGGTCCAGCTATTTACCTTCCATCATTAGTTCTTACCTTCTTTTATGATGTAATATCTACTGATGTCTGATTGTGATGTAAAGAGTTTACTATTAATGCTACCAAAACCACAGCTGTACTCTGTTACCTTAGTAATACCTCCATCAAATCCATCTACTAACTGGAAAATAAGACTGTGAAATATCTAGCTCTCTGGCAAGACCAAATCTTTCCTTTACCAAAAAAAAAAAAAAAATGTCAGCTCAAGGCTGAGGTTGCATATAGTTATCTCTAACTTTTTTGACCAGGGACATGGGCTGACTTTGAATCTTCTTTGCTGCCAATCATTCTGCTACTAACAGTTACCCTGGTACTGCATACAGTTGTGTTCCATTCTCCGCTCCTCTACCAGTGAGAGCTACAGTGTAGCCATCTGGGATGTTAAACTTTAATCAATATATTCCAAGTCATACAACCTCAATTGCTTTCATATCTATAAACTTCTAAACTTCAACTACAGTCCAGCAAATGCGGAGTACCTGTCCTTTACCCTACCTTTGTGATAGCAGGTTCTTTCTTCTTCTTCTAGCATAACAGTTCACAAAAATAACTACCACTGATTATCCCAGTGTAGCAGGGTATCCAACTATGCTGCTTGCAATCCAGGTTCAACTAGCAGCCCAGGAGGCGGAAGAACAGCTAAGGGAAGAGAAGTGACAAGGTTTTGCCAGTTCAGCTCTCACAGGGGTAAACCCATTAGTGGTCTTTGGACTCTAGGAACCTAGCAGCAGAGGCCTAGCTGTAAGGCAGGCAGAGCTTTTGAGGATTACACTATCTGTATTAATGAGCAGCATCTCCGCACTATGCTCATTGTATGAACACCCCTTGGGTGTTCTCTGGGGCACAGAAGAGGAGAAATAAAATTCACATAAAAAAGTCCTTGATCCATGGCATTAATAAAAGGTACAATTATTCTCACATAAGACAGTATGAGGATAGAAACAGAAGGATCAAACAAAACTAGTGGACCAGTTCCATATACTCCACCAATGACAAACAAATAAAAAACACCAGGGAACACGTTTTGTGATAATATATTCATGAAGTCATACAAATTTTAATTACTAATCATTTTAAATAGCTACACTCACATACAGCAATTAATTGCCAAAAATCATGATTCAGCAGACAGTATCTACAGCAGGTGACAAAAAGCCTATTTTAAGTGTTCTCAAAAAATAATGACAGGTATTGGAATTTCAGGCTTCATATCCTTCAGAAGATGCATCATGCAAACTCTGCTAGTTAGATGTCAGATGAAAGACTACTTTTTTGAGAATGTCTACTTCACAGAACTAAACCACATAGCAACTATCTTGCAAACAATATTTTGTACACTTAGGCATATCTTCACATGAAGCTTGGCATCCAAGACTAAAACTAAGCAGATAAATTGTACTGTCGTAGACTGACATTGGAGAATAAATGGAATTAATTTATAATACAGTTATCTTGGTTACTATCTTTGGGTAGTGTTCTTTCTGTGTACTTAAGGTGTGGATCATAAAAAAAAGACAACAAAGAAATATTAAGTACAAAAAGATTTACTTGGCTAGGTCATCCTCTTTTATACCATTCTGTCAGGTTATCACATCTGTCATACAACACCCTACAGTCTGGCTATAAAACTGTTTGTGGGAAGAGAAGAGATCATGAAGCAGCAAGGTATGCCAAAAAGCATGATTCAGCAGACAGTATCTACAATAGGTGACAAAAAGAACAAGCTCATTGTTCTACTAGTTGCAATAAATCTGTGTATGTATCTTTAATATGAGAACACCCATATCACCGAACACTGCCATCGCCTTGCATACCTCTCAATACCTCAGTGCAAGAAATTTGGATAATGCAAAAGTAATGCGGTGGGCGGGAGGAATAAAGGTCCAAAATCTTACATAGATTTTAAATATTGCTCTTATAAACTTAGACTGCTCCTACCGTGGTAGTGTTTGCATTAGGATGCAGTTTCTGAAGGATATTAAACCTGGCATTCAAATATCTGTCATTGTTTACTGACTATAATCCTTAAGGATTTGCCAGACAATCACAAATTTTATAAGGAAAAGACCAAAACATATGAGGCCAAATTCTGGATATTCTTTGAAATTCTGGACAGTTGACAGGTATTTTACAATGGAATATGTGCTCCTTTCTGTTAAATAAGTGGAAGTATAGATGAAAAGAGCTCATATCCTTCATTTTGTTCAGATGTAGTACAATACTCAGCACAGTCCCACCAAATTCAGCAATGCCCTAGTAAACAAAGGAATCATCATTGTATTTACTATTTACCATTGGCCCACAGACAACATCTATATCTGCCAGAATGTAAGAGCTTCTAACTTCTGTCCTTGGACTCAGCAATTATCTAAGACACATCAAAAAGGTGACATCTGTAACTTCATGTTAAATATATAGTCACTGGCACCAGTTATTGTTAAATGGTGACTGGGATGTAGGGCAGTATCTGATAGGAGACTGCTGACACCACCTTTATTTCTATAGTTATGAATCATCCTTGAGAGAGGTTACCACAGTCTGGGTGGGGATGAATAACAGGGAGGCTGTGATCATATAACTTTAACAGAAATCACTGAATTCCTCTTTGGTGATAAACAGCTTCTATGTGTTTCCATATAATCCAGATTCCTCTTGCAATTTATACAACATGCCATTAACCCTTCCTACTAAGGCAAAAAGTTATTACCAAAGAAGGAGGTGTGATTAACAACATTAGTTCCCCAACTATTTATAAAGCAGCATGTCCAAAATTTCACATATTTCAGCAGCAGTTCCATGGTTAATACAAGCAATAGTGGGGGAGGGGATGCCCTGTTTTATACTTCAATAAAGATCTAATAACTTAGAGCTGTCATAATTTCAAATACTTGCACAGCAATGACACACAAGGAAATAAAATGCTCTTTGAGTGCTTTCAAAAAAGCCACAGCACAGGCCTTCTATGGATTAAACAGTTCTATTTTATACTGTCTAAGCACATAATCCTTTGGCACAGAATGTCAAACGGAGAAGAGTGGATTTGAAATGTTTCCTACTATTACAGTGAGGTTACACAGCTGTGGCGAATCTCCCCTTTTCTGCAGGTGCGCACTCTCAATGTTGGAAAATACATATGCTTGGAAGTAATGACTCCACCGTCAAAGTTTTTTGTTATTGTGTTGGGGACCTAGACCACTGTTTTTGTGCTTCAGAAATTGTGTGTGGTTTTGGGCCTATGCCACTCTGGATTCTGCGAACTAGATGGCATAACCACATTAATGTAAATGGGTTATACACTCAGGCCACAGGACACTGACCACTGTGCTTAATTTGTTGTCAGATTCCATAATGAAGCATAATATGAGTTAAACCATTCTTAAGTGTCAACAAGGAAATGGAGGAGAATGATTTATTCCTCGTTTCAGATTTGATATCTCCCTTGACTGACATTCTACCTACAAACTCTGTTTTTATTTCAAGCTACATGACATTACCTTTGCCTCTGCAAGAACACACCTACAGCTCTATAGCTGCAACTACTGTTAAATTGCTATACAAATACATTTTGCAAAATACCTAAAGAGGGTAAAGATATATCGGATCCAGCTTCACACAGGCCCATTTCAATAATAAACCAAGATTATAAAGTGTTTATGTCTATAATGGCTAGAAGAATGGCAAAAGTGATAACAAAATTGATAGATATAGATCAGTGTGGCTTTGTGGAGGGGAGGCAATCATTTGACAATATAATACTAACAGAACATTGATGATCCCGAAGTAACCAGAATGTAAGAGGATACCATGTTGTTGGTGGGTCTTGATGCAGAGAAACCATTTAACAGAGTAGATTGGGACTTCATGAGCAGGACAATGGCAGAATGTGCTTTCCCTGATACAATTATAAGGTTGATTAGGAGTAGATATGAGGAATCAGAGGTGAAACTCAAAGTGGGTTGGGCCCTATCTGATAACTTATGCTTGAGTAGAGAACCAGGCAGGGTAGTCCACTTTTCCGTTTGCTGTTTGCATTATATTTAGAACCACTGGCAAAGAAAATAAGGGATTCAGACATTCAAGGATATAATTGTCAGGTAGTCAGGAAACGCTGGCTCTATTTGCAGATATTATTTTATACGTGACAAAACCAGAATGGGACATTACAGTGTTGTGGAACATTTTAAGATGGTTTCAGATCTTCTCAGGATACAAAATTAATGAAGCCAAAACAAAGGCAAGAGCAGTTATGTACCCACACACGAATTGCTCCAACAATATCCATATTTATGGGGACATGATATAGGAGTATGGATTAGAAATGACTCTGTTATGGCAGCTAATGATGTGTGGGAAGAGACTAAATAGAAGATAATACAAAAATTGAGACACTGGAAGCTTTGTTATATGGATATGTTTACTAAGATACAAGCAATTAAAATGTTTTAAGTCACTTAAGTCTTACACACAGGTTAGGTATATTTTTATCATAAATTGGAGAAGCTGTGGATACCAATCAAAAAAGAGCTGAAGGAGTTTATCTGGGAAGGGAAGACAGCAAGGGGCAAATGGGATAAGCTGATTCTGCCAATAGAACAAGGCGGACTAGGACTACCCGATTTGAGGGGTATTTTAGAGCAACATAGTTAAGGTTGTTACACACTGCACAAGCAGAAAACTATAATGCAAAGTGGAAAGGAATGATAATGGTATTGGGGGGTGGCTAAAGAAATAAGGGCAGACGGGGATTCTGGATGCGGACTCTTAAGGAGAACAACAAAAACCATATAGAGTATTATATAGTGATGACTGTGGTTAGGGATACAGATAATAGGCAAGAGGGGGCTGGAGTTCACTGGAGAAAACTGGCAAAGGAACCAAGGTATTTGGAGAAAATAACTAGAAAGGGAAAGTTAACAGAATGCGAAGAGGTCAAGAATTTATTTGGACTGCAGGTTAGCGATTGCCTTCCCTTATCAAGGATTGATATCAGAGTACAGGCAAAGAGGAAGAAATGGGGGGCTCTTAAATGAAAGACCAGCACTGGTAGAGTTTTTAATAGAATATAGAGCAGAAGCTGCCGTTAAAAGCATATAAAATATTGCATAATAACTATAAGAATCAATCACAGGAGTTTAGAAAGGCTTGGGAAGAGAGACTGGATAAGCAATTCACAAAGAGACAATGGGGGGGGGGTTATGTGTATCTCCCAAATATGCAACAAAGTGTAGAAGATTTAGGATCTTTGCCTTGTAGTGTTTACATAGGTATTTTTATACTCCAAGTAGATTCCAAGAATTTTTCCTTAGGTGGACAGCAAAGGGAGGTGTAACGGGCAGGAAAGAGGTGGCTGGGAACATTTTTTTTAGGTTGCAGTCAGCTGACAGACTTCAGGGATTCCCTGTGGATTGTTGTGTCCGAGATGCTGCGTGAACAGATTGGACTTACTGGGGAAATTTTGGGGGTTTTTTGAGCTACGATACAGAATTGCAAATGCCTAGACATAGTAAAGCTTTGCTGAGTCTAGTTATGGTGGCTGCCCAAAAAGCAATTACTAGAAAATAAAAATCAAAGTCTAGACAAACTTTACTAGAAGTGGTGACAGAGATAAAACAACTGCAATTGGGATCTTTAGAAAAGAGAAAGAGCAAACTACACTGGACACTGGCATTAACATACTGTAACCACTTAAACATAGTATCCCACCCAAAAATCATTCCCACTTTCAATAATATGGAAATCCTATTAACATCACTATTTTTCAACAACCATAAACAAATATCTATTGCCACCATCTATATTCCTCCAGGTTCCAATATCCCAACACTGGAAGACTTCCTATCATGGTCTAACCACTACATCTCAAATGAAACCATCATCCTCTGTGACACTAATATACATTGGCTTAAACTAACACAAAGCAGCTCCACAAACTCCATCAATCTGTTCAAATTTACACAAATTATGCAAACCCCAACACACACACAACAAACAATCACCCTGAATCCACCCTAGACTGGATATTAGTATCCCAGCCACAATACTAGTCCAATCCCAAAACCCTTCCCAACACCCTAAGTGACCACTTACCAGCGCTGATACACAGACTATCAACCTCCACTCCAAGCATTCATTCATACAAAAGAACCAGAAATCTAGCCAATTTTAGCCAGTCTCACTTTTGCAACCTATTACAAACACTAAACTAGAACCCATTGAAATATCTTCCCTTAGATGAAGCAGTACATTATTTCAATAGTCTTCCTAGATACCCTTAACTCCATAGCCCCCATAAGGAAAAACAGAGTTAATCTTGGAGCTTTTCTCCCCAGGCCTCTGCTGAAAATGGACATGCATCCAGTCGGACTATCCCGGTCAACAAATGTAAAATAAAAAATAAATAAATAAATAAACATAACCATGCTCCTTGACTATCTAAATCAATCAAGCAACTACTGATGAATAGAGACCGAGCATGGCACAAATGAAGAAAAGATAAGACCCCAACCAACAAAACTGTCTTCAAAATACTTAATAACAAAGCAAAACAGGCCATTAATCAGGACAAAAAGACTTACTTCTCCCAACAAATAAACACCCACAGCAATAATCTCAGGCTTTTCTGGAAATCTGTGAACTCATTACTAAATCCTGGCAACACCCAAAACCTATCTCCATTTCCAGACAAAAGCCCAGCTGAAATCAGTGAAATATTTAATAAAAACTTTATTGATATTATCCTTACATTAGTAAATGCAGGCAATACCCCATCCCCCATTAACCCGTCCATCATACCTCAAAGCAATATCAGCTCCATACCGTCTTTTAACTTCCAACCTGTAGCAACCTCTGAAATACAAACATTACTTGGCAAATTGAAACCAGCCTCCTTATCCGCTGATAATCTTCCCCCAGAATACCTCAAAATTAGTGCTAAGGCAATATGTTTCCCAGTAAGTATCTTTACAAATCAATCACTTGCAGAGCACACAGTCCCCCAGCTCTGGGAAAAAATCAATAATCACCCCACTTCATAAAGGTGGAAACCCTCATGACCTATCTAATTTTAGACCCATTTCCATACTGTCTCCTCTATCTAAAATAATGGAGAAATGCATCCACAAACAACTGGTTGAATAGCTAAGCAGCATCAACCTACTATCCCCTTAATAACATGTTTTTCGACAATCCCACAGTACCATTACTGCCCTAGTCTCCTTCATAAATTACATCTATAACGCCCTAGATAGTAATCTACTTACATCAGTGCTGTTATTGGATCTCTCAAAAGCATTCGACACAGTCTCCCACATCAAGCTTATCCAGCAACTCCACTCACTAGGATGCTCTGATGCCACCCTAATTTGGTTCACTAGCTACTCGGAAAACCGGCAGCAATCTGTAAAATGGCTGAATAACCTCTCTAGCTTTCTCCTAAATAACACAGGAGTGCCCCAGGGGTCAGTCTTGGGACCCTTACTATTCAACATTTTTATAAATGACCTAAATAAAGTTCCCATTGACTGTACTACCATACAATATGCAGACAATTCAACCATAATCTGTACCTCCAATAACTTCTCTGACCTCTAAAAGTTAACACAAAAGGCCTTTACATCCATAGAACTCTGGCTAAACCAATCACATCTATTACTTAACCCTAATAAATCTAAACCACTCATCTTTGCATCTAAACCTGTTCCTACAGACTTTACTATATTCTCCATAAACAAAACCCCAATAGAGTTAGCAAATCAGGCCAAACTGCTAAGAATTACTATTGACAGCAAACTTAGCTTTGACTTGCATATTAATAATGCAATAAAAAAGACTCACTTCAAATTAGGCAAACTTTACAGAAACAAACAATACTTAGACAAATCCATCCGAATAAAACTTTCAAAAAGTCTTCTCCTTCCAACCTTAATATGTGGGTCTCCTATCTTCACCAATCTCCACAACTCTTTGCAACACAAACTACAGTCCTGTTATTATAAGACTGTAAAATTCACATCAGACCCACCAAATCATACCCACCATTGCCAGGCCATGAAAGAACAAAACTGGCTAGAACTTGGACATTACCTACATTACACTCAACTTACCTTTGTCCATAAACTCGTTTACAAACCAGAGTGTTGCCCTTCCCTGAAAAATATAATTGAACTTTATATCCCATCCAAAAATCTACGGTCTAACAACAAACACCTACTTAAAGTATCAAGACCTAGTAAAGGAGCAGGTGCCTCTATTCCCATTCCATAACTAAGCCGTGGAACACCCTCCCATCATCAGTTACAGAATTAGACAATATAATCTCCTTTAAAAGAAAACAAAAGCATCTCACTGATAACCCCAGCTGCACACGCAACACATATCCACAGCCTCCTTAATCTAGCAAAACTGTTTCATGTAGCAAATATACTTATGTATATGTCATATTGTTACACCATACGAGTTATCCTTAATCTTTAGTATCCTATTCCACATATCAATGCAACCATCTTAACACATTCTCTTCTCTGTCACTTTCTGCTTTTACTACTACCATTAAATATATGCCACCTATAATCTACTTATTCCCTAGCTATAAGATTCTTACTATATCTGTCTTACCTTTAAGTTTAACTCTCTAATTCTACCTTTCCCTTTTCCTACTACCCCCCCCAAAAAAAATTGAGCTGTACTGTTAAATATTTCAAACTGTATAATTTTCATACATGCTAATGTTCCATTGTTACTGTATTGTGCCTTTTTACAACATATTTGCTGTTTAGATAGTTTTCTGTATTATTTCACTTCCTTTATAATTATAAATTTTGTTTCCTTACAAATTCATGTAATGATCTTCATGTAACTTGGAGCTTTTCTCTCCGGGCCTCCACTGAAAATGGGTCTCAAGCCCAGTGGACTTTCCCGGTCAACAAATGTCAATAAATAAATAATAAATAAATACCACAATGGCAAACCGAGGAGTACCAATACCAATGGAGGCTAAGGTATGTGTAACACTCAGAATTTTAGCTACAAGAACCTTCCAGCGACAAACAAGAGGCATGCTGGGGTGTCACAGGCATCAGCATCCAGGATCCTACATCACTTCCTGAATGCTACGCTACAGCATGCCAGTGACTACATATATTTTCCCCGTAGCCCCTAGGGCAGAGCTGCAACTATGCAGGATTTCATTCCCATAGCACACTTCCCCAAAGCCTTGCGTATCACAGACTACACGCACATTGAGATCAATGTACCACCCACGGAATAGGGAAGAGTCTAAATAAACAGAAAGGGCTTCTACTCCATTAACTGCCAAGTCATGTACAATGTTAAGGGAATCATCCTGAATGTGTGTGCTGGCAACCTCAGCAGTTACCACGACTACCATATCTGGCACAACTCACCGCTCTACCAGAAGTTTTCCAGGTGGGATATCCCACAAGTCCATACACTGGGGGATGCAATCGAACCATGGCTGATGATGCCCCATCAGAAATGCACACCCATGGAGGAACGCTATAATGAGGTACATGTTCAAACAAGAAATATCATAGTGTGTGTGTTTAGGCTGCTGAGGTCACTGTTTTGGTGCGCACATACGCGGGGGAGGCTGAAGTGCAATCCCAGTAATTGTGCCATAATTATCACTTTCTGTGCTATCCTACACAATATTATCTTCAGAAAACAGGTGCAACAAGAATACCAAGGGAAGAGCCACACATTCCACTACCACTGGTAAAGTCACTACAGCCACAGTAACATGAGGACTCAAGAGGGGGAACCATCAGCTATTGTGGGTGTAGGTAGACACATATGTGCACAATACGCTTTTGCCCTGTGCAAGAGGCAGCAGAGAGCACACATGCTGACCACCTAAGGGGTGCAACTTTCATCCTAGGCACATACATGCAATGAAATTGATGCCATGCAATGCTCACAACCTTTACTTACCCATGTAATGGCTGTGTTCTGCTAGCATCTGACAGAGTCAGCCCTGAATTACAACAGTTGTAACTGCAGGACTATCAAGGTAAGTGTTGAACCTGGAACAGGAAAACAAATGAGTAAGAACACAAATGAATGGCAGACATCTGCATGATGTTACTTGAAAATATAGCTAAGTAGAATGTGTGTGAGCTGTCCAGCAATGACATCAATATGTGACAGGAATGACTTACGTTGATAGATTTCTGCTGTTTATCAGTTAAAATACCTCACTCACTGAAAATACACACAATAGAAAAAGCAGTCCAAAGTCTAATTATTGCTACATTCTCACAAATGTAGCAATAAGCCTCACTGATGTATCAATGATTTCAAGGTAGTAATCACAACAGTAAAAAGGTTGAAAGAAATCAGTAAAAGTTTCAAAATAGCATCACCAACACATATACTAAGCACTCAGTCAGCTATGCACCCTGTGCATCAAAACAATACAAGTATCCCTGAATCCAAAAAATAGAAACAAGGATATGGCACAGTTATCATAATTTGCACAAGGTGGGGTGTGTGTGTGTGTGTGGGGGGGGGGGGGGTCAGGAGATTAAGGCTGACACAAAAGTATTGAGTGTGTGTTAGTAAGAAACACAGGAACAGAGGTAGGCAGACAGAAATGTAGCTAATTATCAAATGGCCACAGAGACAGGATGATTTGTAAGCTTCATGAGTGCCCCATGTACCTGTTATGTGTGTGTGTGTGTGTGTGTGTGTGTGTGTGTGTGTCTGTCTGTATGGGCACTCAATGCAAACAGTGTGTGTGTCTGCAGGAACACAGCCAAACTCTGTGCTAGCCCTACATCCTGCTATGTCAGACAGGTGTGAGCCACGCATGGCACACCCATGTGTACTGAACAACTCTTGTGCATAACTTTATTATCAATAGGTACAGATACAAAACAATTTCACAGGAAATAGTCAAACTATGTATTTTATTCTACAACCAAATACAAATTTCACTGAAAGGGGGTTTCACGGATTTGTAGGCTTGGGTGCCATAATCCTATGTGACATACATCAGAGAAGGATAAAACAGATAAATATCACATAACTAATGTATTACTTACAAAAACTATCAGTCTGTGTACTTGAAAAACACTTTCCATTTAGTACAAATGAAGGTTAGTTTGATGTCCCACTTCCCCCTCACGCACAAACAAAGGATTATATACACCAAGGAATACCACATAAGTGATGTACATATGTTTCCCACAGAAATATCAGGATACAAACACATTCTCAACAGAAATCACTTGAAACACAAACTTTTCTTCTTTGTCCACAAAATGGTAGGTCGTTCCCATCCCCAAAACATCAAACAAATGAAGGCTTGTGCAAACCAAGGAATATCACAGAAGTAATGTATATACACTTTCTACACAATTATCAGGATGTGTACACATTTACAATAGAAAAAAATCAATTTATGCATGTCAGTCACTTCTCACTGTGTCCACCACTCCCACGGTAGTTGCCCTGGGACACCTCAGAAGCATAACACCAGTGTCAGTGACATGTACATTACATTTCGCTCCAACAACAGATTACTATAAAATCAAATTTTGAAAATAATAATTGTGCTGAAAGTATAACCTGTCTATCTCTGAAATGGAAACACCTGCCAAAAATGGGTATGCTAACAGTGAAGTATAAGAACTGTACACAAATAAAAGTTAAATTTTCTGCTGGATATATACACACATTTGTAACATTTTACAATGTTACAGAGTTTAGGTTGTATTTAAATAATGCAAGCATACCTTAGCCAAATTATAAGCCTTCTCTACAGATAAATCACCTTCAAAGAGATAACAATCTTCTGTTTTGTCCAAATACAGACGTTTCATCACTTTCAAGTTCCCTAGCTACACTGTTACCATTTTTACTGTGTAGATTCAGCCCTCTGAGCACTGTGGAAATGCAAATGAGGTGTGAGCTCATTATAATTGCTGAATACCAAACTTTTGAATTTGTATAGCAGATGAAAACACTGTAGGCACTGCACCACTGTTAGTTGCTAATGGCTTGCAACTATGAATGATTAGTGTGAGAGAGAAAGAAAACATAACTGTAGTTCAGACAACCTTTACTACAGTGGTTATGTCAGTGGGGATAAACTTACAAAGTGTGGAAATAACTTCAGTGAGTATTTAAATGAAACAAAACACTACACATTTATCAATTTTGATCAAAAATAGCAAATCTGTCATGCCTTTCCTGAAAAAAAAAGAAGTTATATACTCACCATAACATTCCATGTGTGTTGTACATCTTCGCCTTCATTCTTACTAGGATGGGTCTGGATCTGACTCGGCCTTTATATTCAGCCTTGAGGTCTTCTACCAGCTCTTGGCTAAACCCTATCCCAGCATGCACCAGAAAATCTCCCCAGATCTTGTTTGCAATTAGAATAGTAGTATGAAATAATCACAGTAAAATAACTCAGAGTCCAATGAAGAAGGCCAGAGAATAATGCTATCCAACTGTACCAAATCGGTCTTCCAGGAGTAAAAATGGCCAGAGGTATGGAGGGTGGGATGTAAGAATGAAGGCGAAGATGGACAACACACATGGAACATTATGGTGAGTACGTACTTCTTTATGTGTTGTCCTATCTCGCCTTCATTCTTACTAGGATGGGACAACATCCCTAGCTCCATCTTTCTTGGGTGGTTCAAGGGAGAATATTCTTCAGAATCATGGAACCAAAAGAGGTCCTGTTCCTGGAGGCCAAATCGAGTTTGTAATGAGTGATAAAGGTATGTGGTCTTACACATGTTGCTGAAGCACAAATTATATCAATTGATAGTTTAGCCAGAAAGGCGGAAGACGATGCAATGGCCCTTGTAGAGTGGGTTTTAACTCTATTGGGGAGATCTCTATTTTGAGACTTATAGATGAAAGTTAGGCAATCTGAAAGCCATTTTGAAAGTGTTACTTAAAGACTGAAATACCTTTCTTTGACTCTGAAAAGGAGATAAATAGCTGGTCAGACTTTCTTAAGTCCTTAGTCCTATGTAAGTAGAAACATAACTGTCTATGCACATCTAGCTGATGTAACATGTATTCTGCCTTATTCTCGTAATTTGGGTAAAAGACTGGCAGCTCTATAGATTGGTTCAAATTTGACTCTGAGCATACTTTTGGCATAAAGGAATGGTTTGTTCATATGGACACCTTGTCTCTATGGAAAAGCAAGTAGGGGGCTTTATTGACAAGGCTTGCAGCTTTGACACGCTTCTAGCAAAGGTAATGGCTATCAAGAGAATAGTTTTCCATGTCAAGAACTTGAGTTCACAAGATGATGCTGGCTCAAATGGTGGAAAAATTAAATGAGACAGGACAAAATTTAAGTCTCATGGTGCTGGAGGGTCTTTGACAGGTGGTCGTAATAACAAGGTACCTTTAAGAAAGGCTTTGTATAGTCTGTGAGACATAACATCGAAGCCAGATTCACCTAAATGGAAACTGGATATCACTGCTAGCTGAACTGTAATGGTAGCTGTGGCTGCTCCTTCATTAAATACTTTGCCAGGAATTCTAGAATGGAATTCACTGGGGCAGGAAAAGGGTCAATAAGATTATGAGAAGCCCATAAAGAGAATCCTTACCATTTGCTTCTATATATATTTCTTGTTGAAGCCTTATGAGATGAAATTAGGATATGCTTAACTGAAGAAGAGAGGTTAGGAAACCTGGCTATTGTTGGAATCAGAGCAGCCAAGCTGTCAATTTGAGGGTCTGAAGGGAAGGATGGAGCATTCCTGATGGATGAGTCAGAAGGTCTGGAACCGGGACCAGCAACCAAGGCTCCTCCCAAAGATGAGGCCACAGGAAAGAGAACCAAATTTGACAAGGTCAGTATGGAGCGATGAATATCAAACCCCTTCCCAAGACTTTGGCTTTCTGAAGTACTTTGGGACATTAAAGGAGGAGGGGGGAGTATAGAGGAGTCCCAAGGACTAATCATGAACAAGTGCATCCCTTGGTGACTCCCCCAGAGGGGGGATAAGGGCAAAGTAGCTGCTGCATTTGGCATTCATGTATGCTGCAAAAAGATTGCAGCAAGACTGGCCCCATTTGTGGAAAATCCTTTCCGCTACTTCCTGTTTTAGAGACCAATCGTGAGGCATCAGAATCACTCTGTTGAGTCTGTCCACTATCACAGTGGATTTCCCAGGGATGTGCATTTCTAACAGAAAATGTTGGGAGGAGATTGCCCACTGCCATACCCTCAGGGCCTCCCGACAAAGGGGGTAAGATCAAGCTCCTCCTTCTTTGTTTATGTACCATACAACTGACATGTTGTCTGTCTGTATTGCAATAGTTCCCAGTGGAAGAGAGTCCTGGAATGCTTGCAATGCTAGACGCACCACTCTCATCTCTAGGACATTGATGTGCAAGTCAGCCATGTGATTCTGCCAGGTGTCTTGGACTGTCTTAACCAGATAATGCCTCCCCCCACTCTATCTGAGAGGCATCTGTGGCAATTGTGACCGATGGATGGGGAAATACAAATGAGTGACCTAGAGTCACAAGAGTGGAGTAAAGCCATCAATTAAGGTCCTTCTTGCAAGTTTTTGTTATTATTATCTTGTGGGACATCAGCAATTCCAGCATCAACAACTGAGTGGACAGCAGCCACTGGAGAGTTCTCATGTGTAGATGTGCTAAGGGGATCAGAATTATTGCTGCTGCCATGACCCCCAAGGACTATTCTTGCTTGCGCCCTTTTCTTTGTGAGAAGATTTAAAATCTGAAGTCTTAGAACTTGAACTCTTTCTGGAGGAAGTCTTCCCATCATGTTTGTTGAATCCAATTCTGTTCCTATAAATATGACATGCTTAGAAGGCAGCAAGGAAGACTTATTGTAGTTTATTGTAATTCCTAGGTGAAAGGAGAGCTGCAAGGTGGTGCCTCTTGCTTTTAATAGTACATGCTTGGTGGTGCTGGTTAGGAGCCAGTCATCTAAGTATGGAAACACCTAGAATCCTAGGCATGTCAAGTGAGCCGCGACTACTGTCATACATTTGCTGAAAGCTTTGGGGGGGCTGTAGTGAGGCCAAAGGACACAGCTTGAAACTGGTAGTGACTGGCTCCCAGCCGAAAGCACAGGTGTCTCCTGGATCACCTGTCCATTTGTATGTGGTAGTACATATCCTGGAGGTCTATAAAGCACATTCAATCATCTTTTCCCAAAAAAGGGAGAATTGAATGCAGTGTTATCATCCAGAACTTGGATTTTCTTACTGATTTGTTTAAATTATTGAGATCCAAAATTGGCCTCCAGTCCCCTGTTTTCTTTGAAACTAAAAAGAATCTTGAGTAAGTTCTGGATCATATTTGATCTGCAGGGACTGTCTGGATAACTCTTTTGTCTAGCAACTTTTGAATTTCTTTTTTATGTTTGGGACAGGGAAAGAAACGGGTGTAGAGTAACCACTGCATATGATGCTTTGTATCCATTTGTCTTTTATTTGTTGCCAGGCTTCTGGGTACAAAAATAAGAGGCCCCCGACTGCCTCCAGAGATAGACACATGGGCCTCCTTTCAGGAGTGCTGAAAGGGCTTACCAAAGAAAGATTCTCTGTCACCCTGATTCTGTGGAGCCCTCTGCTGTGTGGTCGGAGTCTTCCATTACTACTTCCCCCTCTGCTCCTGGAGTAAGAATCACCAGGTGTGTCCTGGAAAGCTCTCTAAAATTTTCTGAACCACATTTTGCCATTTCATTTCTGAACTTTGGGATAAGGTATGGTAGTCATGGAAAAATGGACTCCTATAGCAGACAGAGTCTTTCCTTCTTGCTCACACATGTTTAGTGTACCCTTGACTTTGGGCCTGAACAGGGACGAGCCATCAAATGGGGCATTCACAAAGGAAGATTTAAAAGGCTCCACAAAGTCACAAAAGTGCATCCAAGAATGCCTCCTTATACAAATTCCTGAACCCACTGCTCTACTCGCACCATCCACTGCATAAAAAATCAGTCACACTGAGGAGTTGACAACAGAGTTTAAGGAAAAGAGCTGAGAGGAAACTTTATCTGAAACCACTTAAGCTACTGAACCTTGGACAGCATCTTCTAGCTCTTTCAGGAGGTCTCTCTGTAATCTAGTAAAATGGGTAAGGTAATTCAGCAATCGGAGGGCAAAAACACACTTTCCATATCTGTCCATTCCACGACACTCCTTGTTCGGTGGATGAACTGAAGATGATGTCTCTGAGAGTTCCTTCTTGGTGGCTACCACCACCACCACCATAGCATCTACTCGGACTCCCTTAGTTAAAAAGGTTTTGTCTGATAGGGATGTGATAAATTTGTTTGGCCTCATAGGAACAGGTTCCACTGAATCTGGAGACTCCCACAACATCCAGGAAACTAGGTCTATAAGTTCATTGAAAGATGGAGACACCCAAGAGGTGGAAGGGTGAGATCTGATGGCCTTTAGGCATATGGACTCCTATGTTGAAGGGTTGGTGTACTTCCAGTTGCCTCTCTGTTTCAGTATTTCTAAGATGTCTCCAAAGGAGACATAATCAGGAGGAGACCGTGGGGACCCTTCAGCTTCATTGAGGTCCATATCAGAAGTGATGGGACTCCCCTAGGGAGTCTAAATGCTTCTTCTTGCATAATCTCTTCCGAGGGACCTCCTTGGAGGGGCACTCTGGAGAGGTTTCGGAAGAGTGGGGGGGTGCCCTGAGGGGCATCCTGAGGCCTAGGATTTCTGCGTCCCTGTGGATGTAAAGATACAGAGGCAGACACTGGTGCTTTTGGGAGTAGAACAGCCGGAGATGACACTGGAACTGTCTGTGGAAACGGTACTCTCCTCATCACCTCAAAAGTCCCCAACCCCTGATCCAAGGATATCCCTGGATCCAAAGAAGTCAAGGGAACCAGGACAGCAGGTCCGAGGCTGAGGTAGGAACCAAGCTCACTCGATCCGATGCCCCGAGAGACAAAGTGGGATCTGACAACTGTCCGATCTGACTTGCCTCCCTGAACCCGACTGGATAGGGTTGGCTCCTGGACTCCTCAAGCTCTGATGGAGCAGAGGATGTCGGAGCAATGGTCGGACCGAAAAATCCCATCAAAGGTCTCAGATCCACTAATATCAGCTCAGGACATTCCGACTCCAAAGTCCAAGGTCGGATCAGAGTGGGAGTTGAAGCAGAAGGATCCAAACCCTCGGGGTTGGATCCAACAACAAGGTCAGCACTGGTGTCTTTAAAAGCCTCTGTACCACTCAATCCACACAGTCATCAGACAGACTCCTTGAAGACAGAGTCAAGGGGGCTGGAGATTTGGAATGCTGTAATATTGGTGACCTTAGAGTAGGGGAAAATGGTTCCAAGACTGGAGACCGGTTCCGAATCTCAAACTATGCACAGACAGATGGTGTCGGAGCTGTAGACTTTGCGGATCTGATGGGCTTATGATCTGGTGTGGAAATTTTGGCAACCTTTTTTGATGGCTCATATAAAGCATTAGAAGAGGGAGATCTCTTCCCAGACTTGTCCTATTTAGAAACTGGGGACTTGTCAGTTGTTGGTAAACCGGGACCTTCTTGTATAGCCTCTGAGAAAGGGTTTTTCAACAGTCCCCTTAATATCTATTTGTTTTTCCTCTCTAGGGGAGTTCTGTGGTTAAAGGAATGGCAAACTGAGCAAGACTCCAGGAGATGAACAGCTTCTAGGCAATAGACACAAAGTGTGTGTCTATCACTTAATGTCATTTTCTGCCCAAATTTCTCACATTTTTTTGAAACCTAATGGTTCAGAATCCTTACTAGACATTTTGACAGAGCAGAAGGGAAAAAAAGTACCTAGAGAAGTTTTTATTTCTTTTTTTAAACAGCAATAACTTAACAGAAAAAAAAAACAGTTACAGGGAATTAAAGGAGGGCACAGCCCTCTAACTTAAATGGCCTATGCTCAGGAGACGGAAAGGGGAGGAGATAGCCCTCTAACTTAAATGGGCTGAAAGAAAGGCAGTTCGCTAACTTAAACAAACTACTTCAATCGGATTTCCAGAAGAGAAAAAAAAAGAAATGACAAGAATAAGAACCCTCTACCTTAAACAGGCTACTTATCTTTTAAAATAGAAGCTGGGAGAGGGACAACAAGGCCTGGATGGAAGACGATGGACACAGCCACAAAAATGGAAATAAACTATCTAGCAAGCAATTTAACTATTTGAAGATAAAAAGCAATGAAGACTAAGCAATTACTAAAAGTAGAGAGTAAAATAAAGAATATACTTAGATAGAGCTAGCAGAACAAGCATCTGATCTTGTTTGGCGGCAAATAAGATCTGGGGAGGTTTTCTGGTGCATGCTGGTTTAGGGTTTAGCCACAAGCTGGTAGAACACCTTGAGTTTGAATATAAAGGCTGAATCGGATCCGAACCCATCCTAGTAAAAATGAAGGTGAGATAGGACAACACATCTGTTGTTCACTGTCATGTATTTTTATCACAGTTTTAAAGGAAAATGAAACAAAATGCACTATACGCTGTATGTCTGAGATTACAGCAGGGATGAGAGAAGAATGAACACAATACAAAAAGAAGACAGAGCTGCACTTGTGCAAACATATAGATGGTTGTGTGATCATTCATTTCACTAAATATGTAAGCCACACATGTACAGCCAACTGAGAATGTCAAAGTGTATGCCCTGTTAACACTGTGGAGGAAATTACAATTGTTTGTATGTTCATGATTTAATTGCTGTTGTAAAGCTGTGTCTGTGGCAGAGAGATAACACACTCCAACTGTGTTTTGTAATTTTATTATTCTGATAGCTGAAATCCAGAGCTGTGTAATTGTTTAAAAACAAGTTATGTACTCACTATAACGTTCGATCTGAGTAGTTATACTTCACTTTCTGCAACCTGTGGGTATTTGGATCCATATTGGATCAGAGCCAGCAACATTTTTCAAGCATCTGCTCCAAGCTCCTCCCCTTGCCCATAATCCATCACATCTCCTACCTTCCCTCAGATCAAGTTTGCCACTATTCAAACTATTAGCAACTCAATAACAAGAGCAACCTAGAACAAGTTTGGGGGAAGGAGGGCGGGACGGTTGCAGTATGGTGAGGACATAACTTCTTTATCTGAAGTAGTTAGCTTCATTTATCTGCAACCTGTGGGACAGAGTCCCCAGCTACCAAGACTCCTGGGAGGCCCTCATGGAAGGATATTCCTGAACACCGCAGAGCCAAAGGATGCTCTCCCTCTAGAGATCAAATCCAACTTATAATGAGAAATAAATCTATGTGACCCTGCTCAGGTTGCTGCTGCACAGATATCATCCAGAGAAACCCTAGACCAAAAAGCAGCAAAAGTTGCCATAGATCTGGTAGAATGAGCTTTAATAGGACCAGGTGGGGATAGGCCTTTATCCCTATAAACTTGCAGTATACATTGTGTAATCCATCTAGCTAAGGAGACCTTGGAAATGGCCTTGCCCAAAAAGGGTCTGGAAAAGGACACAAATAATTGGTCAGGCTTAAGGAATTGTTTAGTCCTGTGTAAATAGAAATTAAGTTATTTATGAACATCTAGCAAATGCAGCTTATATTCACCCTTGTTCTGGAAATTTGGAAAGAGCACAGGCAGATTAATCATCTGGTTAATATTGAATTCAGAAGCAACTTTCGGTAAGAAAGAAGGGTTCGTGCGAAGCGAAACCCTGTCTTTATGAAAGATCAAGTAAGGGGGCACGGCAGACAAAGCTTGGATCTCAGAAACCCTTCTAGCTGAGGTAATGGCCACTAGAAAAGCTGTCTTCCAGGACAGGAATTTCAAATCTACTGACGCTGCTGGTTCGAATGGGGGTGCCACCAATGCCTGTAGAACCAGGGTAAGGTCCCAAGGAGGGACGGAATTCTTAACCAGGGGACGCAAAGGAAAAGTACCTTTTAGAAAGGCCTTGCACAATCTCAAAGAAGCCAGAGCCTTCAGATTTTCGCCGACATGAAAAGTCAGTTGTACTTCCACATTAGAGGAACTAGCCCCTTGTTGGAAAATATAAGACAAAAACTCCAACACTGCAGGAACCGGGGCTGTAAATGGATCTAGGTTCCTCTGCGAAGCCCACATGGAGGAGTGTTTCCATTTGCTGCGATAAACTTTCCTAGTGAAAGCTTTGTGGGATGCCACTAGAATACTCTTTACTGAAGATGATAGACCAGGAGTCCTAGTGATCAAGGGAAATGGAGCAAGCAAGCCGTCAGCTTGAAGCTATCCAGATCAGGTGGACTGATGCCCGAGAGATGGGAGATGAGATCTGGTCAAGGATCCACAATCCGTGGAGGAGTTAGAGCATGAGACCAGAGGAAGGGGAACCACACTTGACAAGGCCAGAATGGGGCAATGAGGATCACTTTGCACCCCACTCGGTAAGCTTTCTGAAGAAACATCGGAATGAGAGGAAGCGGGGGATAGGCATACAGTAACCCGGGAGGCCAAGCATGGACCAGAGCATCTCTGGGGGGAGTCCCCCAGTGAGGGGATCAGACAGAAGAACTTGCTGCACTTCGCGTTGGAAGAAGATGCGAAGAGATTGCAGCAAGGGTGACCCCACGTAAGAAAGATCTCCTCCGCTACTGACTGTTTCAGAGACCACACGTATGGCATTAGAATAGCCTGACTCAGTCTGTCCGCTAAAATATTGGAGCTCCCCGGGATGTGCGTTGCAATCAGAAGCCAACTGGTGAAGATTGCCCACTCCCACACTCTCATGGCCTCGAGGCAGAGAGGGTAAGACTTGGTCCCTCCTTGTTTTTTTGATGTATCAGACAACGACATGTTGTCTGACTGAACTGCAATTGTCCTCGGGGGGGAAGAACAGTGTGAAAGGCTTACAATGCTAAAAGCACTGCCCTCATCTCCAGAACATTGATGTGCAACCTGGTCTTGGTCTGTGACCATGTGCCTTGGACCGTCTTTCCCAAAAGATGCCCACCCCACCCAAGCTGGGAGGCATCCGTGGTCACTATGGCTTGGGCTGGGGTTGTTAAGAAAGGACGATCTGCCAAGATTTCCAGAGATTGGAGCCACCAAAGAAGAGAAATCTTGCAGACTCTGCTGATTCATATAGGATAGTCCACGGGGAGGTCTAACCAAGACCAATGAAATGCCAGGGTCCACTGAAGCACCCTCATGTGAAATTGGGCACATGGGAGAATTGAAATTGCTGCAGCCATGGAGCCTAGGGCTCAGAGAACGTCACTCGCCATTGGTGTCCTGGGGCTGAGGATCACTGACACATGGGCCTGTAGGTTCTGGACCCTGTCCCGAGTGAGACAAACTTGCAACAGTAGAGTGTCCAACAGTGCCCCTATGAATTCCAAGGTCTGTGTCTGGTTTAATCGGGACTTGGAGATGTTGATGGTAATCCCTAGACTGACTGCAAGATGTAGGAAGGAGTCTCTGGCCATGCAAAGTAGATGTTTGGTGGCAACAGCGAGGAGCCAATCGTCTAGGTAAGGAAACACCTGAATTCCCTGAAGTCTCAGGTGAGCCGCTACTACTGCATAACCTTGGTAAACACCCGGGGGCTGTGGCGAGACCAAAGGGTAGGGCTCTGAACTGGAAATGAGTGGCTCCCAGCTGGAAGTGAAGGAATCTCCTGGAGCTTCTGCGAATTTTGATGTGGTAGTAAGCGTCCTGGAGGTCTATCGAGCACATCCAGTCGCATTCTCGGAGGTAAGGTAGAATGGACTGCAAGGTGACCATCCGGAACTTCTGCTTGGCTACAGATAGGTTCAGGGTTGACAGGTCCAATATGGGTCTGAGGTCCCCCATCTTTTTTGGCACTAAAAAGAACCTGGAGTAAACGTCTGATCCAGACTGATCTGGGGGGACCAGTTCAATGGCCTAATTGTAAAGCAGCTTTGAAATTTCTTGTGTTGCGGCCTCCCTTTTGGTGGGTGGAACATCTGGGAGGCACTTTGATTGGATGAGTGGGGCAATGAACGGAATGAAGTATCCATTGGATATTATTTGAAGCACCCAACAGTCTGTTGTAATGGACTCCCACACCGTTAGGTCAATGACAATCTTCCCCCGACTGTCTCCAGAGTAGGACAGTTGGGCAACCCCTCAGGGTTGCTGCGTGGGTCTGTCCAAGAAGGTCTCCCTAGACCCAAAGTTCCTCGGGCCCCCTCTGCCTCTGGGGTGGCATCTGTCCTGTCCCCCTCTGCCTCTAGATGAGTTGTCCTGAGTGTCCCGGCAAAACTGAGATTTTCGGAACCACATCTTCTTCTGCCCTCTCTGATTCCTAGAAAAGGATCTTTGAGGGCTCGAGAAGTGGACTCTAATGGCAGACAGAGTCTTCCCATCCTTCTTGCTCTGGACCAGGGTGTCACAAACTGTCTTCCCAAACAGGGAGGAACCATCAAAGGGAGCATTTGTAAATAACGCCTTGAAGGGGTCCGCGAACTGACAGAGTCTGAGCCAAGCGTGCCGCCTAATAGCTACGCCTGTCCCAGCCATGCTAGCCGCTCCTTCCGTGGCATGGGAAAGAAGATGCATGGACGTGTTCAAAATGGATTTCAGAGTAGACATTTTTGCCGAAAACAGTCGCTTGTCCTCTGGCAACAAAGACTCTGGGGGTGACAGCGAATTCCGTGACTAGGTCTCACTGAAGTCGAATGACGTGTGCCAAATAATTCAGCGCTTGTACGGAAAACGTTGCTGAAGAAAAGACTCGCTTCCCAAAGCGATCCACCGCCCTAGACTCTTTGTCCACAGGGTGGACAGAAGAACTTTCCTGAGCCAATTCTCTCTTTGTGGCAGCTGCCATCACCATAGCATCCACAGGGGATATCTTGTACCAAGCTTGTCTGTCTGTGGGAGGAGAAAGGATCCTGTCTGGGTGTTTGAGTATTGGCTCTATGGTGTCAGGCTCCTTCCATGCCCGTGTGGTAATAAGATCCACTAATGGATCTGCAGGAGGGGATACACAGGATGTAGATGGGCCCGTGCCAAAGGCCTCCAGGAATATTGACTTGTCCATAGAGGGTTTTGAGGCTGACCAACCTCCCCCCTGGCGGAGGATTTCCATGATGTCTCCAAAGGAGACATCCTTGGGAGGTGACCTGGGGGAACCCTCACCTTCATCCAAGTCGGTATCTTCTGTGAGGGACTCGGGGGAAGTCCATGTGCCTCCTCTTACACGAATGCTTACGGGGAGCCTCCTCAGTGGGACTCTCTGAAGAGGGCTCGTAAGTCACAGGTGGTTCCACAACAGGATCCACCTGGGGGTCCTTTAGCACGGGCTGTCCCTGGGACAAGCTGATGGGAGTCATGACCAAATCCACGGCAGCCTGGGCAGAGTCCGAAGCAATGGGCTGGGGTCTCAATCCCTGGGAGAGAACTCTCTCCACCACGTTGAAGTCCAAAGGAGAGTGCACCTCCTTGGCAACCAACAAGGAAGAAGTTCTCCCCAGCTCCGTCGTGAGGATCGGAGCAGAGGCCAAGGTAGCCAGGGTTCCGAAGGAATGGCTCAGATCCAACAAAGTTGGAGCAGAAGACATCTCCGTTCCCTCGGATCTGGCTCCCTGTTCTCAGCCCCGAGAGTTGCTCAGATCCAAACAAGTCTGATCCAAGGAACTCAAGGTAACGGCCGGCGTTGAGGTTTCAGGAACCAGTGGCACCGAACCCCCAGCTCCAAGGATCCTCGGATCCATAAACCCCGAAACCTTAGGTCGGATCGGGGAAGGAGACTGAATCTCTGCATCTTCCTGTTTACGTCAAGCTCTGACAGACTCTGAGTCGACCTCGAGGAGGTGACCGACTTGGATCTGGCTCTGTGAGATGACCTCGAAGAAGGTCTCTGGTCCGATGGCTCTGTCGGCTCTGGAAAGAACCTCGAGGAATGGAGCCGAGGAGAAGTGGTCCTAACAATTTTTGAGGGTGGACTGGGAAATGGCTCCTGCTCTGGGGATCATTTGCGGTGCCTTTCCACCCTTTTCTCTTACTCTTTCTCCCACTTGTCCTTATCCTTTGTCTTACTCCCTGTCTCAGCAGACTTAGAGGGAGGCTGAGTCCCAGCCTGAGGGGGGGGGGGTTGGTCGGCTACTGGAGCCGATGTCGAGGCCATCATGTCTAAGGCAGAAACTGGTAGCAGGCCCTTAGCTACCAGTTTTGTCTTCCTCTCTTTCAGGACCCTGGGGTTGAACCCTGCACACACACACACACTACATGGTAGACTAAGATGGGGAACGCCTAGGCAAATAACACACAGAGTGTGGCCATCAGCCAGTGAAAGCTTGTAGCCACACTCTGTGCATTTTTTAAATATTGGTTTTGGCTGGTCAGCCATAATCACACTCCACTCAGCCAAACACTAAAGCAACCACACACACATACAAGGGTTGGTTAGGCCTACTCTACCTCTGAAAACACAAACTTTCTAAACTACATTTTTTTTTTAAACAAACCGACGAAATGACGAAGGAGAGGAAGGGTTGTTCACAAACACTACTCTCATGCACCAAATATATATATATACCAAAAATTCCACTTACTATACCCAACTTGGAGCTATAGAGACCATAATGCGTACGCATGAAGTGGCAAATGAGATCTGAGGGAAGGTAGGAGATGTGAGGGATTATGGGTAAGGGAAGGAGCTTGGAGCAGATGCTTGAAAAATGTTGCCGGCACGGATCCGATATGGATCCGAATACCCACAGGCTGCAGATAAATGAAGTTAACTACTTCAGATCATGTAAACATTTGTGCAGTGCATGGCTTTGTGCAAACATGGTGAAATGTATAAATAATTAAAAATTAATGTCTGTTGCCTTAGGAAGTGCAATCATGTGTAACAGCATTGCTTGATAGTCAGCACCTTGGATGCTACTGACAGCAGACATTACAACTGTGGCCCAAGTGTGTGTGTAGCACAAGGTGTAAACACATTGAGGTAAACAACAGATAAAAATATGTAGACATAGTTTTTTCAATGAGGAACGATCATAATGACTACTAACAGAAATAATCTATATTTGCTTTTGCCTGTGTTGTTTGCCCATTGCTCACCTGTGCACAAACATGGTTCACTGCTGGAGAAAAAAGAGAAACACTGTTACAATGTAACTGTTACCAAGAAAGTGATACATTTTTATGTGCTTCGCCTTCCAGTGATGCACAGCTGTCAGCATTCTGGACAGTTGTTCTTCTTTCGGCTTTTCCCGGTTAGGGGTCACCACAGCGGAACTCCGGTCCGCTAATGATTGGCAGTTGATTTTTATGGTGCTGAGGTGCCAGCCCGATGCCCAACCTCCAACTAAGGCATGCCCATTTATGCATGTCTTTCGAACACCACTCGACCTTGGGGAGGACATGCAGACTCCACATGTAAAAGAACACCTGCTACCTAGCTTTCCTTGTGGTACCAGGTGTAAGTTCATTGCCAGAACACAAGTGAGCCAGGGTTCTAATTCAGCACACTCCACTTTTTATTAACAATGTCCAACTGTAATTTTAAAAAAAACAATAACATAAAGATAATTATACACAAAAATAACAATCTACAGCACGCTGACTGAGCAACAGATGGTATCTTATGTATTATATGCATAACTGATATAGCATGACAATTATAGTTCTGTAATTATAAATGCATTTTCAGGCCTGGAATGGACTTTATGGTTTAATGACATAGCATAAGTGTAGCTGTAAAACAGAAAGTATTGTGTGATCTGAACTAGAACTGAAAAATCTACTCTGAAAGTAATTCAAGTCTATGAATTTCCAGTATAATGTCACACATTATTCCTGTACCACATCTTAGAATGCACAAACCAGGACCTTGTCAACACACATACATGGTTAACTGAAGTGCAGTACCACTCTCAATTTAAGGTGCATATTATTAATGACCATGTTTGGTTAACACTTCTTCTGTGACAATGAGGAAAAAACACCTATGTGGAAATATATATATTCTCTTTTACACATAGGTTTGACTCCCACATTGCACAAATCACTTTTTTCCATGTATAAGGTCACACAAAATATGTGTCAAGTCATACAACTGATCTCCCCAAATTCAAGTCTTAAAAGCCAAGTCATTTAACATATCAGTGTTGACCACTGGACAACCTGTCGTCAGGTTTTGCAGCACATATGCCATAAATTACTGCCAACTGTCACATTATCCTTCCTATTTCATAAACTGCCTTCCTCTCTGTTTGGCAATATTGCTCTCCATACCCCGTTGTGCAAATGTGGTTGGCATGGTTTTGCAGGTTTGGCCACTAGCCGTAAAATGCGATATCACAAACTGGCAGGAAAACACTAACTGTTGTTGGAGGACCTGTGCAGATATGTCAGGAGCTGGGAAGGATGATGTCCAATTCAGGTCTCTTTATTGCAGTCCTTATAAAGCACTACAGCCATAAGCTGCTCCAGGGAAGATTATATTACTCAGTATAAGGCTGAGCCTTGGAAAACTCTGGCCAATGCTGTTTCCAGTGCAACCATGCGCTGGGGAGAAATGCAAGCACCAATATAATGATCTGAAAAGGCGTAAGCAGACACAACTCAACCAGTGGCTGGATAAGTTTAGGACTGCTGACACCCCACAGTTGTGTAACTATACAGATAAAGCAACTTTAAATGATATGGAACGCCGTACATAGCCAAGACCGGTATGTATAATGCTTTCATGTCTCTCTCTCTCCTTTATTTTACAGCTGCTCAGGAAATTTCAGTGAACAGGGAGGTGCACACTGAAAGACTGGAAAGCCTCAGAGAGGGAACAGGTATGTATGCAACACAAATGAACATGACTGTAGTAAAATGATTGCTCTTCCATACATTACTTGCAACTTAAGCATGCATATCTTAACTGTAAAAGTAAGCAAGTATGCTTTCTTCTGTAGCTGTTGGTGACTTTATTAGGCAAATGTAATTGTGTATTCAGATCTAGTGGGTTCAATTCCCAGAAGTTAACAAATACATTACAATTAGAAAAATATCATTTTTTTCTTTTAATTCCAGCAAAACTGGATTTAATGCCTTGCTGTTAATTTAATCTGTACTATATTTAAAAGCATATATTGATATCTGCATATTGCAAGAATTATTTGTTAAAATTTACAATCCTATTTCAGATATGGAAAGCTGTATAGGTAATATTATAATAAAAATATATTTATTGTAATAAAAAATGTATGTGAACTATAATGGTTCTAATCATCTGTTTTCTTTTTTGTCTCACCCCCACCCCTTATCTCAATTTTTTATATACACATGTGTGCTACTTAATCTCCTTCCACACAATGTCAGACTGCATTTACATCCCTACTGTACTAAGTAAACATAAATGCGATCGGCCATTATGCAGATGCATGTTAAGCGAGGCACACAAAGACTAGTGTGTTCACTTAACGTCCGCACCACTTAACATTCTATGGGATGAAAATCTATCCCAGACATTAAGCGGTGCACATCTGTGAGTGTATATATATATATATATATATATGTATATATATATATATATATATATATATATATATATATATATATATATATATATATATACATATACATATATACACACACACACACACACACACACACACACACACAGATATATATATATATATTATAGGAGGGTGGCTTAATAGTTAAGGTGTTTGCCTTACAAACACAAGGTACAGGGTTTGAGTCCACTCCACAAGGTGGAGAGCCTCACGACCCTGAACCCTCGAAACCCATAAGCCTGACTAGCTTAGTCTGAGGATCATCATGGAGCTCATAAACAAAAAGACATTGACCTACAGACACTAGAGCTATCCAGCTTAAATATAAACCCCTATGTCACAAGATGGGTCGCAAACTGGCAAAAACAGAACCCCTCCACAGAGTGAGTTGCCCACAGGGTTCTGTCCTGGGACCACTCTTTGTTCGTATATACTTTTCGAGGTACAGACAGCGTGGGAGACTGATGGTTCACCAAGTTGAGCGACTGCAAACTGCGCCATAATCAATAATATTCCAGCTGAGCAAACATCCTTCAAAAAAGGTCTCACAGATAACTGATAACTGGGCCCAGGTGCCAATTAAAGAAAAAAATGTATAAATGCCAAAGCAAAAATTGGCAAAAAACAATCACAAAAAAAATTACCACATAGGCGGTAATTAAGTACAGAGAGAAAGTTATTAGGAGAAAGGGGACCCCAAGATGATACAAATACATAGCCCACCTCATCACGAAGTTTTTCACATCTAGATCAAGAGAAGAGAGGTAATTCCCTTTATTCATCATCATCTCAATCATAGAATACAATGCCCCTTTCAGTAAATCTAAATCCCTTAGAGTCACGCGCGGGAGGACTTGAACCTATATATATATATATATATATATATATTAGACAGAGGCACACACACACACACACAGTATATAAATATATAAATATATAATATATAGGCTTATAATTATATAGCCTATATATACCTATATATATATATATATATACATATTTATATATATATATATATATATATATATATATACACATAAATATATATACATACATATATATATATATATATATATATATATATATATATATATATATATATACACACATATACATGTGTGTGTTCGTGCATGAACACACCTTTCTGATGTCATACTTTCTGCCAAATCAGCACAGGGAAGTCTACCAACAGCTGTGGCTCAGCCTGCCAACCTTCGACCGGCTGCTGCACAAATACCCAACCCGTCTGGGGCATCACCTGGCATTACTGCCTCAAAAGCCCCTGCAATACCTGGTTCATCCATATCAGGTAGTATTGCCCTGGCTATTGGTGCCCTCTGGGAAAATTGGTGGAGGTGGGGATTACATCACCTAGCAGGAGCTGCCAGGGATGGTGTGTGAGGTATTAGAAACTAGCACTGGTGCCCGCCTCAGCCATCTGGAGAAGTTGCTCCTTAAGTATGCAAAATGGACCATCACATCAAGCAATCCCACAGGAGCCAAGGAAGGGAACAGTAATGACAGTTTTGAGGGTGAGGAATTGATTCTCACTGTTCCCATGCTTGACGGGCATGTGCCTCCAATATCCCCTACCAATCCCCAATCATGGTGTCTCCCAACCTTTTGTGTCCATTAGCATCCCTGTGTCTGTCTTGTTTGTCTACACCTGCTTCTTCACTTCCTCACCTACCCTAGCAACCTGACCTTCACATCCTTTGTCCCTTCCTCTTCTTGAAAGTAAAAAAAAAAAAAAGGGGGCACCTGTCCCACAAAAAATGTGTCCCATACACAGCTCTGCATGTCACATATGTGCCTTCTCAACACTGTTGTGTGGTCCAAATGGCTATACAACATGACTGCTTTGCTGTCACCCATCTGTGTTATGATGACAATCAAAACTCATTCAATTTTCTATAGATGTTCACATTGCAGTGTTAAAGAAGTGGATAGCTAGGGTTCTTTCCTAATTCCCTCCTGCAGATTCCTTTATTTCTTCCCCTTTGTTCTTCCCTGTAGTTGCCTTCCATTTCACCACTTTCCTATCTACCCCATTTTCACGCCTTTAATCTTTAAAAAAAAAATAGGATCACACACCACACACATGGCCAGAAATGGCCCATAATAAAGCCTTGACTTTTTGTCCTCTGCATTTGCCATGAGTTTGAAATTTCACACCAATACCAAGCACTGGTGAATGGCTCCTTATGTCCTATGGCAAAACCTGGTGAGTTTTTGCCATCGTCTGCACTAGCCTGGTTAAATCTGCACAAAATTGCTTAAATTCGCTGCTCTTAAGGAACACAGTTAAACCACAGTAAAGACAGTATTTTGAAACATTTACTCCAACAGCAATTTAGACTGCTGAATGTAACAAAATGTTAATTACAATGTGGAGTGTTGACATAAAGATTTTTTGACAACAGCTTCAAAGGTTTGATTCCAAATGTATCTCTCATCATTTCTTGGTGTGATCTTTTGTATGTATGATATATTTAATGGCCCTTATATCACAATTTACAAAATGTATGATTTTCCATGGAGATATCTTGATTGCTTCCCAAAAATGAGTATCTGAAGTGACATCCATCTCCACTGCTATCACATATTTAGCTAACCATGTTCTGCTTGTCATGAGCATGTTGTCCCTCTCCTAAGCCTTCTTTAACCTTATGTCCCTCACATCATGCTAGATACCATGTAATGATAATAATGACAACAGAATAAATATATGACCATTAATGTGACCTTAAAAACACTGTTAAGTGTATGTTCTTCTCTCCTTGTATTCATCCCATCACTCCATATCCTCTGTATGTGTGTGCATCTTTTTGGTTGATTGATGGTGTCTGCAGTCTGACTTGACTGTGCTGATGGTTAATACTAATATGTTACCTTAATTCAATAGTTTATCATTTCTGGTATATTGTGCAATGTTTTAAAATCATCTGTAGAATTCTGCTTTTGACATGCTCAGGTGATGATGGATGAATTCTTCATATAATGTGATGTGCAAACTGTCCTTACTCTGTCAAAGCACATTGTACACACGTTTCAAGATATATGGCCATACACAAATGGTTAGTTTATCTGCTGAGTCAGAAATATTTTTTTCCAAAACATACCACCCCTTGTTATTTCTAGAAAGCTATACACACTATTAAATTGTAATTTGCAGTGAGGCCTGCAAAGCAGCTAATAGTTGTACCACTGTACAGAGGTAGGCATTAAGGATAAAAATTGTGTAAGACACATACTTTAATGTAGTTATTTACAGTACTGATCACATTTGTTTGAGTAATGTCATCCTAACACCATCTGTAAAAAAAAGTGAAAGCTGAATTTGAACCATGTGCTATCTGTGCTCTGACCATGAGCGTACTGCTCTTACACCTGCTGCCCCAGGGAAAGCTAGGAAGTAGGTGTACATTTTATACTCAGTACTATCCAGAGTGCTGATGGCTGCACATCGCCACTTAGCCTGTTTGAATGAAAGAAGGTGAAGCAGTAGAAATATAATTACTTTTTCCCATTTAAGCAAACAATCTTGTTTGTTCATTGCTTAACTCCCCGCAAACAGGGAAGGCAACAGCAACAGTTGTTCATGTCATAAAACTCATGACAAAACATTTTCAATTTGAACTAAAGCACTAACATCTAGCATCTCTCAGCTGTTTCTCAGATAACATACATTCCTAACAAATTCTTAAGTTCAAGTTGTATTCATGAAATGAGAATCTCACATGCACTAGTTTTTTGGAGATGCGCTATGTAAATACATGTCTGGCATGTATTACAAAGGTCATTGTCCAGTTATTGTCTATTTCATCAGAAGGCATTCTTAAACACAGCAGAAGGGAAGGGGCTTGTTATTCTCTGAAAACATACTTACTCAGACTCATGTGTGCCCTGCAGCAGTGCACTTGCACATGGTATCTCAGTAATACGTTCAATGTCAAATACACTACAGAAATAAAGAGCACAACTGCACTGTTACATTTGTTATGGATTTATACCGACACTAGCCATCAGTCATTACTGAGCAAAACACATTGATATTGTCTGACAAATCTAGTACTGTGGACTTAATTCATCAGAGCAGGAAAGTACAGTTTTGTACCTACCATAAATGTAGATGTCCGATAGGTATGCATCTGCAGTCCTTACATATGGGTTGTCCTGCCTCAGACAGCCCTTCGATTCCAAAGTCTGGGTCCGGAGCACCTGGGGTATAAAAGTGTCAGCCGACACCATCTTCCTCAGTTTTTCTTGCCCCAGATGCCAGGTGCCCTCTAAGGAAGGCTAAATTTGGTAGAAATACAAAATATTGCAAACATGCACAGTAATATAAAACAAATACACCATAATAGATAACCCCAGCTAGCTATAAGAGGGATAAGTACCCAAGAAGTACCACAGAGGGGAAGGAGGGAGGCTGCAGATGCATACCTATCGGACATCTACATTTATGGTAGGTACAAAACTGTACTATGTCCTTCAAGGATGCATCTGCAGTCCTTACATATGGGTAGAATACCATAGCCAAGCTGGGGGTGGTAGGTTCTAAGAAAATGATGGTGTAGCTAAAATGCCCTGCAGGACTGCCGTAGAAAGCCTGCTCTGGATCTGGAATATAAGGGTAAATTGTAATGCTTGGAAAATGTATGCACGGAGCTCCATGTAGCAGCTTCTAAAATGTCCTTGGTAGCCACCCCTCTTAAGAAGGCTGTGGAGGTGGCTGTAGCTCTGGTGGAATGAGGTCTGATGTTAGCTGGCACAGCTTTCCCATGATAAGAATAGCAGAATTGAATGCAATTTCCTATCCATTTTGAAATTGTCTGTTTGGAAATTGCTTTTCCTTGAATGCCTGCAGCATATGCTACCAACAGCTGGTCAGTTTTTCTGAAAGTCTTAGTTCTGTCCAGGTAGTAGCATAACTGTCTGTGAATGTCCAGGGTATGCAGAAGTTTCTCTCCCTTGTTTTGTGGGTTTGGAAAGAAGGTAGGCAGGTGAATAGCTTGGTTCAATGAGACCCTGGATACCACCTTTGGCATGAAAGAAGGATTGGTTCTCAAGGAGACTCTGTCCTGATGAAAAATAAGAAATGGTTGTACTGCCATGAGTGCCTGCAATTCAGATACTCTTCTTGCTGAGGTTATGGCTAGAAGGAAGGCAGTCTTCCAAGACAGGAACTGTAACTCTGAAGATGCTGCTGGTTCAAAGGGAGGTAAAGTCAACTTTTCCAACATGAAGTTAAGGTCCCATGTAGGCACTGGTGGTTTTCTTGGAGGATTGATGTTTTTAATTCCTCTTAGAAACTGCCTTAGGAGAGGATGAGAGAAGACAAGTGGATCAGTATTGTATTCTGCTGAAATTGCTGAAGCATGAATTTTTATGGAAGAGTAAGACAGGCCATTATGGAGCATATCTGCCAAGTATTCCAGGATATGTGCCATGCTCATCACTGAGGCATCTAGGCCCGTGCTCCAAGTGTGGAATCTTTCCATTTTGCTGAATGAAGGTCTCCATGATGATATCCTTCACTCTCTTGGATAGCTTTTCCTGGTGAGGAGTCAAGGTATTCTCCAGGCTGTCAGCTGCAGGGTTTTCAGGCTGGAGTGCAGAGTTTTGTAATTGTGCTGTGTCAGAAGGAGTGTCCATAGTGGTAGAGGCCATGGTTTCGTGTGTGACAGGGTCCGTAACAGTGGGTACCAGTGCTGCCTTGGCCAGTCTGGGGCTATTAGAATCACTTTTGGCTGCTCTGTCTTGATTTTCAGTAAGACCTTGGTCATTAGTGGGAGTGGTGGAAATGCATACACTGTTAGAGTATTCCAACTGAAAGAGACCACTTTCCATGCTTGTGGGTGGTATGTCCTTGTGCAGAATTTCTTCAGCTGATGATTGTGGTGGGAGGCAAAAAGATCTATGTCCGGCCTCCCCCATGATTGTGTAATCTGAAGGAAGATGTCTGGGTGCAGCATCCAATCGTATGGGTCCATGGTATTTCTGCTTAGGCTGTCCGCCAGTATATTGTCTTTTCCTGGCACAAACTGGGATTGCAGCTCAGTTTTAGGGAAAGTTCCCAAAGATTCATTGCTAGTCTGCAAAGAGGGTAGGAATGGGTACCTCCTTGCTTGTTTATGTACCACATAACTGTGGTATTGTCTGTCCTTATTAGAAGGTGGCCTTGATGTAGAAAGAGCTTGAAGGCCTCGATTGCATGAATCACTGCCAGCATTTCCTTTTGGTTTATGTGCATGTGCAATTCTTTCTGAGACCACAGACCTTGGATGCATCTGTCCTCCATATGTGCTCCCCATCCATGGTCTGAAGGTAATGGTTTGGCTGGTTACTGGTCTGCTGAAAGGCAGGCCCCTGTTTGTCTGGCTTGCTTTGGCCCACCACAGGAATTCCTTTTGAAGGCATGGAATGAAAGGTATCAAAGCTTCTAGGCTGTGATTGTGCTGAGACCATAAACTCCTTAGGTACCATTGTAGTTTTCTCATATGCAGCCTTGCTTGTGGAATCAGAAGAATGCACGATGCCATGTAACCCAGGGCCTGCAGGATTTTCCTTGCAGTCATCTGAGTTTGTTTTGTTAGATTTTTGAAGTAATCCAGTAGTTGTCTTTGTTTTTCTTCTGTGAGAAAAGCCATTTGGGTGGTTGTATCTAGTTCCGCACCCAGAAAAGTTATTCTTTGGGATGGCACAAGTCTTGACTTGTGAATGTTGACTGTGTATCCCAAGGCCTGTAGTAGGTGGATGGCATAATTCAAATGTTTTTCCAAAGTTTGTTAGCTGTCTCAAAGGGCAATGCTGGGAATTGGTAATGCTCTGAGCCTGCAAGAAATCTGAGGTGTCTTCTGCAACTTTGTCTGATAGGGACATGCAGGTATGCCTCCTTGAGGTCTAGAGTTACCAGCCAAGACCCCTTGCCCAGCATGGGAAGGAGTTGCTGTAGGGTCAGCATTTTGAATTTTGGCACAATGAGATAAGTATTCAGTGACAAATCGAGAATAGGCCTCCATTGATTTTCTTTTCTTGGGACAAGGAATAGTCTGGAATAAAATCCTTGGCCTTGTTCTGCGAGAGGAACCTTTTCTATAGCTTTCATTTGCAATAGGTTGGCAATTTGTTTTAAAGCCTCTGCCCTCTGATTTGGTGGCAGGTTTGGCATTCCCTTTCTTTCTGGTAATGTATGGAAATAGAACCTGTATCCTTTGTCTATTATTTGCAGTGTCCATTTGTCCCTTGTAATACTGTGCCAATTTTTTGAGAATAAAGACAACTTTCCGACCAAAGGTGCTTCTAATTGAGCCCTGGTCGGCGGGGTCAAGGTGAAGTCATTGAGTCTGTCCTTGTGTAGTAGTTGTTGGACCTGCACTACCTCTCTGGTTAGGAGGCTGCCATTGACGTCCTCTGTAGGAACCTCTAGCTTGCCCTCTACCTCTGGCACGCCTGTTCCTGCCTCTTTGAAATCTCTCTTCTGGAAAGGACAAATTCTTAGAAGGCCAATTTCTGCTGAATCTTGGTGGTTGTACCTGGAGGAAATCTTTGACTGTTTGTACAGATTTTGCCTTTTCCTCAAAGTTCTTTAAGACCTTTTGAGCAGTGGAGCCAAATAACTTTTGCTTTTCCAGTGGAGCATCCAGAAGCTTAGCCTTAACATGATCTGGCAGAGATTGTTCCTTCAGCCAGGCATGTCTATGTATGACTGCACCTGTCATTGCTGACCTACATGAAGCTTCCAATGCATCATAACCACACTGCAAGAAATGGTTGCTAACCTGTTGTGAATTATGTACCAGATCCTGAAGTGACTTACGATCTAGGGGTTCAGGCGAAGACAGTTTTTTCTGCAATTCATCTAACAAATACTCTTGGTACTGTATCATATGAAATTGACAATTTAAAGCCATCATAGACAGAGTGGAAGAAGTGTACACTTTTTTACCCCATCTCTCTAAAGCTTCAGAGGGATTTTTTAGTAGTGGCAGCTGCAACCCCTTTAGGACACTGAGAAATAGTTTCTGGGTCAGCAGAGTGGGCCATGAAAAGGAAATGATGAGAGTCCAGGACCCTGTAGTACCTATCGGGTTTAACAGGAGCTGGAGGAAGGGTGTCAGGGGTAGTGCTAGACTCAGAATACACATCATCAATGACACTTAAAACAGGAGGAATAGCCAAAGGTCTTTGCTGAGGTAAATGGAGGAAAGTCCTTAATCTCTTCCTGGAATCGGAGAATTCCTGGCCCTGCCATTGGAAATGCCCTCTCATGGAGTGAAGGGACTCCCCAAAGGACAGCTCTTCAGGAGGGGAGGCAGAGGGAATAGATTCCTCTGCATCAGAATCCTCGTAGGCCGTGAAGGCCTCCTCCTGGTAGTCTGATAGAGCAGAGCCATCAGAGGCCTCATTAGAGGACTGATGGTCAGCAGACTCAACCCTGGGCCTTTTGTCTAGTGGGGGTTGAGAGCCCCTGTCCGGATGAGGCTGAGAGCCCCTAATTAAGGAAATAAAGTCCTCAGCCAAACTGAGTATCTGAGAACCTGTAGCGGGTCCCTGAGAAATAGACTTGGGAGGCAGAGTTTTTTGTTGCTTAGCAGCTTTAGCCCTAGTGAAAGATTTTATGGACATAGATGCAGGGGGCCTGGCTGCCCCACGTGCTGGAGTAGTTTTGTCTAGGGGAATGGTGTCGGCAGGTTCCTGAACACCGGTTTCCGAGGGTAATTCTAAAACCGACTCAAAAAGGCCTCCGGGACCAAGGCTGTCGGTTGAGCGGTTTCTACGGACGGAAGTACCAAGGACTCTGTTTCAGCCGAGACCGAGACACTAGCGGCAGGCCTAGGGAGCTTTCAGCAGAAAACCACGGGGTCGCGTGTGTCGGTCCTTGTCCTTCCGTTTCTTGGATAAATGAGAAGTCGGAGTCTCCGACAGCATTTTATAAGAGAAACTAGCCCCAAAAAATTGCTCTGCAAACTCCAACCGATGCCTAAGAGTGCGTTGATTAAAGGAGGCACAGGCAGTACAGGCCGAGACATCGTGGTCTGGGCCTAGGCAGGGAAGGCAGTAGGAATGGAAATCCTTATGAGGTATTTGTTTCCCACAAGTCAAGCAATTATTAACTTTAAACGTTTGATCTGACATTGGCTGAGGCAAGAAAGAGTGTACTTAGCTTTTGAAGTCTTCGGTAGCTGAAGTTACAGGAGCTGGGGCAAGAAAGACTGGGGAAGATGGACACTTTTATACCCTAGGCTGACATCGGGGAAAGGGCGACATCAGCCGATGCCGGACCCAGACTTTGGAATCCGGCCGACCGAAGGGCTGCCTGAGGCAGGACAACCCATATGTAAGAACTGCAGATGCATCCTTGAAGGACATCACACATACGTCAACAATTGCATTCTTGCTGTTTCCAAAGTGTGCGTGTGTGTGTGTGTGTGTGTGTGTTATGTAAACAAGAAACAGGTACATGTATATCTTAGTTTTGCAACATGCATTCATGACAACTTATTTCAACTAGGTTAAGAAGATGTTTTTAAAGTATTTTTGCACAATGCAGTCACAAAAAAAAAACAAATCTGAAGTCCAGACTTTGCACACACCTCTCATAACAGTATCTGTTATCTGATGTCATCCTCTAAAAAAACACTATGACAATAAATATAGATAAAACTTGAGAAAAGGTAAACAACTAAAAAACAAAAACCAAGTCAGCAGCACCTTATCCCAACACAACGAATATATCAGGAATCCGATAAAAGTAAAAACAAGAACCATTTAATTTTAAGCACTTTTCATTGCCAAAATGTAGCAACTTCTTCAGAAATACATACAAAGTTTCAAAGCACAGTATTTAAGTAATTAAGTCATATCACATGACAGACACACCTCTGTCTAATAGACTTCTTTAAAAAGACCTTCACTAAAAAAGCAAACACATTGTTCATGAATACATAGTAAACTAGCTGCAAGTTTACCAAAAAAACTAAACCAAAAATCTCATCAATTACAGTGTTGAATATTTAATTGACCCAACAAGACATTAAATTCAGAAAACATTAAGTTCAAACCACAATGTACAACCCAACCTCAAATTCGCTTCACTATTAGTTGTTCAAACAAGTATGGGTGTAAGTATACTCACAAACTAAACTAGTTACCATTTCAGTAAGCAAGCAATATTGCAAGCATCGTTCAACCCTGGGGCCACAAATGCATTTAATCGGATTTGCCATGCTAATTCGTGTTCTTCTAAAAGTAAGTTCAATGGACCCCCTCTCATATTAGTTTGAATTTGGTCTATAGCCTTAAACAAAAATTTGTGGCCCACATTGTTCGCGATGTGTCTTGCCAAAGGATTGTCCGTCTTATTGACAGAAATAGCATAGGTGTGTAAATATATCAGAACTCTGTGATGGCGCAAATGTTAAGTATAGAGATCTGCAGCTGAACTAACTACTTACGCAGGGGTTCAAATTGCACAACAGTCAAATTGTGTGTGCCTGCATGGGTAACTGTGTGTGCATAGTCAGAAGAGCATGAGTCTATGTCCTAATGTCAGCACTCAAGTCTTATTGGGAACAAATTTTTACAGTGGTACATGACTAAACAGCTATTTCATACAGCGCTCCTAACATACACTGATGCTGTCATCTGCTATAAAGTCT
This sequence comes from Protopterus annectens, assembly GCF_019279795.1. Lineage (NCBI taxonomy): Eukaryota > Metazoa > Chordata > Ceratodontiformes > Protopteridae > Protopterus > Protopterus annectens. The sequence continues at coordinate 299,469,193 of NC_056729.1, forward strand.
TCTCTGACTATATAAAAGTCAGACTTGTGCAGTAGCACTAGTGTTAAGTACTGTGACCTTTGGCATGTGTAAAAAGTTAGGTAGGAGTTCTAATCTCACTGCAGTCAACTACTGTGTGCATCTTCAGTCAAGTATCATTCTAGAGACAATTTTTTGAGTAGAATATGAGACACTCCTACCAACATCTTCTTCTCACCAGACACTCATGATGTCATCTGCTAAAACATCTTCTCTGATAACATGAAAGTGAAACTTGTGCTGCAGTGCTAGCGTTAAGAACTGTGTTCTTCAGATTGTGTAACAAAGTAGGTAGGGGTTCCAATCTTGCTGCAGTCAACTTGTGTATGTGTGTTCAGTCGACTATCACTCTGGACACAATTTTTGAGCAGCATGTAAGTCACTCCTACCAACATCATCTTCACACCAGACACTGATGATTTCATCTGCTACAAAGTCTTCTCTGACAATGTGAAAGACTTGTGCCATGGTGCTAGCATTAATTACTGTGTTCTCCATCTTGTGTAACAATGTAGGTAGGTGTTCTAATCTCACTGCGGTCAACTTGTGTGTGTTTGTTCAACCATCAGTCAGGAGACACTTTTAGAGCCACATGTGAGACACACCTATCAACATATTCTCAGAATTAGTTGAGGATGTCATCTGCTATAAAGTATTCTCTGCCAATATAAAAGTCACACGTGCTGTGGTGCTTCCATTAAGTCCTGCATTCTCTAGCTTATGTAACTAGATAGGGAGGGGTTCTAATCTCACTGCAGTCAACTTGAGTCTGTGTGTATGTGCATGTACATTCATTCAACTGCCAGTCGGTAGACAATTTTAGAACAGCATGCAAGTCCACAGCTATGACAGTCACTCTTCCAAACATCTTCCTCTCAATGTGTAATAATGATGTGACCCCTATAAAGTGCATTCTAACAGTATTACACTCAGACACCTCTGTTGGCATGAGCATTAACTACTGTGTTCTTTGGCTTGTGTAACTAGACAGTTTGTGGTTCTAATCTCACAGCAAACAACTTTTGTGTGTTCATTGAAATATTAGTGTGGTGAAAATTTTACACAGAGATGTGATGCAACATCTATGTCAGACATTCCTTCCAACATCATCTTCTCAGCACACAATGATGCTGTCATACTCTATAAAATGCACTGCAACACTGTTAAAGTCAGACGTCTGTGGTGGTGCTCATGTTATGTTGTATGGAATTGAAGTTGTATACATACACATGCTTAATGTTCAAATCTGACCTCATTCAACTGCAGTGTGTGTGGTTGGTGGTATACTATGGTCATTATATGATCTTTTAAATCTCTTTTCATCCGACTCTCACTCAGGAGAACCTTTAACATAGTCCCGTGAATCCAACATTCCTTTTTTCCATCTGTCCACATAACATCCTTTCTGCAAAACACTGGGGGATGTCATCATCTGAAAGATGTGTACACACATCGTGAAGCACAGCCCTTCCATGACACTCTGCAAGCCATCTCCAGACCACTAGATGTGTGACTGCTAATTCTGACATTGGGTGGTGCACATGTTACACATGGACAGAGGCAGTATGTAATACAATCAAACACATGCACAATTATGCATGTACCCCTACTGTCTTCCATCATATATATCATTTTTTGCTTAAATGGTAGAATTATGGCATTGATTTTGTATGATGTTGTTCATTAGCCTAGTAATGTCCTATGACCCAATGAAGATTGCACACAGATTGCTGTTGTCATCCATATGTGCTATTTTGGGGTGGGGATGTATGGTAGCCCTACAACAGTGTATTCCAATCTGTGATGTGAGGTAATGTATAGGTGGCCACTGCTGCTATTTGATTATATGTGCCTTCCATAACAGCTGTAGTAATATCCCCTCTGAGGACTGCTGACATGGGATGATGCTATGTATATCGTTGCCTTAGTAAGGCATGTGCTCTTGTAGTGAAGTACATTAGCATCTGACACATTTCTAATTCAGTCATCACAATGACGCTTTCATTATGGCACAAGTGTGCATGTGTGCAACTGCCACCATAAAATGCTATGTGACATACAGCAGTACTACATTATACTGACTACATGTGCACATACACCTTGTTTCATACACATATTGTGATGCTGTTACATACACAAACATATAACCAGTTCAGATTCACTTGCAACCTTGGAGAATTTCATTTTATACACAATTGTGTTAATATCCATAATAATTATTCAGGTGCTGCCCAGCAGCATTGTGTGACTATCAGCATTTGTGTCACTAACTGCTCTGCATGAAATCACATTCACCTCATTTGTAACGTGTCACTATATGGTCTCAGAGCATTCACACACACCTTTTCAATAATAAACATATAGGCATATGATGCACAATTGATGTAATAACATCACATAAGTACAGTTGTACGACTGGGTTAACAGTTCCACTGTGTGGCACACAATGCAATCCCAAGGTTGTATTTGGAAGTGTTGCCATAAATCTCTTTTAAGTACAAAATCTCAAGGGGAATATGCAGCTATGTGCACAGATGGTTGTGGATATGGATAGCACCAACCATGCTCAAATGGAGGCAATACACAACCTGCTAGCTGACAGATTTGGATTAAACAACACCGCCATGTCCCCACTGGTTGTCACCCAAAGTACATAAGCAAACATTATTAAGCATATTTTCTCAAGACAGCAGCTCATCTATGCACTCTCTAAGGCTAAAAATATAGTATCAATGGGCCCTGACAACATTCCAGGTTGCTTTATCAATAAATTAAAACATGACCTAGCAGACACAGTTGCTTCCCTACTTAACCACAGCATCCAGACAAGCTATTTTCTGGCAAAACAGTGGACAGCAACAGTCATCTGTATGAACAAGTGGGGACCATCACCCGACACTAGGAATTATAGACCCATAAGCCTGACTAGCTTCATCTGTAAGGCAGTCGAAAGAATCAAGTGACTTATCAACAAGAACATAGTTAATATCTTGGACTGTGTAAGCAACCCATTTTTGATTGTTAAAGCTGGATCATGTCTGATAAATCTTGTTGACTTCTACAAGAAGGTCACCAAGGCCATGGATGAGGAAACAAATGTGCATCCCACATAACCTGATCTGGCCAAGGCATTTGACACAATTCCACACTCAGGTATTATAAACTTTCTGAACTAGTCATAAACCAGTACGTCACCATGTGTGTAGCCTAATGGATCACCAACCGGACAAGTACTGTTAAAGTGTTTGACTACACCTGTGGCAAAAGGTCAGTGAGCAGTGCAGTACCACAGGGTTCTGTACTAGGCGCTTTCCTGTTTGGTATTTAATTCACAGATGTCAAGGCAAACTTAGACAGCCTTTGTCCAAAAAACTTTGCAGATGACTGCAAATTGTGAATAACCCTTGAACCCAGTAATGTTATTGATATACTGCAAAAAGTATTAAGACACACAAATGATTAATGCTAGAGCCGTGGAGATGCACTAAATGGCCAAAAAAAACCCCATACTTAATCCCTTTTGTAAACCAAACACCCAAGCTAATTACAATATAGACAGCACACCCCTATGAGTAGATCCAGTTGTATGTGATCTGGCTACTCAGATAAACAGTAATCGGAAGTTCGACCAACATGTGTCCACAGTGGTGGCAAATCCCTTATATGTGACACAACTCATAACTATGGGCATGTCATCCAGATGAAAGAACATTATAATTCCACTGTCCTCTGGCCTCATCACAACAATAAATGAGAACAATGCACCCATTTGTATGCAACTCACCACACATGTGCAACAGCTGGAACAACACCAGAGATTTTGCACAAGGAAAATACACGGTGTACTAGACAAGTCCTACATAGAAAGATTGAAACCCATATCAGTGTACACTCTCCCCTACAGACTAATAAGGGCAGATTTTTGCCTGGTCGACAAGGCAGTCTCCAATCCATCCCTAATGGAATTGTCACACAATGGTAAACCAAACTGCACGAGGATCACTCGCTCAAAGGAAGATAACCTAGCCTCTGACATAATAAATCATGTTAGAGATGCAAACATGTCAGAGACACTACTCCTTCTCTGGAACAAGCTTTCCATTCACATAAAGTGAAGGCCTTTCCTGACCATAATCAAGTGCAACCTATACCAGTGGATGGTTAATGTTAAATGTAACCCTGGTGTTGCACCTATGTCCCTCATGCAGAGAGGCAGTTGGTCTTAGATAACATAGCACAGGTTCATAACTGTCTGAACTTTTTTCACACAGACATTGTGAAACTCATGTTACATATGGCTCGGCTTTTATGTCATCTTGGAAGACAAGCCTAATACTCTCCTATGAACCTACAAACTCCAATTCTATCCAGGTACAGTGATAGTGCGACTCTACAGCATCTTGGACATAAAAGTACATCACATCAGTATTACCACTTGATAGTTTTCATGAACACATACATATGCATGTCAAGATTTCATGCCATATAACATGTTCACTAGCAATGTCAGGGTAACAGTGATTGTGTGGCATGTCTTGAGGTATGATGTGCTTATAGAGTGTGTTCCATGCATTGTTTCATATGTGAACAAATTATCACAGTGAAAGCGTCCTTGATTATTGATGATACACTTTGCACTGCTGTAGTTTCTGTAAAAATGGGCATAGTTGATGCATTACCATCAGTCACACATACTGTTGTACCATACATTATAACATACCAGTTCTTATTTTAAACCTCTACTGCAGATGCTGCTATTAAACGTGGCAGATGCATGCAATACACAGCTGTGTGTAACGAATCCACTCATAACAGTGTGCTATTTGTGTGTGTTGTTATCCTTATGTGCAACACCGAGGTCAGCCAGGAATGCTTTAATCAAGTGTAGTACATTTGGCACAGTGAGCTTGCGCACATTGTCACCCTACTCTTTCTTATGCATAACTATTATAAATTGACAGTGCAGACTTCCCTTCAAGGTGCTGTACAAGATGCATGTGTGACATATCTTTCTGTGTTGCACCCATTAAATGAGGAGATCACTAAAAACATTACTGGCATGGGTTCCAGTGCTGCACATGTGGCTTGTGGATCACATCAACCTCTTAAATGGCCAGGATCACCGCTGAATTCAACTCCAGGCTTAAAACTGTCCCACTTAACACCTCCAAATACAGTTTATTTTTGAAAAAGGTATAGTGTATTCCTGTTATACAACACTGACAGTCACTACAGTTGTACACATCTGTTCCTCAGAACAGGTATAATAAATTAAACTGACATATTCTGGCAATGTCAGGGATTAATGCTGTTGATATTTTCAAATTGTTTCTGATTGTGCCTGCTCCTCACAGCAGTTGTCCATGAGTCTGTCGCTATATGTCAATGACTGGTTGTGAGGTATGGTGACATTTCAGTCCTGTTCAAGCAAGTCATTTTGAAGAGCTTCACAACATGCACAAACTCCCTATTATCTATACCATCATTACTAAATGTCCTCTCCATTGAGCATGTCAGTGCTGTTTATATCACAACCATTCATCTCCATTGACATGTAAACTTATGTGACAGTCACACACACACACATATATATATATATATATATATATATATATATATATATATATATATATATATATATATAAAATCATGTGATGATATACATATACTCACACATGGAGGTGTAAACAGCAGTAGGTGCTGTGCTATCTACATATGTGCTTCAAGTAATGCGACTGACTTGTCTTGGAAGTGTACATATCTCAACATATCCTATCTTGGGTACATTGCCATGCTGTAAATGCCTGCTTCCTCTTTTTTCATTCCTATCATTCATGTCTGTAGCCATTTAAATCAACACACTTCCTCTGCCTAGAGTATTTATGTTGCATTTTATTTGCCCTTGCTGATCACCCCAACATCTATTATCTGCAAAAAGTTGTTGTAGTGTACAGTGCATTGAGTACACTTTTCTATAATGTATTCATACTGCAGATGTTGCAGTATTTTCAACCCTGGTAATCACTGTGGTTGTCTGCCCAATCTTGCAGACGAGGTTTGCCCATAGGCAACTTTTATGCATCTTATTTCTGTATTCATGCTCCTCTGCATGGTTTCCAAAACCTTGCTTGTATTTGTGTAAACACAATGCACGGCATGCATATGCTAGCAGCACTGCTGCTCATCGAGCAAACACGTAAACAATGTGTATTCTTCGCACAAAGCCTACATGGAGATTACAGAATCCTCGGGTAAATCTTTTATGATTTAGAGTCCACTTTTTTCCTTCTTAAAGGGCATTCTGAATGTGTTCAATACCCTGCTGTTGCATTAGTTGTTATCCCTTATGCAAACCATACTCTATAACTGTGGCTATCTGCTTCCCCAGAAGTTCCTTGTAAAAATATTACAGAACAAGTATAAAATTAACACTTAAAGACCACTGCATAAATATAATAATAAGGACATTTTATTAGGGCTTCCAATGCAGGCATAACTAGTCAGCATGCCTGATACAGGCTTAAACAACACAGAGGACTCAGTTCTGCTACCCACTGGATAACACAAATATAGCTAAGAGAGTCTGCATTCTGTTTTCAAAAAAAAAGACTATTAACAATATACCACATCCTCCCAAATCATTTGTTCCCATTAAAATTGGACCTCCTGACCTACTGGAAAGGACAGCTCTGGCCTCTTTATTCAATATTCTGCCTGGTGTTCATGGTGGGCAATATCTAACAAAGTGTTATAATGCAACTCTGTTTTAACAATGCCAGTTAGAGCACCTGATGCACAGACTGCATAAGAACAATGCTTTAACTAGCTTTACAGGAGATAAAAAGACATTTACTACATCAGCTGTGTTTGTGTGTGCAAAGAACTTGAGCGGCATTTACTACAGTCTAAACAAAAACATTTGTTAACTAGTGGCAATGTATATCAAGTGGAGGGAGAGAGTTGTTGTTGTTTGTCTTTTCGGCTTTTCCCGGTTAGGGGTCACCACAGCGGAACTCCGGTCCGCTAATGATTGGCAGTCGATTTTTATGGTGCCGAGTTGCCAACCCGATGCCCAACCTTCAGCGAAGGCACGCCCATTCACGCATGTCTTTCAGAGGCCACTTGACCGCGGGGAGGACATGCAGACTCCACACAGAAGGCACTCCAGCAGAGAATCGAACAGGAGAACCTCTTGCTGTGAGGTAACAACGCTAGCGCTGTACCACCGCGGATTGTAAGGGAGAGAATCTTAATGCATGACTATATCAACTTGTTTGGTTCCAAGAGTGCACACATTGCTTTTCTGTGTTTTATTTTTGAAACCCATTACTTCATTACTGTTCAGTAAACTGGAAAAAAATGCTCTTACACATCAGTTACTGATAACTGGGCTATCCTTTCTGATTGACTTATTCTCTGTTCTCCTCTAATTTCACATTTTTTCCCAGATGTTACCTCACTTGGGAATGCACACAAACTATTCTACACACATCATGAAAGCAGAATGCACCAAGTTCCTAACCCTATTAAAACAAGCTTCCTGCAAATCAAAAAAATGAAGGAAGGAAGATATCACACACACACACACACACACACACACACACACACACACACACACACACACACACACACACACTCTCTCTGTTTAATATTACATATAAACATATACTTGCCCAACTTATGGGAAATACTAGGACTAATTACTAGCTGAATGTACCATCCAAGTTTAGGAAAGTGGCAGAAAGGTATTTTTAAGCCACAAAGAAGGATTCTCTAATAGATCAACTGAAACAGTGGCACCTGATCTACCTTATGAGCACTCCTCTGCCAGTATCCCCACCTCATGCATAGTAGGAGATAGAGAATAGCCAAGAAGAAATGTTCAAAAGGTTGATCCCTGCAGTGTAATGGTGCTAAAGAGCAGACCCAGCTCCCGGTGAGAGTGTGTAAGGAATAACGCTTGACAAACATGAAAACTGACAATCACACTGACATGGGAAGACCTCTGCAATGCAGATATTGTTGCAGCAAGCTGTGAAAGAAGCTATGTCTCTGGTGAAATGATGTTCGACAGCAGCAATTTTCAGTTCATTGTCCACAACCTGATGGCAAATGAATATGCATTTAGTAATCTACTTATAAAGGAAACTAGCAGCTGTTTTGTCTTCCTAAACTCATGCACCTGTTTCAGGTTGAAACAGTCACTGAGCATCCAGCCTGCAAAGGGATCAGTCTCTCTTCTAAGGAATGTTAGAGATGAATTGTTGAACATGCACCATCTTAGCAAAACCAAATCTACTCGAGCTACATGCTCTACGGATATAAACCTCAACACAACAATGAATAGAACATGCTGGATGGATAGATTCCCTTTGCAGAGACTTCCCTTACTATGGAACAGGGTCCCGATCTACATAAGACAGAGCCCCTCACTATCACTCTTCAAGAGGAACCTTGATGAGTGGATGGGTAACAGAAAGTTCACACCGGGGATCACACCAACAGCACTACTAGACAGGGGCCAAGGGTACTAGCTGCTAGTACAAGGGTCTAGGGAACTACTAAAGGGGCGGTGAATACCGCACAACGTGGCTGTGCTAATATATGCCTTCAGGCAGATAGCCCAGTACCAGCCTATGAACCTATGAACCTATAATGAAGTGCTTTATGGACAACCTTGACACTACCTACAGAAATATAACCCCCCCTTACAGAGTGACATTTACAATTTTGAAAAAGTGGTGATTAATGAGGTTAGAACTTCCTACCATCAAAATAGACATATATTAAGCAAACCTAACCTCAATATAGAAGAAAAAACAACTTTGGATGTAATTAAACACCACTACTCAGATGTCAGGATTATGAAACCTGACAAAGGGGGTGGGGTGATACTAATGAACAATTGGTTATACACAACAAAAATGATGGATATTTTAAATGGGCAGGGTAGATATACAATTACTTCTATAAATGAAGTAAATATAGCTTATCACAAGACTGACATGATTATAGAAGACAACTTAATGCAAGGTTTAATTGATGAAAGATTATACAGATTTTTTAAAGTAGAAAAAACATTTTTATCTACTATGTTTGGTATTCCCAAGATACATAAAAGTGTAGAAAATCCACCACTGAGACCTATTGTAACATCGGAAGGTTCAAATACACAACCACTAGCCATTTACACTGACACTAAATTAAAGCCTTTTTACAAATTATATACACATATTTTAAATGATTCTTGGGATTTATTAAGTAAAATTGATCAATTGCCACATCAATCTCACTATTCATTTTTAACTATAGACGTTAAAGATTTATTCTCTGTGATTCCGCACAACATAGGACTTGAATGGTTTGAATACATGTTAACTGAATTCAAATTTTTGAATGACAATGAATTTTAATTAATTCTGGAAAATATAGAATTAGTTTTAAAGAATAATTTCATTTACTTTCAAGATGAAATTTATCAACAACTTGACGGTGTGGCAATGGGGGCAGCTTGTGCCCCCATTTTTGCCAACATAGTTATGTTATTCTGGGAAATACATTTTGTCTTTAACTCCTCATTCATGGTTAACATAGTTAAATATTTTCATTTTCTTGATGACATACTGATAGTGTGGAAGGGTACACAAGATGAGGCATTAAAGGCCTTGGATTATTTTAATGACTCCACCACATTTCTTCAATTTGCACATGAATTTAATATGGAAAAGATACATTTTTAGATATAATTATTAAAAAAGACCATATAAACAAAACATATGCATCCAGAATATTTAGAAAGGCATGTTTCTCTAACTCCTACCTCCACTATTGTAGTAATCATCCCCACTACAGAAGAGGAACATTATTAAGGGACAAATTGTCAGGGTGGCCCAAATGACATCAAAGTATACTGACTTTATTGATGAACTAGACTATGTACATAAATTAGTTTTGGAGAGGGGCTACCCAGACTCTATTATTATTCCCTTAAAGGACGAGGTAACTAAGGGGTGGGGGAGTAGATATATACCTTTACTCAACACGGAAGTTAAGACAGATAACATTGTGCCAGATTGCAATCCAAATACAACCAATCATGAAGTTTGCAATAAGTCCACCAATACCCCTTTTTTTATCATGACATACAATGCCAACACACATTTAATAAGAAAAGTTATCAATAAGACTTGGGATATTTTTAAGAGTATGCTCAATAAGTTAGGAATATTTGATAGGCATTTATGTTATAGCTTCAGAAGGGGGCCTAATCTCAAAACTATTTTTGAAAGGAATAGGCAAGAGAAAGACAAAAGGAAAAAAGGCACCTTCCGACATTTATAGCTAACATAGAGGAATTACAACTACCCACTATCCCAAATACATTAAAAGGGAAACAACACTGTACGTGTTACACCACTGGAGTAGTATATCTGGCCTATTGTACTTCATGTTGGGGATATTACGTTGGTAAGACAGAAAGACATCTACGACAGAGAATTTACGAACATATGTATGATGTCAATAGGAAGAAGGAAACTAATGCCCTTTACCGGCATACACTACTTTGTAAGGAAGCCAATTTTAAGTTCTGGATTTTGGAAACAGTATTTAGGGACAACAGAGGGGGGGACTGGGAAAACCAGCTTAGTTATAGAGAACTTATTTGGCAATTGAGACTGGATTCCAACATACCCCCAGGGATGAATGTGTCACTTTTACCTGCCCTAAAATTAAGGGTAAATAAAATAAAAACAAAAACAAAAATTAAAAAACAAAGATCAAAATCATAATGGAAATTTACGAAACAAAATCAGTGAAGAAAACAATATTAAACTTTATCCAACACTCCACCATTAATCACTATAATTATTCCTTACCCAACTAACTTGATCATTTATACAATACCATACATACTTCTAGATTTAGTTACTTTCATACTGTATATTTTACATTTTATATTGTACATATATTGTCCTATTAAAACAGAGTTTTATTATACTTTATATTATATTGTATACACACTACCTTATTCAAACAGAGTTTAATATAAGGGTCCATACACTGGTGCCTAAGTGTTTTTAAGTAACAGCTCTATAACTTTATTGAGATTTAGAATTTATTGACATTTTATTACATTTTTACATTTTCATACTATTACAATACTACAATATATTTATTGTATGTATTTACTACAACTATTATAAGTATTAAATGTTTTAATTATTTAATATACTTTTAACTATATTTATAAGTGCCAACAATTTCTTCAGTATAAGTGGTAGACTACGCAAATATACATATCTTTTATATATTTTTTTAATTATTAGTGTCATTTACAGTTGTTTTATATACTTTTATGACATCTGTTTAACACTATGACATATACAAAATTATAGTGGCTTGTTTCTTTAAAATACTGCTCTCTGATTAATGGGTTCAAATTGAATGTAATTAACACAATGGTATAAAATGTCTGACAGAACAATGGTAGTTATTCTGATGAAGTTTCCAGCATTGGAAATGAAAGCGCTTAATTTTTAATTTCATTTGTATTGTCAATAAATTATGTATGTGTTTTGAACTACCTGTGGACTGCAGAGTCTTTTCGATACTACTATTTTAACTACAGCGTTTGTGGGACAGCCTTTATTGGTTCTTGTACAGCGGGGGAATTTTTGAATTACTACCTACAGAATGAAAACAGGACTGGTCCCAAGGGACACCTGAGATCTATGAAAGCTAGATATGGCTCCCTACAGATAAGGAACCAAATCTTCAAACATCTTGTAAGCAGAGGTGAATGACACTACAAAAAAACATTTTTTTTGAAACCTCAAAGATGGAAAAGTCGTGGGTTTGGTGGGGGAAAGCTACGCCTGTCGGTCATGAAGCTTAAGTTCCCAAACAAATAAAGAGGTTTTTCAAAGGAGGTTGGAAGATGAAGAATCTCTTTAGTGAACTACTGCCCAACAAATGCTGGACTAAAGTTCTGCACTCTCAACATCATGAGTATAAATAGCTTACAATAACTTGATTATGGAATAACTGAGCCCCATACCAAGCAGGTCTCTAAGACAAGTGAGAATCACATGCAGAGTGACCAGTTTGGGAGGCACAGGACTCCTTTCTATTGAGAGAGCTTCTTGCAGTTTGTAGAATCCACCTGTCAGGTGGAAGGTGACTTTAGTCACGCTAGCACCCATACTGCAGGATCCAGAAGGATAAAAGGGTCTAACAGTCTACAAGAGGTTTTGTGCTTTGAGGAGGAACTAGTTGGCACTCCAGCTATGGAGGACTACACAGATTTGTGCTCAAGAGTTTTCAGTACCACAAGGGACATAAAGTACAGCTGTGTACACTTACCATAAATGTAGATGTTCGAGTATATTCACTGTTGCAGTCATCACATTTGGGTTATCTGCCTGCAGGTAGTCCTCAACTGGCCTGAATACCAGAGTCTTGGATTCCAGCGTCGGATGCTGTCTCTTCTTCCATGACGTCAGGTCGTCAGGGGTATAAAACATGCAGCCGACGCCATTACATCAGTTTTTCTTGCCCCAGATGTCAGGTGCCCCCACAATAAGAAGCAATTATATGTTATGGTACACCTCCGTCAAAAAGCAAATTCACCAGGAAAACATAAATATACCAAACAAGAAAGAAAGGTAGAGCCAAGAGAAGTCAGGGGACTGGAAGGAGGGTAACCAGGACTGCAACAGTGAATACACTCGAACATCTACATTTATGGTAAGTGTACACAACTGTATTATGTTCTTCGTGTTTCACTGTTGCAGTCATCACATTTGGGTTGATTCCCAAAGCTAAGGAAGGGAGGGAGGAGGAAGTTAGAGAGCATTAGGGCCAGCTATTAAGCCCTGTAAGACTGCAGTGGCAAAACCAGCTCTGGATTTAGAAAAAATAGGCATGTGGTAATGCTTGATGAAGGTATGTACGGAGCTCCAGGTAGCAGCTTCTAAGATGTCCCTAATAGGGACTCCTCTGAGGAAAGCTGTAGAGGTAGCTGCAGCCCTGGTGGAATGTGATCTTATCCCCTTTGGGATAGGTTTTCCATGGTGCTTGTAGCAGAAATTAATGCAATGGGCTATCCATTTAGAATGGTTTGCTTTTAAATGGCCTTCCCCTCTGCCCCTGCAGCAAAGCCAACTAGCAGCTGTTCAGATTTTCTGAGAGGCTTAGCCCTGTCCAAATAAAATCTAAGTTGTCTGTGCATGTCCAGTGAGTGCAGTATTCGTTCTCCTTTGTTTTGTGGATTATGGAAAAAAGTAGGCAAATGAATGGACTGATTCAGGGCCACACTAGATACCACCTTGGGCATAAAGGAAGGATTGGTCCTGAGGGAAACCCTGTCTGCATGGAAGATAATGAAGGGCTCCACTGCCATGAGGGCCTGTAATTCAGACACTCTTCTTGCTGAAGTGATGGCTAGAAGGAAGGCTGTTTTCCAAGAAAGGAATTTCAACTCTGCAGTTGCAGCTGGTTCAAAGGGAGGGACAGTGAGCTTTTCCAGTACAAAGTTAAGGTCCCAGGCTGGAGTAGGCTCTCCTGGAGGGGGGTCTTAAATTTTTGGCCCCTCTAAGGAATTGCGTTAGCAGGGGGTGAGAGAAGAGGGGTGGCTCAGTATTATAACGTGCTGAAATGGCAGAGGCATGAATTTTAATTGACGAGAGGGATAGGCCCTTGTGGAGCATTTTTGTTAAGTACTGAAGAATATGAGGTAAGCTGGGCACCGTTGCCCCCATCCCCTTAGTCTGGCTCCAGGAACAGTATCTTTTCCACTTTTCAGCATAGGATTTTCTAGTACTAGGCCTCCTTGCCTCCAGAATGACATCTAGCACCTGCTTACTGAGGGATGCTATTGGAGAGCTCAAGGAATTAGCCAGGCTGCAAGGTTCAGGGTTTGAAGCTGAGGGTGCAGAATCTGGCCCGCCTGCTGGGACAGCAGGGAAGGGGTCTGAGGCAGGTGCCATGGTTCCAGCAGTGTCATACTGCGCAAAAGGGGGTACCAGTACTGGTGTGGCCAGTCTGGTCTAATCAGCGTTGTCCTTGGCTTCTTCTGCTTGATCTTTTGCAGAACCTTCGAGAGGAGAGGCAGAGGGGGGAAGGCATAAACTGAGAGGCTTTCCCAGGTAAAGGACAGGGCATCCACTGTGGGAAGTCCTTGTGCAGAATTTGTCCAATTGGTAGTTCTGAGGGGAGGATAAAACAGGTCTACCTCTGGAGTCCCCCATTTGTTCCACAAGAGGTTGAATATTTTTGGTCCCAGTTTCCATTAGTGTGGGTCCGTGAGATTTCTGCTTAGGTCATCTGCCAGTGAATTTAGCTTGCCTGGCAGGAATTGAGCTTGTAGGTGCACTTGGTACCTCATGGCTATGTTCCACAGAGCCATGGCTAGTTTGCAGAGAGGGTACAAGTGGGTTCCCCCCTGCTTGTTTATGTACCACATAACTGAGGTGTTGTCTGTCTTTACCAATAGTTGTCCTGTAAGAATGCGGTCTTTGAAGGCTGTCAGGGAATTCTGTACCGCTAACATTTCTTTTTGGTTGATATGCAGGTGCATCTGTCTCGGGTTCCATTTGCCCTGAATGCACTGCCCTGCCAAGTGAGACCCCATGCATAGTCTGATGCGTCTGTTGTTAGGGTTTGGGCAGCAGCGGGTAGAGTGAAAGAGAGCCCCTTATTGTGTTAGCAGGCCTCTGCCCACCAAAGGAACTCTGTCTTTATACAAGGAATGATAGGAATCATTGATTCCAGGTCCTGCAAATGTTGACACCATAGGCTTTTTAGATACCATTGTAGTTTCCTCATATACAGTCTTGCATATGGAATTAGTAGAATGCAAGAGACCATGAACCCCAGGGCTTGCAGAATTTTCCTTGCAGATAGCTGGGTCTTTGTGGCCAATAGTTTGAAGTAGTTTGTCAAATGAACTTGTTTCTCTGTAGTGAGGAAAGCCATCTGGGAAGTTGTGTTCAAGCTTGCTCCCAGGAATACAATCTGTTGGCAGGGTACTGGGTGAGATTTCAATTAATTTATGGTGTACCCCAGAGACGTTAGAAGTTTCTTTACGAATGCCAGATGTTTTAATAGCAAGTCCTGGCTTTCTGCCTGAATCAGACAATCTTCCAAGTATGGGTATATCTGAATATTTCTCTGCCTGCAAAATGCATGGCTGGAGCTAGGCACTTTGTGAATACCCTGGGCGCAGTAGAGAAGCTAAAGGGAAGTGCAGAGAACTGATAGTGCGTGGAGCCTGCCCTGAAGCGTAGGTATTTCCTGCAAGATTCTCTTATTGGAATGTGCAGGTAAGTTTCCTTTAAGTCTAAGATTGCCAACCAGGCATCTATGCCTAGCATAGGAAGCAGCTATTGAAGTGTTAGCATTTTGAATTTTGGGATTACCAGAAAGGTGTTTAGAATAGGATGCCAGGAGCTGTCTTTTCTGGTTACCAGGAAAAGTCTTGAATAAAAAACTTGTCCCCTTTGTTCTGCTGGAACAGGCTGAATAGCCCTGATACTTAGAAGAGAGAGAACCTGCTGTTGGGCCTCCGCCCACTGATTTGGGGGTAGGTCTGGCCAACCATTTGGGGTTGGTAGGGTGTGGAAGTGGAATCTGTATCCTTGGTAAACTATATTCAAAACCCATTTGTCCTGGGTAATGAGTTCCCAGTTTTTTGCATGCAGGGCGAGCTTTCCTCCTAAGGGAGCAGGCAGTTGAGCAGGGCTTGCAAGGGTTAAGGTTAAGTCATTGTGCCATTTTTCCGTAGGGGGTTGGCTTACTACTCCCTGCTTTGGAAGTGGGAGCTCCCCCACTGTTTAGGCCTGTGTGTAGCCTGAAACTGTAACCTAGGTGGTCTGCTGTTCCTGGGTTTGGACTGAGAAGGCCTGGAAGCGACTGGAAAGGACCAATTCTTTGAAGGCCAATGCCTACTAAATCTGGGAGGCTGTACTTGTAGGAAATCTTTAACAGTTTGCATAGATTTAGCTTTTTCCTCCATCCTTTTGAGGACTTCTTCTGCTTTGTGGCCAAACAGGTGGTCTTGGTTTAAGGGAGCATCCAGTAATTTAGCTTTAACATGATCAGGCAAGTTTTGCTCCTTAGGCCAAGCATGCCTTCTAAGTACAGACCCAGTGACAGCAGCCCTGCAAGATGCTTCTAATGAGTCGAAACCACATTTCAAAGTATGTTTACCAGCTTGTTCTGCAGAATGCATTAAATCCTGCAATTCTTTGTGTTCAGCACAGTCAGGAATCAACATCATTTTCTGTTTAAGCAGTCCCATAATATGTTGCTGGTACTTTAACATATGAAACTGGCAATTTAAAGCCCTCATGGCCAAAGTAGCAGAAGTGCATACCTTCTTACCCTATCTGCCCAAGACTCTAGACTCTCTATCAGAAGGGGTAGGATTTTTGGCTGCAGTAGCCTTAATGCCTTTTGGTTCTTGGGAAATGGTCTCTGGATCCGCAGTAGGATTCTTGAAGAGGAACTTGTGAGAGTCAGGTACTCTGTAATAC